>NC_140070.1:91536937-91850785 GCF_964194135.1 Talpa europaea
GGAGCCCCGCGCGCCCGCCGGCCGGCCCGCGCCGCCCGCACTTTCCCCCTCCGCCAAAACTTTGGGTCGCGAGAGGTCGGGGGCGAGGGTCGCGGCGGCCGCGCCGGCGGGGGGCGGGGGGCGCGGAGGCAGTGCCCCGCGGGCGGGAGGCTGGGGGCCGGGCTGGGGAGTACTAGGCCAGCCGGTGCCAGGCTGCGTTTGCAACCAGCACCTCTCGGCGCACAGGCAGCGCCGCCCGAGGGGGGCACCGGGGCCGGGGCGCGGGCAGGAGCTGCCCGAGGAAAACAACAACGGAGCCCTCACGCCGGCGGGAGGCTCGCGGCCGCCCCGGGAGCCCCAAACTTCATCTCGGCGAAAGTACGTGGATCCCAGCCGGGTCTCGGCTGCCGGGGAGGTGGGGCCTGGGGCGCAGGGGCAGGGGAGGAAGGTACGGGGAGGCAGCCCGCACGGCGTTTATTGAACGTTTCGTGTGTCGGTGACCGGGAACAGCAGCCCAGTTGCTCGTTCAGCTGGAGAGTTGGGGTTTGGGTGTTGCGGCCCCGCAGATCGCTGCCCTCTCACCCCCACCCCTAACCAAATGTGCGGCGAGTAGAGAAAGTGCTGTTTTAGTGCCAGAGTAGCCGGGAGGAAGAATAGGGAGAGAGGGGAAGAGGGCGAGGGAGAAGGGGGGAGAGAAGAGGGAGGGAAAACGGGGGGGGGAGTGGGGGGGAGAGAGAGGGAGAGAGAGAACGGGAGAACGCGAGGGAAGAGAGGAGGGGGGAACGGGAGGAGGGAGGCTGTGTCAGGATTTTGCTTGAATGTGGGATTATGTTGTGTCAATAAGTTTAAGGTGGAGAGAGCGAGGCTGGGGGTGGCGGTGGAGGGAGGAGGAAGGCCTCGGCTGTCTAAA
Organism: Talpa europaea; assembly: GCF_964194135.1. NCBI lineage: Eukaryota > Metazoa > Chordata > Mammalia > Eulipotyphla > Talpidae > Talpa > Talpa europaea. The sequence continues at coordinate 91,537,827 of NC_140070.1, forward strand.
GTCTTATTTCTGAAGGTAAGTTATGGCATTGCATGGTCGCGATGACAGAAAACTTGCAGATCCTTTATCCGGGGATGGGGTCGATGCCTCTGGAAGGAGCTCCCCAGCCCTCCTCAGCCACACTCGTGTTACACTGTTATTTGCTGCGATCGGGTCGCTAGTAAATTACACAAATCAGACTCGAGGTTTCTTTTCCTCCACCACCTCGTCTCGCTCGCTCCCCCTCAGAAATGTATTATTTCAAAACAATTTTCGGTATTGTGTGAAACTTAACGTAACTGAGACCCAACCCGAGTCCTGTAATTGGCAAGAACCCCGAATCCAAGAATCTGGAACACGTTTCTGGGTGAAATAGCTGCGATCCTTTCTGCTAAATGAGGAAGGTAAAACGAAACGATGCAAAAAGCTAAGACACAACATGTACGACAGAGGGGGGGGGGAGCGGGAGAGACGGAGAGAAGCTATTTTTTGCTTTCCTTTCTGTAGAAAGGAAAATAAAGCGTGCATTCCCCTTCCCTCCGGGTGGGAAGGGTCTCGTCAATATTTTCACTGTCTGAGGACAGATCAGTCCAGGTGGATCTTGTTGAAAAGTTTCGCGAGGTGGGGTGGAGGTGGGGGGGGCGCGAGGGGGAAGGTGGGTGGAGGTGGTGGGGGATGGGGCCGGAGCGGGCTCTGCCTCTGCTAATGGTCATTGGCCTGGGGCTCTGAAACCATTGCCTGTCCTGCTAATGACACGTCCAGTTCTGGTCTCCCGGCCGCGGACGCCGGGCTGCCGGGGACTGGGGTACTTTCCCCGCGAGGGGAGGGGCTTTCTCCGCCATCCCCCGGGGTTGCCCACTCGCGGCGTGGGCCCCCGCGCGCGCCCCCTCTGCTGCGCGCCGCCACCGCCGCTGCTCGCGCGACTTTTGTGGCCAGTCCGCGGCGAGGGGGCGCGGGGGGTCCCCAGCGCGGACGTCCCCGCGCCGCCACCCGGTGCCCGGCCCCACGCGCGCCGCGCCGCGCGGTCCAAGCCCAGCATGGCAGCGCCGGGCCGGGCGGCGGTGCCTCCCCGGGGGGCAGCGCAGGCAGCGGCGGTGGCGGCGGGATCCTCGCCGGGGCCCGCGGGAGGAGGAGGGGGAGGGAGGAGGGGAAGCGGGAGGAAGAGGAGGGGAGGGGAGGGAGGCGTTTTCTGTCCAGACCGCCGCCTGTTCGGGCGGGCGCGGGCACGGGGACACCCCACTCGTTGCTCCTCCGTTAGGGGAAGGTGTTCAGCAGACTTTTACGCCTGGAGTGTAGGGTTTGCACTTCATTTTTTTTTTCTACCCCCTCTTCCCCAAAGCAAGATGGACTCTATTCCCTTTCTCTTTCTCCCTCTGCCTCTGCCTCTGTCTTGTCAGCCTTTAAGATCGACATTTTGTACTAAGATGCAAACTTGATGGTGACCAGCAACAAAGCCAGGGTGGGATCCCTCGCTCCCTGCTCCCTCTCCATTTCCTCGCTCCCTCCACCCCAACCTCGGGGACCTGGTGGCCCCGCACTTGCCGCCGGGGGCTCTGGCGAATGTGTCTCCCGGCTCGGTTCGGAGCTCCGGTCTCGGGAATGCGCCCGGGGCCGGGCGTTTGGGCGACGGCTGTGGCCGCCCAGGTCTGCAGGGCGGGGGACTGCGCTACCTGGACCCGCTGCTGTGGCCGTGCTGCTGCCTCCGGCCGGCTGCTGGGCTCTGAGGAGGATCCGGCACAGCCTATCGATTGCTATGATTTGGTTACGGGCGTATTTGTCCTGGGGGTGGCGATCACTTGTGCAAGTTGATGGAATGGTCGCGGTGTGGGTTTGGGATTTGCAGAATGGATCAACTTTATGCTTAATGCTTACAGGGAATAGGGAAACTAGGGTGCTAGAGACACCCTGGAATGCCATCAGGGCTACCCCCAGACTAGACCCTTTGAGTACAGGGAGCTGCTTTGCCTTTCCTTACCCCATAGTTCTCTCACGTGGGGGGTGAAGACAGCAAAGGGTTGGTGGGGAGCTGGACTTCTGGATTTCGGGGTCTTTCATAGATGTTGCAGGACTTGGGACTCTATTGTAAAGCTCCACCATGCTGATGATGTACCTTTATTTGATACTTTATAGGTCGCTATCATATGACAAAGGCTTTGCGGCAGTTCATCTTCCCCCCTGTGTACTTTCCATTTGCCTTCCTGGGTAAGTATGCAAACTCTTCCTACAGGGAAGCTGGATGACTGTTAGTAATGACATAGGGTCCTTATTTTTCACACAAGAATATGTTTCATTGGGATTACAATGCAGTTTTCTGCAGCAGAAGTCAATTTGTAATTTTTAGTATTTAGAACTCAGCTGCTTTTATGATTTTAAGATAGTTTAAATGTGCATTTCAAGCATATCTGCAAGTGTCATTTGAAAACTCATTTTCACGTAAACATTTTAATTGGTAATAAAATTTTACACAGAGTTGAAGACCTAGGAAATTTAAAGCTAAATAATATTGCAGAAAGATTGTAGCCTATGAGTGGAAAGGATTATTAAAAATCCAAGGAAGCATTGTGCAGAAGGTCTCTCTAGTTATAGTGACGCGACATTGCTTAAGCTTTCCTGAGTTTTCCTTCTTGGGTAACTTTCGTTGTTTGTAACACTTTACTTTTGGTGAGGAAGAGTAGATTGGGCAGTGTAATAAATCTAGAATTTAGTATACCAGATTGATTTAGAAGGCAAATAACTGTTCAAGTTATTCATGACTTCCTTCAAAATTTTTAAATTGGAGGAAATAGATGTATTTTCACAACATGTATAAACAATAAACAGTGACTTTGAGAGCCTTTAAGTGCTTTCTCAGATAATGCCCCACAAATGGAAAAATTGGTGAAGTAATCTGGGGGAGTAGTAAATACCTGAAAAGTTTGTGAGGATAGTCTAGGTGAAAATTGAGGGTTTATACAACATTTGAAAGCAGCATGGTGAGTCCACAATGGAGAAGACCGATTTGCACATTTGCCCCTCATCACAGGGAACACCTCAGGTACTCTAAATTGCTGATATGTTAAGAAAACCAGTTGTATTACAGTGTGTTAAAGAAGCTGTGGCCCTTTACAGTATTAGCATAGTGAAGATGCAGTCTATATTTCATGAATGAAAAGGGACATGAACTCATTTTTCCATAAAAGAAAAAGAAAAGGGACCTTGTCTGTTTTCTTTCCTGGCTTGCTAGGACATTTTGTACAATTATTAAAAGATAGTCATAGAATTAAAAGGAACTGAGTTTGAAGACTGGACCTTTCTGGTGGTTTCCACATGATAGTAAAATACTTTGACATTGCTACAGATTTTAGAAAATATTTAAGTTCTATGTTCAACATTTTTTGTGGAATATATCACATTATTTTAGATAGGTGGTTCATTCAGCTGCAGATCTGATAATACGCCACACACATATATAACCAGTTGCAGTGGTAAAATGAGATGGTTAAGGAAGATGAATTTAGTGTTTACCAATATATGTGTGTTTCATTGTCTTTTGATTTTTTTAAAGCTTGTCTGCAAGAGAGGTTTCTCATTTTTAAACATATGGCAAGAGCATTTAAAATGCATTCCTGATTACTAAGAACACCACATTTATACATGTGAGGCACATTATTTTTTGTTCATCAGAGCAAACTTTTAATGTTAGTTTTTCCCTCACGGAAATACATTTGGCCAATTCAGACTTTAAAATGGGAATTAGTAATTTCTAGAATAAAAGCGATCTGATGAACTCTTGCATCTCTTTGAGATATCAAATAACTGCTTCATTAAAATGATATTTTTAAGAACAGTCTTAGTCTTTGAAGTCAGTGTAGTTTTTATAGTATAAGGCTTGTAACAGTGATCTAAAAAAGTCACCCTGACAATGAAATTATTAGTTATTTGCATCTAAAATGTATTTATTAGGCTTGGGCCTCAGTGATCAAAATAAGGATTTAGATAAAGAAGGTGTGCTTCTATATTGCCAAGAGTTTCCAAACTTCCAGTTTTTTTACTTTACATATCTCCATATAGCTCTGAAACTGGTGTCATAATTAGCATTTTATATTTAATTCTAGTTACTGAAAAGGGGGTTCATCTATGTTAGTGCTGCATCTTTGGAGGTAGTCACAATTTTAGGAAGAGTCTTCCACTAGAGATGTAGGTATTAACAAACATTTGAGAGATTTTTTTTTTTTTTTTTGTGGGACCCTTGCCTGTGGCCGGGGATCGAACTGGCGCTGCAGAGTCTGCGGGGAGCCTTGCAACCCAGTGCTCAACTGCTGCACCACCAGGGGAGGCCCTTTGAGAGATATTTTTAAAGGCAATTTTTAAAAATACATCTTTGTATCCAAATCAAAAAAATTGTTCCTGACTTAAGAGTTCATGAGATACCGTTGTTTTTAAGAGACCTATAGCTGTGCTGTACAAGTTGAAAAGTATATAACACCTTTGACCTTTATAGATCTGTCCTTTATGTTAATCCATTGAAACAGAAGATTTGTTTAGGTATTGACTTTAGAATACAGCTTTGAGTGAAAGCTGGATGAAAATATAATTATGGTTTGCTTGTACTGTGGGTATGTCATTCACAAGATTTTTTGTATGTAAAGAAGGAACAACAGTTCTTAATGTGAAAATCTAACTCAGCAGGTAAAGTATAAAGTCATTTTTTTCAGTAAAATTGCAAATAATTTCTAATAATTACTCATCAGCTAACATAATTAAAATTTACACTTTCCTATACTTAATCAGAGTATTGGTAAAAACAAGGGCCATGTTTTTAACTAGCTCTTACCATGAATATCAACTACTTTTATAATAGAAATCTTTAATAGAAGTGATAAGAACTTCACAGCTCAATCTTATTAAAAAATTCTTTTGAAAATCTCATTACAAATGGGACTTTTTGCTGTACTAAAGGAAATCTCTGAAATTACCAGTGTCTTACAAAAATGCAGAAAATATTTAAAATTGTGATATTTAAATGTTCTCAATTACTAAATTCAGACAGTTAATTTTTATGTATTTCATCACCATTGCAGCATACTTTAATTTTTAGTTTTAAACTTAAGGAGACATTTCTGAACTTAAGGAGACATTTTTCTTGAACTTGAAATTTGAAGTCCACCCATTTTTTAACATTTCACCACTGGGGGCACCTTTTAAAACAGCTCTGAGTGGTATCTTATATTTTTAGGCAGCCTTCCTCTCACTAGGAAATGAAAACAAACCCAAATTATAAAAACATTGTAATTTCACAGCTTCATTTTATTGTGTGCTTCAGGTAAACCAAATGCAAGAGGTCCTCAGTCTATATGTTTTGAGAAACATTCTTCTGAAGGTAGTAAGGACTAATGCTAAAGACTGAGTGGAGTTTCTCCAAGCTTAAAGATTCTGTGACTGTAATTCACACAGTGGGTTTGTACTGCCTCAAGGGTAGTTATAACAAATTGTGTCGAATTGCAGAGATTTCTACATTTTAAATCATACTTTAGGAAAGCACTTTTTGCGAACTACTTCACTCAATGTCATGTGTTCCTGTTATCCCTTAGAGGGCAATTACAGTTCCTTGAAATGCTAGGACATCATTTTAAAACTGTAAAGATGCACTCAGAAAATCCTCACGTATTATTGGGAGTTTAAATTTTTTAAAAAAATTTGAAGATTTAATTATTTATGCATACAAAGAGCTGGGGTACAGGCTAGAGATGTGGGCGAGTGGGGGTGTGTGAGAGGATTCACCAGAGACAGAGTGGGGAACAGAACAGGCAGATGTACTGTAATACACTGCTGAGGGAAGCAGCGGGCGAGACAGGAGAGGTCTGCTGAACCATGTGGGTTGCTCCCTGGTGGGGTGGGGATCGAACTTGTGCTGCGGATTGCTGCATAGTGTGGTGCTTAACCCCTTGCACCACCAGGGAGGCCCCCCTTTTTTTAATTTTAAGATTATTTATTTATACAAGAGCTGGGGTATAGGCCAGAGGCGTGGGAGGGTGAGAGGATTCACCATAGACCGAGTGGGGACCAGAACAGGCAGACGGACCAAAAACACTGCTGAGGGGAGCAGTGGGCAAGATAGGAGAGATCTACTGCACCATGTGGGTATCTCCCTGGCCGGCTGGGAATCGAACCTGGGCTGCAGAGGCTGTGGACAGCTTCACAGTGCTGCGCTCAACCCGCTGTGCCTCCGGGGAGGCCGGGGAGTTTAAATATTTTTAATACAAAAATAAAGTGAGACTTGAAAGCATACCAGTCACACTGTGGAAATGCAAAAGAGGAGAGGTCAATAAAGCTATCTGAAAGTATATATAAATGGAGAGAATGAAAGACTAATCGAGTAAAAGACTTAAAAAAAGTTAAGTCTTGAAGCATTGACACACCTACCAAGATATAAACTTACTAAAGTTTTAAGAATCTAGATATTGAAATAACTTCAGATAGTGAGGAGGTTGTATAAAATGCAAAGTGAAAATTAGTTAGAATGAGTTGGATTATGTGAAATCTTAGAAAAAATATTGTGGCATATTAATTAATTAAACCAGTAGTTAAACATGACCCTTGGGTGAAATGTTCACAGAATAAAACAGGAACTCCTAGGGCTAAAATAACTGAGATCCTCAAAAGGACATAGAACATGAAAATTTATTTGTAATGGGAATAATTGAATTAAAGACTGATAACTTATTTCAAAGGAGAAATAAGAATGAGGATAAAAATTATTTTAAGTGGTTGTATTTCTGAAATGTTTTTGAGTGAGGGGAGATGTATAGTAAGAAATCCTTTTTATATCGCAACCCACATAAAAAAACTGAAAGAAAAGTTTCATGAAACAGTACTAAGAAAATGCCCTCTGTTATTTTTTATTCTTAATGTAATCTTTCTAAATCTAGTCTGTCCCAAACTACTTTATTAAAAAAATTCTGGGTATCATTCACTAATTTGATCTGATAACATAGAGTTTGAAAAACACCAACTTAGATTGCTTGCCAAAAATTGGGGTTCCTAGCCCCTATCCCCAGATATTCTGATTCTGGGGTGTTTGGGGTTGGGATCTGGGATCTGCATTTTGACTAGTATGGCAGGTGATTCTGAAGCATAGAGGAGATCCTTCACACACTTTGAAAACTCTGGTATAAGGTATAGGTGCCACAAGGTGAAATGAGAGTCTTCCATTGAATGTGGAGATAAAAGTTCATTGACTGCTAAGGCCTCTCACAGCTTCAAGAATCTGTGGCTATATTTCAGTCAGCATGTTTGTAATCCAGATGGCCTTGACACGATTTTTTTTGTTTTTATGATGATGTGAAAGCAATTAGAATTTTGATCTTTCCTGGACTAGAGGTATGCAAGCTAGTGCTGCTGGACAGTGACAATGAGCCATTGCTCCCGTCAGCCACTGAATCATAATCACAGGGTTAAACAAAATATGCTCTACAGTGTACTGTGTTGCCAGAGTTCTTGTGGATATTGTGTTTGGTGTTTTTGCATTCCATCATGTTTGCTTTTTACTTTTAGTACCTTACTCAATAAATCACAAGTTGAATACTTTATTACATGGTAGGCTTTGTGTTGGATGATTTTGCCCAGTTGTAGGGTAATGTAACTGTTCTGAGCACGTGGGAGGTATGCCGGGCTGAGTTACCATATTCCATAACCTAGGTGTATTAAATCCATTTTCAGCTTAATGATATTTTTAATTTATGATGGGTTTGCCTGGATGTACTCCCACTGTAAGTTGAGAAAGATCTGTCCTGAGAGGGTGCTCATTGCCCTTTGAGATACTCCTTTCTAGGTAGTACATGGAAGAGAGGCTTTGTGGCCCCAAATGCCTGGTTCCATTCCTCCTGCCTGTGTTCTTATTAGCCGAAGAACTTTGAGCATATTACTTTGGAATAAACTTCCAAAGTATTATATATTAAACTTCCAAAGTATTATATAGGGAAAAGGACATATTAATATTATTGTGCAACAGTATGAGAATTGTACAAGACAGTAATGTATGTTATGATCCATATCCACACTCAGCACTCAATATACTGTATGTTTTTAGTTACATCTCCACTCCAATGCCACTAAACTTGAAAATTCTCAAAATTGTGCCTTTTAATTTTTATTTTCTCTGAAGAGATTCTCAACCCTGTTACCATGAAACTGGTACATTTTTAACCAGATGTAAGGTGCTGGACACATAATAAGGAAGTAATAAGGTTGACTAGAAGGAAAAAATAGATGTGAGCCACGCCACAGTTAGTTATGGGGCTCTTTATATTTGGGGAACTAGTTTTTGAGAAAGAGTATATTGTTCAAAAATGAAGAATCATGTAAAAAATATATAAATAAAAGGAAAGAAAGACATACCACAGGACAAGAAAACAGCTTTTTTTTTTTCACATTGCAAGGTGGTTAGTTGGCATTTAGGCATTCTCTATGGTGACATTGATACATATTAGAACATCTCAGAGCATCAGCTCTCAAATTTTCTTCTACCAAGATACATGTGACTGATATTTACACTTGGGACATTATGACTTCCCTGGTTATAGACATAGATAAATTATGTGTTGTATTTTCTAGGTAGTTCACATTGTGATAAAACCACTTCTTCCTCTATTAAGAAAGTATGTCAGAATACAAACAAGAATGATATTCTAATAATGAAAACACTGAATATACCCAAACACACATAAAATCCTTTTTAAACTATGGTACTTCGTAACCAATTACTTGGGGCACTCATCACAACCAATTAAAACTTACTCTGGTATCAAGGCAGGAAGACTGAGAAGCATTAAATCCAGAGTGCATAATAAATTACACTTCACAAAATAGGCACTTAAATAAAAAAAGAGGAACAAGCTAAGGGAAAGATGAATGGGAAATACACCAAATCCCTGAAATCTCAAACAATGAAAACCAAAAGCTAGTGAAAATGCAACCTGTTCAAATGCAAAGGAAGTGCAAAAGACTACAAGTATCAGGGTTCTCAAACAATACACATTGCCTCTAATACATTCACTTTTAAGTAGTCTCAACATCCGTTTAATGTGTTTGAATACATTAAAATTATTTAACTTTGCATTTCCTGATTTTTGAGGTTTTATTTGCCTGGAACATTTTTCTATTTTGCTAAATTTTATTTGCCATACTCACCTCCAGTGAATTGTTGTTAGATATTTTGAAATAGTAGTTGTTAGATATTTTGAAAATGTCTTTGTACTTTGATGTATACTGGTATATACATTCACACATCCTTCATCTAAAACAATCTCTGAAAAACAAAGTTGTTTTTTTTTTTTTGTAAAAGTTTGCATGAGAACTCATTTATTGGTGAAATCTGACCCAGAGTGTCACAGGCTTTTAAAATAGTTTTAAAATCTACTTTGAGGGGCCTCCCTGGTGGCGCAGCGGTTGAGCACTGGGTTGCAAAGCTGCCTGCAGCCTCTGAAGCGCGGGTTCGATTCCCGGCCGCCAGGTGAGGGTCCCACATGGCACGCAGACCTCTCCTTCCACCCACTGCTCCCCTCAGCAGTGTATTTCAGTCTGTCTGCTCTGCTCTCTGCTCTGGCTCTGGTGAATTCTCTCACTCGCCTGCACTTCTGTCTGTACCCAGTGCTTTTATGAATAAATAAATCTTTTTTAAAAAAAAGTTTATTAAAAAAAATAAAATCTACTTTGAATATTCATATATTTTGCTGTAGAAATAGTAGTATGTTTGATTATGAGATGGTATCTTAGTTCTAGCAGGTAATGTTATCTAATGTTATCTATGCTGTCCTTCTTAAAACCCACAAAATTCTGAAACATACTTGGACCTAAGGGGTGTAGGTAAAGGGTTCAGGGCCTCCTGTGTTAACTTCTTCAGTTCATAGAGTGAAATTATCTGGTATCCCTACCCATTTAATGCAGTGAAAATCCTTTTGCTAATTTTTAATCACTGATTCTGAACATTATGAATTCATTGCAAGCTAGAGAATCGTGGATGATTTCTTAACGTTATTCAGCTCAGTCAAATTGTGTGTTGAAACCCTGTGACTTCAAATGTAAGGATGGACTACCTAAGAGATTTAGAAAGTTAGGTTAGCAGAGGTTAGGAGACTATATAAGAGATTAGAAAGTTAGGTTAGGAAAGATTAGCAGAGGTTAGGTTAGGTAGTTGTTAATATCATTTCTATCTCCTAAATTGAGGCTACTGGGTAAGAAAATCTTAAACATGGATACACACTCACTCAACCATTAGTTGAACCTCATATCACACACATCCCCATTAGTTTAATTTCATCTTCCCCCACATATCCCCCTCTATTGAACTTCATATATCCATTTTGACATTGATTCCTTTTTTTGTCAATGTTGTACAGTAGTTATTTTTATTAAACACATACACAGAAATTTATACATTTGAAACTTCTGCCTTGTTGAATTTTTCTTATGTGATGGTAAACAAGCTTTAGTCTACTTTCATTGTGATTTACTATTATAAGAAGTTTTATGAAGGGGATTTATTTTCCTTTATTATTGCTGCCTGTACATTTCTTTCCTTCTATGAGTAAAGTAAAAATAGAAAGTCTTTTTTGAATTTACACTCAGGTGAGAGAGTTTGTGGGTTATATTATTTTATAGACGTTCTAGAGTACCTTATTGTCAATACTTAATTATGAAATGCTGAGTTAAGATCTTACTGTTGTACTTTTAATGTTCTGTAAACCACTGTAGAAGATGAAAAGTATGGTGTGAGGAATAGTCTCTGACAGGAGGAATATAGTAAGAACTGTCTCTGGGGCTTCCCTGGTGGCGCAGGTGGTTGAGTGCCGCACTGTAAAGCTGTCCGCAGCCTCTGCAGTGCTGGTTGGATCCTGGATAGCCAGGGAGAAACTCACATGGTGCAGCAGACCTCTCTTGTCTTGCCCGCTGCTTCCCTCAGCAGTGTATTTCAGTCAATCCACCTGTTCTGTTCCCCACTCTGTCACTGGTGAATCCTCTCACCCTCCCACACATCTGGCCTTGTACAAAAAAGAAAAAAAAAAAAAAGAACTGTCTGTCTATTGCATGGTCATACTTAAGTTAGTCTTTATACTAAAACTATACCAATAGACCAAAACTGTTAGTAACTAAAGAAAGTTTTTCTTCATACATTATTTATTGATAGGACTGTATCATTTGGTATAGGAATGCCAGATTGTGTAATTCAGGAGTCTTATTAGCAATGCTGATTCTTTTAATATTAAAAAATGCTGAATTGTTTTTCAGTTTCTGGTGCACCTCTCAAAACTCACCCAAGTGTAGAGTTTTTATTGACATAAAGGATATGTGGTGGGGCATGGAACAAATCGAGAAAGTAATTCTCTGTATCCAGCTGTCAAGCTTAGATTATCTTTTGAGTTATTGGAGTTATAATTTTTTTTCTTTCCTTCCTTTCTCTCTTCCCTCTACTTCCTTTGTTCTTTCTCTCCCCTCTCCATTTATCTATTTATTTTTTTTTGTCTCTTTCAGACTATTTAGGGCATTACTCTTTGTCATGTGTGATTTTGTCTACAAATGTTTGAGAATGGGAATATGAGCTGAACTTTTTTTAAAAACATTATTTGATTTTGTTTGCAGTTTTTAGCTTATTTTAGTATTTATAACTACTTACATATAATAAAGTGGCTGATAATAGGATTTTGAGATTTGCTCAGTTCCTTACATGTAAGTGTCAATTAGGAAGGGGTTATGAGGAACCTTTTAGCAGGACTGTGTGAAGTAAAGACACCTGTTGTTTTTATGAAATAAATTGAGGTAAACTCAATTATCCAATCACTTGTGTTATTTTAGGGTAATAGAATATATAGATTCATTTATATTTAAGGGAAATGTGAAAGGAGTTTTCTTTAGAAGAGTTTCCCAAACAGTATTTTACTATGGGAGGAAGGGAGAAAGATAATTTGGACTGAGAGCCTCCTTGTGAGGCACATGCTTTATTTTTACGAATTATTTTTCACAACTTTCTGATGAGATATACCCCTCTTCTAATGATGAAGAATTGTGTGTTGAAACCCTGTTAATGGTTAAGTACCTGTCTGAGGGCACACAGGTAGCAAGAGACTGCTGGGCTTAGAATGCTTGGCTACTGTCTCCTGACATTTCTTTATTTATGGCATATTCCAAGAAGTTAGAAATGAAAGGTTTGGGGCAATTTTCAGTCAAGAATTCCCCCCCATTCTTCTTTCTCTCCAAAAAGAAATCTTCATTTTTGAAGTGATGAGGTTGGAATGCTTTTCTCTACTACTTAAAAAAATATTGAAGGAACATTGGTTTATAACATTATATAGGTTTCAGGTATACAATCTTAAAAATCAACATCTGTATATACATACTATATTTTGCTTGCTGTCAAAAAGTCTAGTTGCCATTCTTAAATATACAGTTGAACCTTTTAACTTGATTTCCACACCTATCATTCTTCCCTTCTGCTAACCCCTATTTTGTTCTTACAGTTTAGTTTGTTTTTGTTTGTTCATTAGTTTTGTTTTTTTTTTCTTCATGTAGTGTTTATGTTTCGCTGTTTGGCTTTTTTCACTGAGCACAATATCTTCCAGGTCCATCCATGTTGCAAATAGCAGGATTGCATCTTGCTTTTAATAGCTGATTAGTATTCCATTGTGTACATAGACCACATCTTTATCAGTCATCTGCTGATGGGCTCTTAGGCTGTTTCTAACTCTTGGCTGTTGTATTTAATGCTTCAGTGAACCCTGTGGGGAGGGAGGCACATGTATCTATCAAACTAGTATTCTTTGGCTAAGTATCCAAAACTGGGAAAATTTTCATGGAATTTCTTTTTTTAATTCTTTGAGGAATCTCCACGTTGTTTTCCATAATGGCTGCACCAGTGCATTCCTACCAAGTGTATGAGGAGTTCCCTTTTCTCTGTCACTGTTAAGTAGGTAGATAAGAAAGCCTCTGAGCTGTACTCTGCCACATATTTTCATTAGTGAGGTCCGTCTGCAACTTAGTTTATAAATTATGTCTTACGAACTTTCTTCCTAGTTGGGTCTTTTGTGTGTGTGTGTGTTTGTGTGTATACATATATGAGTGTAGACTATCTAATAACAATACTTTTTTAATGCTTATTAATTCCCATGGTGTATCAGTAGAAATCATTTATTTGAGGAATTGAATTTTCCTTACAGAATATTGTGATTTTTCACTCTGGTACTTGTTAATACTTAATCAGCAAATATATTTTAATGAAGAAATTTAACCATATAACATGGATTGTGTTATAAAATAGTTTTCTGATACTTGTTTTGAAGAGAAATTAAGTATTATTGGAAAAATTAATAGGGTATATTCATGGATTTCATTTCAGGATGTCTGGTGATAAAACATGAACTATATAAAGGACTCATTAAAAGTTACAGTTTTCCAAGTGGTTTGTGGGCACTTTGGGTTTAATTTACTTAAGAAATTTTTTTCTGCTGTGATAAAAGATTTTATAAGTTATCCATTTGCATACAAGTAGCAAATCATTTGGAAATACAAGGTAACATGTTACTATTTTTATTTTTACCAAGAACACTGTTCATCTGAAATTAAACTCATATTTGCAAATTCAGCAAAGTTAGCTTAATTCAGATATAGAAAAAAGTTTGTCATTCTTTTATAATGACTCTTCTTTTTCCCTATTTCAAGAAACATGTAAACATATTGGGTTCCGATTCTTGTGTTTTATCCCTTTTTCACCAATAATGAACCCTTCTGTACTATCCGCATTCAAGTAGGCTGGTAAGCAGAGTAAGCTTTATGACTTTGACGCCTTACTTTTGTCTTATTTTCTTGAGTCATGTTCGAAAAACTTTTTTATATTGAATATTTTGGTGAAAGTGTTGATAAGATTCAGGTAGTAAAGATTATTATGAATTTAATTTTATAATTCAGCATTCATGGATTGAGTGCCTGTGGGGTGTTGATGCTGACTTAGACTTTGAGGATATAAAGATGAATATGAAATACCCTTATCCTAAAAGCAAATATGTTTTATTAACTGTGAAGAAGTCCAGTTATTTTGTGTTGATCTAATAGATGTGGTAGAAGACAGTACTGTGTAAATAGCACTGAAAAGCTAATTCCTACATAGGAGCTGGACATTGAAAGAGGTGTTGCATCATGTTTGACTTACTTGTCATTAGGTTGTAAAACTAATTTGATCAAAGCATTAGAGCGCATTTAAAAAAATTAGACTTCTAAGCCAAATTAGCTTTTATATAAATATAGTGCATCCTTTTGACTTTCACTTAAAAAATACAGCTTTTTTTTAAATTTTTTTTTTATAGAGGCATGTTTTGTTTGTTTGTTTGTTTGTTTGTTTTGTTTATACATGCACTGGGTACAGTCAGAAGGGCGGGAGGGTGAGAGAATTCGCCAGAGCAGGGAGCAGAGCAGGCAGAAGGACCGAAGTACACTGCTGAGGGGAGCAGCGGGCGGCAGGAGAGGTCTGCGCGCCATGCGGGACTCTCCTCCCGTGGCCGGGGAGCAGCCGGGGATCAAACCGGTACCGCAGAGGCTGCGGGCAGCTTCGCAACCCAGCGCTCAACCGCTGCGCCACCGGGGAGGCCAAAAGATACAGCTTTTTTTTGATAGTTTTAAATTTATATTAAAAAGTTGTTTTAGTCAGGTGTTTTGGGTTTCCTTTTTACTTGTTTTTCTTTTTTTATTCTCTCTTTTTTTAAAAAGATTTATTTATTTTTATTTATACAATAGCCGGAGTACAGGCCAGATGTGCGGGAGGGTGAGAGGATTCACTAGAGCCAGAGTGGGGAACAGAACAGGCAGAATGACAAAATACACTGCTGAGGGGAGCAGCGGGTGAGACAGGAGATGTCTACTGCGCCATGTGGGTTGCTCTGAGGCCAGCGAGGATTGAACCGGCGCTGCAGAGGCAGCGGACAGTTTCACAGCGCTGCGTTCAACCACCTGCGCCACCAGGGAGGCCCCTATTTTTCTTTTTTCAAAAAATTTATTGCTTACTGTTTTCATGACCTGTAATAACACTTTTAATAGAATGGTCTCATTCTTGGACCAGTATTTTTTTTTAATAGAGGCATGTTTTATTTATTTATTTGTTTGTTTGTTTTTGTTTATACATGCACTGGGTACAGTCAGAAGCGCGGGAGGGTAAGAGAATTCACCAGAGCCAGAGCAGGGAGAAGAGCAGGCAGAAGGACCGAAGTACACTGCTGAGGGGAGCAGCGGGTGGCAGGAGAGGTCTGCGCGCCATGTGGGACCCTCCTCTGGTGGCCGGGGAGCAGCCGGGAATTGAACCAGCGCTGCAGAGGCCGCGGGCAACTTCGCAACCCAGCGCTCCACCGCTGCGCCACCGGGGAGGCCCTGTAATAACACTTTTAAAGTTAAAGAAAGTGTTTGAGTATTCTACATACACCAACTCTTATTAAAAAAGCATACTGAACAGAACAATTTTGAACTATATGTGCAAACTATTAAAGGTTCAAACACATGCGATTAAATTTTTTTTAAATTACTGTAACACCTACATTTACTTAGATAAATTATACTAGGAGTACAGTAAGGAGGACAGTAAGCCCGCACTTGACCTTTGATAGATAGATTCTTGGAAACTGCAACTTTAAGTAAAATGATACCATACCAAAATTTCACACCGAAAACTAGGTCCTTGAGTAACTTCCTTTTGTTCAAGGTTGGCTGTGAATTTTTTTTCCTCATCAGTGTTGTAAGGAAACAATTTTATTGAAGGACCTGATGCATATAATTACGATCTCTAGTCCAATTATTAAGTACCATGTGAAATTCTAAGGAGTTGAAAATACAACTTTCTAATCTTGGGCAATTACAGATGAAAAATAAGCCCATTGTTTCCATCAAGCACTTTCTTGGTTTTCCAGGTTGTTGTCAACCTGTGGCTTCTCTTGTCATTTGCGAGCCATGCCTTGGAGGACCCCTGTGGATTGTTCCTCCTCATCTTCTATGCTTAGTGATCTATGTCTACTCTTTGGATCCCCCTCTGACTTGATTGAATCCTCAATAGCACTTCTTTTAGTCATGACTTTAGTGTTTGTAACACCTCAGAATATATGCATTTATGCCCAGTTTTATTAGTGATCCTCTTTTTTAAAAAAAAGATTTATTTATTTATTTATTTATACAAGCACTGGGTACAGTCAGAAGCGCGGGAGGGTGAGAGAATTCACCAGAGCCAGAGTGGGGAGCAGAGCAGGCAGAAGGACCAAAGCACACTGCTGAGGGGAGCAGTGGGCGGCAGGAGAGGTCTGCGTGCCAGGTGGGATCCTCCTGTGGTGGCCCGGGAGCAGCCATGGAGCAGCCGGGGATCGAAGAACCAGTGCTGCAGAGGCTGCAGGCAGCTTCGCAACCCAGCGCTCAACCACTGTGCCACCGGGGAGGCCCTAGTGATCCTCTTTTGACTGGTCAAAAACTTTGTTTCTAAAGTATTTTGCTCTTTGTTCCAGATGCCAGTGTGGGTGTTTTAATAACAAATACATTCATAAGCAAAATCATTAAGACGAAACTGATCTGAGCTTATTTTTCATAAGCTCAAGAAGTTGATTATGATGTTAGTGTTTAAAGCAGCAGTGAAGAACACACATACAGAATAATATCTTGTGAGTCTTCTGTCGTATATCTTGGGGCTGATTGTCATCATGGAAGTACAGCCATTCAAATCCCATTCGTTACCATCCTCATGGTAAAATTGAACTTCTTTACAGGCTTTTTTATGTGGGCATGTGACTTCATCTCTTTGGGTATACACATTCTTGTAGCCCTAGAGAACATGTTCAAATTGGTGGAAAGACTGGGTTTTGTTTCATTTTAATAATTTCCTACATTTAAATTTCTGCATGAATAATGTAAAACCTTAACAAAAGTTTTCTGTACCTTGAAAGATCTCAAAGAATTGGGTCACTTGTGTGCATAGTTACCCATTCTGAGGACCTGGTCTCATAAAGAGTGATGAGTTTACTACATAAGGAACTGTGAACATGAATCAATTGTTAGGATGTAGATTTCTTTTTTTTTCTTTCAATGTGACCATATATATCATTCTGGGCCTTAAGCTCTAATAATATACTTTAAGAATTAGAGGATTAGTAGTTTTCTTCATTAAAAATACTTTTCTGAAATGTTTTGACTTGGGTTTACAAACTTAAATATTGTTAGTGATCAATTATAATTTCATAGTTCTTCATGTGTATTTTTAATTGTTCTTCAATTAGCAGCGGCTACTGATTTTACAGAATGAAGTTTTACTATTCCCAGGTCCCTATATATTAAGTAATCAGTGAACTTCAAAGTACACAAATACACATAGGGGAACTATGTGAAGAAATACAATATTAATCATTTTATGAAGAAGAGCTGTCTTTGGTAAAATAAATTATTGTTCTCTTATATCTGTTTGGTAATTCTGGGTTCCATATATTGAATTGTCTTTATTTTATGCAACATGTGTTTATTGAGTGTGTATATTACATAATGCTGAATTAAGAATTCTGGAATTTGCAGAATGAAAAGTTAATGGCTCTAGCATCAGGATGTTTCTGGTACAGTAATTACACACATACACCAAATGTGAAATAGAAAGTAAAGATGCTGTACTTACTGTCTGGAGAACATGGATCATGAGTTTGGGGCAGGAGGCAACCGTTACAGAGGGGAAACGGGATGGATATGAATTTCGGTTGTATTGTTTAATGTTTAGGCATCCTCGCAAAATGCTTATTTGAATATAATCAAGAGATAATGAACTTAGTGGAAAGCATCTGTTAGAAAATGGACCTAGTGGAAAGTCAAGGTTAAAACCACCTGGGCCGGGCCTCCCCGGTGGAGCAGCGGTTGAGCGCTGGGTTGCGAAGTTGCCTGCAGCCTCTGCAGCACCCGTTCGATCCCCAGCTGCTCCCAGGCCACCGGAGGAGGGTCCCACATGGCGCGCAGACTTCTGCCGCCCGCTGCTCCCCTCAGCAGTATACTTCCGTCCTTCTGCCTGCTCTGCTCCCCTCTCTGGCTCTGGTGAATTCTCTCACCCTCCTGCGCGTCTGACTGTACCCAGTGTTTGTATAAATAAATAAAAAAATAAATCTTTAAAAAAAAAAAAAAAACCACCTGGGCCCAAACAGTTTATTCTAAATGTGTTATCTCCAAGCCAGTTACCTCCAGGAAAAGGATCTGAGGCTGTATTCTTGATATGTGAACATTTATTTGTAAATCATATATATATATAGGGCTATTAGTAATGTATGTAATAAAATATAAATAGCTTAGAAATGAAAAAGATTAATTCAGTATAATGAAAAATTCTAATATTTTCTTTTTTAAAAAAAAAAACATTTATTTATTTATTTATACAAGCACTGGGTACAGTCAGAAGCGCGGGAGAGTGACAGAATTCACCAGAGCCAGAGCGGGCGGGACCCTCCTCTGGTGGCTGGGGAGCAGCCAGGGATCGAACCGTTGCCGCGGAGGCTTCGGGCAGCATTGCAACCCAGTGCTCAACCGCTGCGCCACCGGGGAGGCCCCTAATATTTTCTTCTCACTCCAGTAGACTATATCTTATTCATGTTTTGGGGTTTGAGAATCTCTCTTTGGAACCCCTTGGTCAAAATTGGGCCACCCCCAATTTAGGTAAGTTCTGTGAGATCAGGGGGTTTGTTTTGCTCATTGCTATATAACCAGCAAATTAGGCTGGTTAGTAGTTCAACATTATGGTTCTGGGAGAATAGAGACAATTTTCTTGTTGTTGCTGTGGGCCTTTGCAAGTGCCTGCCACATAGTAGGGACTCAGTGAATACTAGACTACTGAGTAGGAGTGCAGACAGTATGTAACTTGGCATGAGGAATCTTGAAGAGGCCATTGATCTGTGGACATGAGAAGGTAAGTTCCAGAATGTCCCCTCAAGCAGGACAGTGTCTGGGGATAGACTAGCTATCGGTTGGAAGAAAGAAATCATCCATGGGGGTGTGTTGTGGGTGGGTATCACAGTGTTAGTGAGAGCATCTCTGAGGAGTGTGGCCTTCGCTTTGGCTGCCTTAGATCTGAAATTAAAAACATGACCTTAATAGGATCTGGATTTTGCTCATCTGGATTTTACTCTTCTCTAGTGTCTGAGGACACAGTATAGTAGATGTCCGATTAATTTTTGAGTTGCTTTGTTTTATACTATTTATTGGATATAAGAGGTTCTGTCCCTAGGAATGGATCAGCATCAAGATCAGAAGCCTGTAAATGAATCCTGCTCTGATTAAAGCAAAGCCAGTGATTCTGGGATTACCTCATATACAGATATGTTTATGAGCCTTGGCAGTGCTGCTTGCACAGAAGTGCCCTAGTGACTATAATTGCTAAATCACATTTAGTTGTTCCCTTAACGGCCACTATTAACATGATTTTATTGACATATTATCAATGAAAAACAAAGGGTTTATGATAGAATTTGTTTTTTTTTGGATAGAATTCTTTCTTATATGCTATTGTCCTATTTCTTTTTCCTCCATCCCTAAAGCTGGTACATGTTATGGATCACCCCGATGAATAATGCTCTAGTTAGGGTTGAATTTCTTTAGAAATAAAGAAAGGTGGTTTGCATTTTCTTCCCTTTTTAAAAAGTTTTCTTAATCAGACTTCCTCTCTAAAAGGTGGTAAAAATTCTAATTTGGTGGCCATAAAATAAACCTGTCTTGCATTTTATTGAGCATTGTCAGAGGTGGGGAGCACAAACGTGTGTCCTCCCTGATAAGTTACGGTATTAGCTCTTTCCTTTGGAAGGTGGCTAGAAGACATTCTTCTTTGAAACTCTCTGCCACAGTGGTCAAGACAGATATCCCCTTTATCCCTCTACTCTTCAGTCTCATGACAGGCTCATTTAAAGCAGTTTTATATCTGCACAATTGATACATTACTGTATTCTAATTTGCAATTCTGGTGTCCCCCTAGGTTAGTCTGACCAAGCCTTCGATAGTTGAGTCAAGATTTCTGCAGAGAACCCTCTGTATCTTTAGCTTGGTCTCCAGATGAAGACTCCACGACAGTTAAAACTTCTTTGTTCTCATCCTTTTCCTCATTAAGCCATCAAATCTTATTGCAAGGCTGTCACCCTTTAAAGACACAGTAGTAATACCTGTCTTAAACTTGTTAATGTAATCTAGAGTTTATACTGTGATTTCACTGACATCTTACTTGCTCTTTATAACTAATGCTGTGAGATAGATAGTAGGGTATCATTATTGCCATTTTGCAGATGAGGAAACAAGCTCAATTTTATTAAATGATTTGACCCAGGCCCATTGAGTTTGCAGTGGCTTTCTTGAAACCTGTACCCCAAAATTCTGATCACTCCTCTGCCCACTGTGCTAAGAATTTTATCTTACTTGAACTAAGATCTCCCCCTTAGTAAGTTTTATTTTATTTTATTTTATTTTATTTTATTTTATTTTATTTTTTAATTTTCTAGAGGCATGTCTTATTTATTTATTTATTATTTGTTTGTTTGTTTGGTTTATACATGCACTGGGTACAGTCAGAAGCGCGGGAGGGTGAGAGAATTCACCAGAGCCAGAGCGGGGAGCAGAGCAGGCAGAAGGACCGAAGTACACTGCTGGGGGGAGCAGCGGGCGGCAGGAGAGGTCTGCGCGCCATGTGGGACCCTCCTCCGGTGGCCGGGGAGCAATCGGGGATCGAACCGGCGCCGCAGAGGCCGCGGGCAGCTTCGCAACCCAGCGCTCTACCGCTGCGCCACCGGGGAGGCCCAGTAAGTTTTATTTTAACCTAGTAAGTTTTTAACCTAGTAAGTTTTATTCTAAGTATCTGAAACAGCAGAGGCAATGACAATGATTGTTTCAAATTGATGCCCTTTGGGTTACAAAATATCACTGAAATGGCCTTTAATTTCTGGTGTACTTAAATCTATATGTGTGTCTAAAATATGTTCTCAGATCACATGAAATGACTGTCCATTTGACTTTTTTTTACAGCTTATGATGGAAAATTAACTACATAGGGACCTCACACTGACAAAGAATGTGCTTTGAAGTGTGTATTAGGATTCTTAAGTGAGATTTGGATTATGTATTGGGGCCATTTCTTTTCTTGTGATACATGTTTCTGAAATTAAAATGAAAATTAATTGGAAAATATGAATTGATATCTAGATATCTGAGTTACACCCATTTTTGGAACACATTCATATTATAATTTGCTATCAACTGGTGTTTTCAAAGAGGTGAATCAAGTGCTAAAGTTTCTTTTTGAATTTGAAAGGTATGGCACAGGCTAGTTAGAAAATTCAATACAGCACTGCTGCCAACTGTAAAAGAAGTGGTTTTTACTCCCAAATTATTTATAGCATCAATTACTCAATATTTTACATAGTAGAAAAGTTTTGCTTGTTAGAATCTTATCTCAGTTTCCCAAGAGACCTAGTAATTATTTTATTGAGGGTGAATGATAGAAGATTGATAGCGGTACAGCTCCAGAATCTCTTTATTGAAAAGGTTTGAAGGTTTGACACAAAAGCAATTTATTTTGAATATTTATTTCTATAGAGTATCTTTACTTCAACTTAAAATTAAATTTTTAAATTTGTGTTTGAATGTTTATATCAGCTTTGGGACATGATGTAGAGGCTTGTTGAAAAATATGTAGAGAAACCAGACACGTGTTTTATGGACGAAGGCAGATGGGAGGGGTTAGAAAGTGAGCTTTGTTTAACTGGATTTATATTTAAAATGGAGTTTGAAAATAAAAGTTAAGAGGAGGGTAAGTAGGTAGAGTTCCTCCCCACCCTCAGTTTTTAAGCAGTTATATAAAGTCTGAATCCAGTGGTCCCTCCCTTTCCACCGGAAAACAGCCTGCGAAGTAGGTGTTACCATCTCCATTTTAGATGAGGGAACTGAGTCTCAGAGGCCGGCAAGTTGCCCAAGGTCATTCTTCCAGTAAGTGGTGGAGCTGGCATTCCATTCCAGCTCATTTTGTCTGAGGAGGCCACGCTCCTGCTCACTCACTCCCTTTTACTGCCTCTTGTGCTGCCCACATGACATTCGTATCACTCTGTAGTGCCACGTACCTGTCTTGGCATCTATTGCACTGTAATACCCAGGGTTTAAAACATGGTCTCTGGCCCAGGATAAAAGTATCTTTTCTCTGTTTGTGTTCTTACACTGTTGGGCATATTGCCATGTATGCAGTTGTTCATTAATAACTGTATTTCTTGAACATTCAAAACATATGGTGGGATTCTAAAGTAAAAAAGTTGGAACTATAAAGTATTCTAAGAGATGAAATAACTGATTTTTTTTACACTTGATCTTAGCCAAAAGGCTGAGGAGTGATTTTTTTTTTTAAATGTGCCACTACATAACAAATAAAATTACTTTGGAATTCAGATAGTTACATTCAAAGTGAATAATAGAATTTTCGCTCTAACACGGATATTTGCAAATAATCTTAGAGTAATGTTATTTCAAATTTGAAGAAAGCAAGGCCCAAATTAATGTCCATATTGAGTGCAGAGCTAGAACCAAGATATAAGATTATTGGGTTGGTGTTTTGCTCCAGAATTGTGCTTAGCTTCAATGTGATGTAGAATATATTTTTAGTCAATTGGTGGTACCATCTTCACAGCAGGAATGTAATTTTTCAATGTGGTGTTTGTATCTATTCCCCCTTCTGTCTGAGAGTAGAATGTTCCTATTTGGTAGGACTTGGTCAATAGGTTATTTTTTGGCCCTGAGACTACTGTTACCAGTAATTTACATGGAAAGTTTTTTGAGTGTTCCCAGACCCAAAATATAACTTACCAAATCACCCCAAATAAGAACATTCTACTTTCAGAAAGTGGGGGAAGCCTGAAATGGTTAACAAGCTGAAAATATTATTTATTGTTAGAGGAAAGCTATATGTAATACATTATACACATTAACTTTGTAATCATTTTGTCTAGTTGGCTTCCGGTTTATTTAGTGTAGTATTACATAATTTTGTTAGCTATCAGATAATAAACTGAAACATGACTTTGGTGTAGTTCCCTGTGTCCTGTGAAGAAAGAGGAAGAATATGTAAAACAATAATGCATTGTTAAGTGGTCTGCCAGTTAATCAAATGACTTTTTGGGAAAACCTAGCAGTACAGCAGCTCATCCAAATCTCAAGCAAAAGAGCCTTTAAGGTGAATTATTCTAGGGCTGTGTTAGATTTTGTTCTATCTATGAAAAGTATAAACTGCTCATAACTGGTTGATCAGAAGAAAGATTTCGTAAAGCTGTAACAGATTTAGTTGTGAAAAGATGATTTAACTGATTTGTGTGCTATGATGCCTCATGGTGGCCTTATTTAGAAACAGCTGTAGTGAAATACAGAGATCATACATACCTTGTAACTTTGACTGAATCCATGCAAATGTAAATCTACTAAATATTTGTGAGTTAAGACTTAGATCATATTTTCAAGGTTGGAATTTTTATGTTTCATATGGGAGAAATCAACCTCTGCTCTGCAGTTCAGGGAGGAAGTCCGGTCTATCTTATCAGAGCTCTGCTTCTGGGAGTTTACCTGGGGAGTGCCCATTCTCCAGTCCCAAACTTCCAGAGAATCAGAGCCAGGTAGTCCTGACAGCTACTAGCTTAATTTGCTCCTTTGAGTAAATTTTTAAAAAGGCATTTTTTTTTAAAGATTCTCTAGTTTTAAACGCTGGAAAGTTACCATAATTGATTCTGTTAGAACAAGATACTTTACTGCCTTCTAGCTGCAAATTGTCATAATACTTAGTTGTGTTTTGTGATGTGAATAGCGCCCCCTAGGTTGCACATATCACAGCTTGCACAGCTATGCTCAGAGGCCTGCTGAGAATTATACCACAGATCATTTCTTTAGACATCAGATATTAAAACATTACATCTAGAAACCTATAATATGGTTCTTGAATATTAAAAAGTAGTTTTTAAAATCATATTTGGAATTATAAATATAATAGGAACTAAGGAAGAAAAAGTCTGAGACATTTCTTGATCTCTGCATTGTACTGACAAGACTGTTCTATTCCATTCTCAAGGCCCACCAATTTAATGTATTCTCAAAGTTAGTATGTCTTTTAGAGTTCAGAATAAAGAAAAAAAATTTCTGACCTTTATAAAGGAGACTTTTTTTTTTATTAGGTAGGTGCAGTAATAGAATGCGGGATGACTTTAAGCTTCCACCTCTTTTATCCATCATTAAAAGTTAATTGTCACATCATTTAAGTACAACTTGATGGGATTTTTAACGTACTAAAAATTGGCAACCTTTGATGAAGAAAGCAGGTTCTGAGAGGACTTGAGTTAAGAGAACGAAAGGGAAAACGAACCTTGTATAAATCTTAAGTGGCAGCTAAATGGAAATAAAAGCTTTTAATTTTTGTGGGAGAATGGTGATAGTAGATCAGTACCTGATGTTTAGTTGGAAGTGGAAGGTTTCAGAATGCAGCTTGTCTGATTCATGGGTGGTGGTTTGGATGACGAGGGATTATAGAGGATAATAATGCATTTACTATCTTTTTGTTGGTCTTTGGAATTATATTCTTAACAAGAGCAGTAATTACCTTTCTCATTTTTATTTAAAGATTGGCAATTGGTGGGATATTCAGCAGGAAATCCATTACCCTGTTTTTAGTCTGTGATGCTTCCCTCGTTGAACTTGAGTTTTTACCCAGTAGGTACTGATGATGCATTAAGTAGTTAAAAATCACAATTGTGCTGGGCCCTTCATTCAGCTCAGTGACATGATTGTACAATACAGAACTACAAATAAAATTTTAAAATGGTGACCAGTTCTCACAGTTTTGGAGAAAGGGCAGTAAAGTGTTGCTGGTTTTTAAAAAGGAGAGTGCTTATTTACAATAGCTCAAAGGTACTAATTGTTTCTTGTAGGAATATTAAACCTGAAACCTCAAGGTAATCCTTAACCTTTTGCTTTTATTTAGGTTCCATTGACCAGTAACCAGTTTTTCCCCCACTGTAATATCTAACCTCTCCAGAGTTTTCCTGCTAGCTTTCTGGCTTACAACTAACTGGAAAATGTTCAGTTTGTTTATTTTTTTATTTTATTTTTTTTTTTCTAGAGGCATGTCTTATTTATTTATTTATTTATTATTTGTTTGTTTGTTTGGTTTATACATGCACTGGGTACAGTCAGAAGCGCGGGAGGGTGAGAGAATTCACCAGAGCCAGAGCGGGGAGCAGAGCAGGCAGAAGGACCGAAGTACACTGCTGAGGGGAGCAGCGGGCGGCAGGAGAGGTCTGCGCACCATGTGGGACCCTCCTCTGGTGGCTGGGGAGCAGCCGGGGATCGAACCGGCACCGCAGAGGCCGCGGGCAGCTTCGCAACCCAGCGCTCAACCGCTGCGCCACCGGGGAGGCCCTGTTCAGTTTGTTTAAATCAGCTTCCTTCTCTCCTCTCTGAAGATCAGCTGTAGGAACTACTGATCATCCACAATTTGATTCTTCACCAGTCTAGACCTGGCTGAGATGATATCAGTCTGTAGTCATTCCTATCCATAAATTAATAGATTTTTAGTTTTATTTTTACTGATGTTATGATTTTAGCAAATGTTAGTGTGAGTAACTTAAAGACCGTAGTTTCAAGTTTTAAAGACCTTTTTCAGAACAGTGGTGGTTTGCATATTTTATTGGCTGAATAAGACTGAGATTTTTTAGATTTCATGATGAAAATCATTATCAAGTGGTTTTAGTGACAAAGCATTTTAGGAAATGTGACAAAGTCATTTTATCTCACATGAGGTAATTTTTGCAAGAAACCTGGTAAATTTTTTTTTTTTTTACTTTTTGGTTATGAAAAGGATTGGAACTTGTAAGTTAAATTAAAAAAAAAATTACCTGCATAAAAATCCATACCAATCATAATGGAAGAAAATTTTTTTATTAAATGTCTTAGTAATTAAAAACATGAATTTAGGTATTTGAGCATGGTAATTTGCTAAATATCTTCCATTGAGTGAAGTTATTGAACTTTGTCTAATTTCATATAGGTGATATTTGTCCCTTCCATGACCTGACAGTATTTACTTCACTATGTATTTAGTAGAGGCACTAGGGATTAATTAGATAAATAAAATATAAGGCTGAAGTTGGAGTTGTTGGCTCTTCTGACATAAAAATTTAAGATTAGATCAGATCTATCCCAGATTCTCAAGAAACCTATCGCAATTGGTTTCCATTTTGTTTTATATTTGTCCCACCCTTCAAGAAATGAGTAAAATATGACTTCAGATATAACAATTTGCTACCTGTTATATAGTAGACGCTCTTTTGTGCACTTTCAAACATCTCAATTTAAAGAACATAACAAATCTTGGTAGTAGATGTAAATTATCCAACCTTCCTGCTTCTGTTCTTTTTTCTTCTCTGTTCTTTCCCCTCCCCTCACATGGTTTGAAATGGAGACTCTAAGAAGATGAAGTCATTACTAGGGATCACCTAGTAGGAGTCAGTATCTAAAGTTCAAAGCCAGTTCCCTTATTCCTGTCCTCTTTTACCCAGGGAATCTAATACCTGGGTCTGTCATTTCTGATTTCTGGAATGGATTTATTTTTGTTTTCTTACTTTCTTGGCTTCTTTTTCATGACTTAAAAGAGAATTCTGGGGACCTCCCTGGTGGCGCAAGGGGTTAAGCAACGCCCTATGAAGCAATCTGCAGCCTCTGCAGCACGAGTTTGATCCCCAACCAGGGAGATGCCCACATGGAGCAGCAGACCTCTCCTGGCTCACCCGCTGCTCCCCTCAGCAGTGTATTTCAGTCAGTCTGCCTGTTCTATTCCCCACTCTGTCTCTGGTGAATCCTCTCACCCCCCGCATCTCTGACCTGTACCCCAGCTCTTGTATGCATAAATAAATAAATCTTTGGAAAAAAAAAAACACCAGAATTCTGGGCCCAGTTATACTCTCAGAAACCTAATTAAGCTGGTATTTTTATATCCACCGAGGAAGGCAGCTTGGTTTGTAGGTATTGTGTCAGACAAGCCCCTTTGAATGCCACCTATTAGTTGTGTGAATTTCCGTCAGACACTAAATTTCTTACTACTTTGGTCTCATCTATAAATAAGAAAAACAAAAGTTGCTTTTTATAGTCTTTTGGAAAATTGAAATAAATAGCCTATATAAAGCAGTCAGGTGTTTTGTACATACACATTAAACAATTACAAATTTATATCCTTTGTAAGAATGACACTCCTGCCTCTGTTGTTGGACGTAGTTGGTATATCTGTTTGTGTGTTCATTTGTCTGTTTGTGGGCATAGCATATGATCTTATATTTATAACCTTTTGTAGCCAGTTGTTTTTTATGGAGGTTGAGGGGGGAATATCCTGATAATGGATAGTTTATACATTTAATGATAACTAATGAAAGAATTACAGCATTCATTCAACAAACATTTGTTGGGCTTTTACTATGGGCTAGGCTCTGTTTTAGTCTCTGGTTAAAAATAATGATAGTAATAATAGTAGTGATTATATTTAAAAATACTGTCTGTATGAAGGGTATTTTGTAATGGAAGAAATAGACAATAAATAAAATAAGCTGCACCATATGTTAGATGGTAATATGTTACTGGAAAAATAATGCAAAGGAAGGATGTAGTTTTAATCAGGGCCGTTTGAGATAGATAGAAAGCTGTCAGAAGTTGTGCAAGTCTTGGAGGGAGAGACTTGCAAAGACAGAGACCCTGGTGCTGACCTCAGGAATGCCCTGTTTCTTCCAAGACCAGAGTGTCTTTTTCTGCACCATTTTTAGAGTGCCTCTGGCACTCTTGGAGACATTCCTGTTCAGCATGAAAGATGGTACAGAAGTTTGTACCTGGTGGCAGGCTTTTGGGGAATCTACTGTTATGCTTGGAAGGGGTTGCCTGGTACTCTGGATGGCTTTTTCTGTAGTTGGCAGAATTAGAGGCAAACCATGTGCATTCCTTGCAGCTAAAGTACTTACTCATACTTCTCTTAAGACTTTTCTTTGAAATTCCCTGATAGGAGTCAAGTGAGCTAGTAAGTAGAGTTTTCTCATAGAGTGATTTAAGCAAGTGCGTTTTCTTAATTGCTTTTTTTTTTTTTTTTTTTTTACAAAAAAAATAATGAATGGGTGGAGGGGTAAATTTAGATTCTAAATTTAGATTCTAAGAGCCAAATAAGAGTAACATTGATAATACCTGTCTTTTCAGAAATTCTAATACTTGTCCCCTTTCCCTCACTTTCATTTATAGCTGTACTAATTCTTTCAGCATATTTATCGAGCATCTACTGTGTTCTGTGAATGTTGGCAGAGGATAAGGGCAGGAAAGGTAATATCCCTGTTCACAAAAAGTGTGTACAACTAAAAAGAAAAGGAAATACAGAAATAACCTCCTGATGAGATATTGATGAGATAACACAAGGGGAAGAATCTAGTACATGCCTGGGGGTTGTAGTTGCCTCTCGGATAAAGTGTGTTACCTCTTGGATAAAGTTATTAGTTACTTAAGAGTGGTAAAGACAATATTTTAAAAGGTCAGATGAGGGTGCAGTAATGTCTGACCCCATTACTAGGGAGGTTTTTGTGGGAACTTTGATTTGGATCTTTGATTAAATAGGATTTGAGCATATCTTGTGAACGTGGGGATTTTACCTCATTTGGTATTGTATTTTTGGCAGGTGGTACAGAACAGGTCAAAATTTGTTGGATAAATAAATAGGGGAAAGTATAATCTTGTGGAAAACTGAGAGTAAAGGCATGATAACAGAAGTTGGATCCAGAAACATTTAGGGATTCTGGCAGTGATTTAGTGCATGAAGAAAGGGTGAGTGCAGGGTATATACTGCATAGTAATAATGTGGGTCAGATCCCAGGCACTCATCATTGCCAGGCCAGTGGTTGAAGCAGGTTCCGTAGCCTGCTTGGGTAGCATTGGAACAAAGGATGGGTGACAGGAACTTCAGGTAAGAAGACTCTTACAGCATTAGAGTTATGGAGTAATTAGGAACTCATGTAGGTGGTCACAGGGATTGAAGAGGCACAAAATATAGCCAAGTGGTATTTTGGAAGCTGAATTGACATCACACTAAAGTAATTCAGCTGTAACTCAGTGGAATGATTTTGAATGCCTCCTTTTGCTATAGGAACTGTTTGAGAAAATGAAAGCATCAAATCAGATTTACTGGAACATCTTTTCTAAGAGTTTGGCACTTACTGAAGTCATGCTCAAAAGAAACCTTCTAAACACTATGAAAGCAAAAAATGTTAAGTAAAGTTATTATCTCCCTGTTTAAGGTAATTTGTAGCAGAGCTCACTTTTTACATACTGTAAATACATATCTGTAGTTCTTTTGGATGCTTCGTACACACACACACACACACACCCCCACCCACCAGGAAAGGAGAGCGGGAATACAGAAATAACCACACACCAGTTACTGATTTGATGCTGCATCTTGAGTCATAATGTAGCCCAATGATAATACTCTGTTGAATTTTATGTGAAAATCCTTTATGATCATTGGTTTTATAAAGTAGTTTCTAAGAGAGCATTTAGGGAGTGTTTTTTTTTCCTTTCTTCTTTAATTTAAAAGCAAGAGGTTAAGTGGTGGTGCAAGAGGTTAAGTCTCATCACTATGAAGCAATCCGTAGTCACTGCAGCATTAGGTCTATCCCCGACCATGGAGCTAACCCACATGGTGCAACAGACCTCTCCTGTCTTGCCTGCTGCTCCCCTCAGCAGTGTATTTTAGTCAGTCTGCCTGAGAGCTCCCCACTCTGTCTCTGGTGAATCCTCTCACCCCCCACACCCTGCAACTCTGGCCTACACCCCAGCTCTTATGTGCATAAATAATCTTTAAAAAAAAAACATTTAGAATAGTAATGCTGTTTTAAGTTTTATTTATTACAATAATTTTTGCTAGGAAAAACATTCAGAAAAATGAACACTTTTTGGCCCTCACATCTAGCATAAATGTGTAAAGACTGTAAGAAGAGACAATACAAAAAATGTGCTAGGTGTAACTTACTTCTTCCAGCATCACAGATCTCATTAATACACTGTGTCAGGATATAGTTCTGAAAATTGATAAATCCAGATTCCAGCCCAGGCTTTTGCACCACTGAAGTATATAACCAGTGACAGACACTTCAACAGGTGTCAGTTTTTTCGTTTATTAAATAAGGGTCTGGCCTGGAATGATCAGAATGTTCTTCCCAGGGTAATTCCTTGTGACTCTGTGAATTGTTCAGGTCCCAAGGGAAATTTCCCATAAACATTGGCAAATTTTAATATTTCAAAATTCAAATTATTTAGTATTCTTGTTTTTCATGTAGGGCAATGAAAGTCTGTGTTTACTTCCATGCAGAATACTGCCCCCCACCTTTTTTTTAAAGATTTTAAAATTTTATTTATACAAGCACTGGGTACAGTCAGAAGCGTGGGAGGGTGAGAGAATTCACCAGAGCAAGAGCGGAGAGCAGAACAGGCAGACTGACGGAAGTACACTGCTGAGGGGAGCAGCGGGTGGCAGGAGAGGTCTGTGTGCTATGTGGGACCCTTGCCTGGCTGCCAGGGATCGAACCGGCGCTGTAGAGGCTGCGGGCAGCTTTGCAACCCAGCGCTCAACCGCTGTGCCACCGGGGAGGCCCAATACTTCCCTTTTCTTAGCAGAGTATAGGGCAAGTGGAAGTTCCCCTCTAACAAATAAGTTGGTGAGTTTATTTCAACTGTGAGAAACATTAGTGTGTTAAGGGATTACTTGTGGACTTGGTCTGATCCTCTGCTAATGTTAGAGAAACAGTTGAAATAATTCTTGCTGTGTTGAGAAGTAAACTCTTGACTGGATAAGCACAGAAACTATTACATTCACTTGACCATCGTTTAATTGAAGTCCTGTCATTTGCCTGGCAGACATGGCATTAAGCTCTGGGAATATAAAGTAAAATTAGGTTCCCCCTCTCCTCAACTCCAGCTTCCATAGTAGTAGAGAAACCAGGCTGTGGGGAGTTATACAGATAGTTCAATATTACAGACCTCTCCTGCTGCCCGCTGCTCCCCTCAGCAGTGTACTTCCGTCCTTCTGCCTGCTCTGCTCCCCGCTCTGGCTCTGGTGAATTCTCTCACCCTCCCGTGCTTCTGACTGTACCCAGTGCTTGTATAAATAAAAATAAATAAATCTTAAAAAAAAATTACAGATGAGAATAAAATGTGAAATTAAGTGATTGTCCTCCAAATATTTGTTTTTTTTTTAAAGGGAGACAGTAGCTCAACTCCCCTTGATTTTTTTTTTTAAAGATTTATTTTTATTTATTTATACAAGCATTGGGTACAGTCAGAAGCACGGGAGGGTGAGAGAATTCACCAGAGCCAGAGTGGGGAGCAGAACAGGCAGAAGGACCGAAGCACACTGCTGAGGGGAGCAGCGGGCGGCAGGAGAGGTCTGCGAGCCACGTGGGACCCGCCTCCGGTGGCCGGGGAGCAGCCGGGGATCGAACCGGCGCTGCAGAGGCTGCGGGCAGCTTTGCAAGCCAGTGCTCAACCACTGCGCCACCGGGGAGGCCCCTCCAAATAATTTTTAAGAATAAATTTGTGTTTAAAAGAAAGTGAAATCAGTAGGAGTCATCCAACTTCCTTTCCCCCTACTAGACGTTCTTTCTCTTAAAGGAAGATGATTAATTCTTACCTGGTTTTCCTCATGTTGCCTTTGTTCCAGTCTGAAAAGTGGACGTTTCAGCTACCATAAACAGCTATGAGGAGACATAGGGAGATACGCAATCTCTAAAGACATTGTAACTCCAGTTATTTAGGGATTTATAGATCAAAGCCATTTTTAGTCTTTTTTGCTGAGGTAATAAAGACCTCATTTTACCCACCCTTTAAATGCTGAAAATCATGTGATTTTGTAAGGAAAAAAAGCTCTTGTCAGAAGTTTTATTTTAGCATAATAGAGAGACCTCAAGTTGTTAAAGATCTGCTAAACTTGCTGAGTTTAAATAGTCTGGTTAGTAATGAAAAGTTTTACTTAACTTGATATTTAGACATTGCACTTCAATGAATCATAAAACTTCTCTCTGATGGATTTATTCATTTTCATAAAATCTTAATACGATGAGATGGATATTACTGTTCCCCATTTTACCTGCAAAGAATCTAAGACTTTGGGGTCCCTCTAGTGGTGCAGGGGTTAAAGTCTCAGCGCTGTCAAGCTATCATCAGCCACTGAGACATGAGTTGAGTTCTATCTCTTGCCAGGGAGCTACCTCACATGGCCCAGCAGATGGCTCCCGTTTTGCCTGTTGTTTCCCTTAGCAGTGTATTTCAGTCAGTCTGCCTGTTATGCTCCCCAATCTGTCTCTGGTGAATCCTCTCACCCCCCCATACCCCTGGCCTACACCCTGGTTCTTGCATGCATGCATAAATAAAATAAATCTTTAAAAAATTAAGAATCTAAGACTTCAGATGGTTAATTCTCCTATCCAAATAATTGTTTCTATGCTTCAGGATTTGAATTGTGTCATTCTGACTCTAAAGTGTAAGACTGTTTCTCTGCATTCCCCCCAATTAACTGCTCCCAAGTAGTTCTGCTAACTTCTCAGTGCATGCTTTTTAATTCATGAGGTAAGGGACAGATTGGTGTCTGAGGGCGGAAGGACTTTGGTGGCCTAAACCAGGGGTGCATTTTAGGAGCTGAGGTGAGGACAAACAAACAATAGCCAGCAGAACCCAAGATAACCACTGAAAAGTGAGGGTAGATGAAGAGTTAAGTGAAGCTTTGAAGGTGTAGCACCTACTGCTCCAACTACTTCCTACCCATCTACTCCTGAACAAATAAGACTCTTCAGAGCAGGATCTAAGAATTTGTATTTTTTACTATTCCAGCATCTGGATGATTGTAGTAGGATACTAGTAGGATACCAAATAGGCATGTGGAGAGGCTAACGTGGATGGACAGGGGATTTGAGATCTAAACCTAGGAGTGCTGGTTATGTAGAAGGCTGTTCTTTTTCTAAATAATAGAAACTGAAGATCAGTGAACAAAACAGACAGCGGTGGGGGACTTAATTACAGATGTGGGGTATTCATTCTTAATTTTTACACCCTTTTTTTGCTGTTACATATGGAAAATAAATTGATCATTTCCTCTAAATTGCCTGTGCATTAAATGGTTTCTCTTAAATGACCTGGTACTGAAAAGTTTTGCTGTAAATAAACTGATAGAATTTCACTTCTTTTTTTTTTTTTTTAGAATTTCACTTCTTTGATCAATATTAATTTTAAGAAAAAGGCACTGTTACTTAGGTTACATATATTTTATTTCCTAATTCTTCTAATTCTTCTTTCTAGTTTCATTAAATATTTTTATTCTGGAACAATTATTTTCTAGATTGCTAACAATGTTGGTCTGTTGTTTTAGGCAAATGGTGGTATTTTAGGTTTATTTTGTAATTAAAGCAACAATTCTCTAAATAAGCAGTTACCATGAGCAATTCTAGAAATGTGATTATATTTTATGGTTTGTAGGTACTTTAAACTTTCTGGCGATAATTTTTTTCTCTCCAAAACCATGAGTGATGAGAAAAGAGAATGATGATGAAAGTGAATCTATGGGAGGACAATCCAGAAGTAATACTGAGTCTGCTGATAGGGCTTTCCCATGGTGATTTTATCCACAGCAATTATTATTACCCATTTTTGCCTTTTTCTTATTGTCATAAGAACATTTTTGGCAAGAAATAAATTCATGCAAATGACTGAGACTGGTTTTGTCTTCACATGGAAATCCATTCTTTGCTTCTACTTTCTTTTCAGAGTATTTGTTTCTGCTAGACCAAGGCCTCCTGCTTGAGGTTTAGTTGCACAATTTCCCACTCTCTATCTTATGTTCTCTACTTGCATGTAGACTAACAGTTTTGAGTAGGAGGGGGTGAGAACAGGATGATTTGGCCAAACAATAGAGAACAGTTGGAATATTTTTCTTATGTTTGTCCCTTGGCTTAAGGTTTTAGATGTACCCAGCTCACAAAGGCATTTGTAGATTTCCAAGGGCATTTTTAACAAAGGAGAAGTGATGTACAAAGGTCAAAATAATCCACATAGTAGGTTGGGTTCTTCATTAAAACCACTAACAAAAGCTTGGAGAGTGCTTGTTAACTTCTCAGAAAGACATTGACTGCTATGATCAGATCACTGCTATGATCATAAAAGTCCAACAGAAACTTTTATTCATCAAAAACCAGACGCTGAAGAAATATACTATCACACTGATGTTTAAGAACACATGTCCATCTTCTGGAAATACAGTGTGCATCTATCTGTGTGTTGGAAAGATGTGAGTTAAAGAAGCCACATGGAAAGGCATCTGAAACACCTCTGGTGTACAGAGCTGTAACTGAAGGAGGCTCTATTTTGATTTGAATGCTGAAAACATCTTTTCTGTGAAATCATGGATAAAGTAAAGAATCATTCACCCAAATTCTTGTGAATTTGAACGAATAGCCATTTTTTACACCCCTAAAAATTTCTGGACAAATATTCCACTCGCTATCCCCATGCCTGCCTATCATAAGCATTAGTGCACAAATGTTATAAACTCTGATTCCCAGAGATGAAAATAGAAAATACTCATTTACACAAAACTGTAACTTAAATAAATATATGATAGAAAAATAATGGGGCATTATAGCAAATAGGAGGTTTTGGAGTTTGTCCATAATCTTGTGAGGTTGGTGTCTGGGGAAAAAGTCCCTCATCAATAAACCCTTCTCTCAGATCAAGTACTGGCCTGGGAGGCTTAGGGGTCTGCTAGCTGTTTTTCATGTGCTCTGCTGTTATGTCACTCTAAGTTGCCGTCCTGCTCGGTTCCTTCAAGATACTAGGACTTGGGCCTCCCCGGTGGCACAGTGGTTGAGCACTGGGTTGCAAAGCTGCCCGCAGCCTCTGCAGCTCCGGTTCGATCCCCGGCTGCTCCCCGGCCGCTCCCCGGCCACAGGAGGAGGGTCCCACATGGCGCGCAGACTTCTCCTGCCACCCGCTGCTCCCCTTAGGAGTGTACTTCGGTCCTTCTGCCTGCACTGCTCCCTGCTCTGGCTCTGGTGATCTCTCACCCTCCCGCGGTTCTGACTGTACCCAGTGCTTGTATAAATAAATAAAATAAAATAAAAATAAATAAATCTTAAAAAAAAAAGATACTAGGACTTTTTTTTCCATTTTAGAAAATTATTGGTTAATAGGATCCACTGCATATTCAACTTTATGATTCAATAAATGTTTGCTCAATAGGTTTATATACTTATAAAGTGGTTTATATTAGTAATTTGAGGTGTGTGAATGTGTCCTATTTATTTCATTTTGGGGGCCATTAGATGCAGTTCAGATGCTGGCCTTGAGCCACAATCATTTTGCTGAACAAACTTTCTGAACACTTCTTCCTGTAGAGAGTATTACATGTAAATGCTGGGTGTTGAACAGCTTTTACAGGTATCTGGTAACTTTCTGCAGTTCTTCTTTTAATTAACAGAACCAGTGGCGCTGCCCCACTGGGACTATTGTGGTTGTGGTGATTTTCTGGTATTTCTTTTAAAGAGGTTGCTTTAGGAAATGTGTTTTAACTCACAGACCAGTCTTAAGTGCTAGTTCTACCAGGTCACCCATTTAAATTTCCAGAAAAGACTCAGCATAAAATAATCAATGAAGATATTGCAAAACTCAGGAATCAAGCTTTTTTTTTTTTTTTTAATAGAGGCATGTTTATTTATTTATTTATTTATTTATTTATTTATTTATTTATTTATTTATTTGTTTTGTTTACACATGCACTGGGTACAGCCAGAAGCACGGGAGGGTGAGAGAATTCACCAGAGCCAGAGCGGGGAGCAGAGCAGGCAGAAGGACCGGAGTACACTGCTGAGGGGAGCAGCGGGCGGCAGGAGAGGTCTGCGCGCCATGTGGGACCCTCCTCTGGTGGCCGGGAGCAGCCGGGGATCGAACCAGCGCCGTAGAGGCCGCGGGCAGGTTCGCAACCCAGCGCTCAACTGCTGCGCCACCCGGGAGGCCCAGGAATCAAGCTTTTTTGATTAGATTCTGGAACTATGTCTTAAATAAACCTATAAACCAGACTCAGAGGAATCTGGTTTTCTTAATGTTCTGTTTCTCAAATTTTTCTTTTCTTTCCTTTTCTTTTCTTTTTTTACATCACAAGACTTTGTCACTATTGAAAGTCTGAATTTTAAACAGATTCTTGAATTGAAGGATCATATCCATTAGCTCTTTCAACTTTGGCACCTATCTCATCCCCCGTAGCTTTTCCAGAATTACTACCTTCACCAGAAGCTCCATGTGTATTCCCAGTTCAAACTTGGGCTTCTTCAGCATTTTACTTTTCTAGTAAAAATATCATGGCAATATTGGCAAGCCTTTTTTGTGTTTTTCCCAGTGAATTAACTTACTGACCACTCCTTTCATGCCATTTGTCTGCAGCCCTTGGGTCATGGTTTCAATCTTCAAGATTTGGCTACATGTTGCCCTAAGCATAAGAGGTCTTCCAAATCTGAATGTTGTGTTTTTTAGTAAAACCAACACCGAACAGATGAAGCAATAACTGTCAGCAGACTTGACATTATCATGAGCTTCAATCATGGTCTGCCATTTTTTTTTAAAGATTTCTTTATTTTTGTATAAGAACTGAGGTACAGGCCAGATGCGCGGGAGGGTGAGAGGATTCACCAGAGACAGAGTGGGGAACAGAACAGGCAGACTGACAAATACACTGCTGAGGGGAGCAGCGGGTGAGACAGGAGAGGTCTACTCGCCATGTGGGATTCTCGCTGGCCGGGCCGGCCGGGATCAAACCCGCGCTGCAGAGGCTATGGACAGCTTCACAGTGCGGTGCTCAACTGCCTGCACTACCAGGGAGGCCCTGGTCTGCCTTTTTTGACCATGGAGCACATTTTATCTCGGGTAGGATCCATGCCATGAAAATTAGGCAGTTTTTGCTATGATTATCCTCAGTAACTACCATGAATTTTCTAAATGTGACTTCATCATTTTGAAGATCAGCAAGACTCACTTTAAATATATGACTCTTGAGGCCATGGATGTGGTTTGGTTCCTTTAGTTTTTGAGACTAGTGTTTTTCCAGTATTTCTTAGATTGAAAATTGCTGGTGCTTTCATATCATACCCCTCTTTCTTAGAAAATGGATCAACTACTTTGTTACTGGCTCCGTTTTTGCCACCTTTCATAAGGCGCTGATTTTATCTTCGCAGTACTCTTTTGAGTTAATTAGTAATAAAACCATTTTATACATCAAGAAGTTGTATGCCTTAGGTCAGGGTTCCTTGAAGCAGAACCTGAGTTGCTGGTTTTTGTGCAAGTGATTTATTGAAAGAGGGCTCCAGAGAGACCTGTAGACAAAGGAGGGAGCCAGGATTGGGGAGCAGTGGCTCCTGGATTAGCAATGGTGGCATTATGGACCACTGTGCTACTCAAAGAACCAGAAGGGGGCTTCTCAGGTTTTTCTACCAAAGTCTCTTATTGGCAGGAAAGATACACTTACCTTCTTATGAGGGATTATTCAAATTTTTTGCTGTAATCTCAGATTTGAAATTTCTAGAATGCCTTATCCTAAAAATCCATTTGAATTTTAAATTCTGTTCCAAAGTATATCTTTTTTAAAATACTGAGATAAAATTGACGTACAGTGAAATGCATAGATCAAAAGTATAGAATTTGTTAGCACTGACAGAACCATACTTTAAGAATATATACTTGCCTCCCTGGTGGCACAAGGGATTAAGCGCAGCACTATGAAGCTGTCCACAGCCTCTGCAGCATGAGTTCAATCCTCAGCTGGCCAGGGAGCAACCCACATGGTACAGCAGACCTCTTCTGTCTCATTTGCTGCTCCCCTCTGCAGTGTATTTCAGTCAGTCTGCCTGTTACCTTCCCCACTCTGTCTCTGGTGGATCCTCTCACCTGCCCTTCCTTCCCCTGTACCTCTGGCCTTTACCCCAGTTCTTGTATGCATAAATAAATAAATTAAAAAAAAGAATATATACTTGTATACTTGCCAGGAATATACTTACATGTTTTAGAGTAGTGTTTGAAATTATTTCCCATCATGAAAATTGATGCCTTAAGAATATTTTCCTATTTCATTTTGTGATTTCTATTTGATGGTGGCAGTGAACATGTTATAATTATTCCATTTTGAGTAATATGGGCTTCATCTATAGGATAACTATAAAATGTTAGCCATCTTATGAATTTTCTTTAGCTTAAGTCTAGCATTAACTGGAAGTTGGCTAATGCCCATTGTTTACCTAAACATCAAAGATTTCCAGTGCAAATTGAAAACAATATATTAAATCAAGCAACAGGTATAGGATCAGGAAATTAAAAATTCATTCTCATTCATTTTTATAGTAAGGCCTCATATATATATATATATGTATACACATGATATATATATTATATATAAAAAACATTTGATACTTTACTTTCCACTGAATCTCACTGAAAATCCACTTCTAGTGTTTCCTTGCCATTTCTTGAACTCTGCTTGAGACTAACTGAATGCTGCTTGATCTTTCTTTTCTTCCAGGTTCTTTCAGAGAGCATATATAAAAACTCCTTTTAAATAGAGAATAAGTTTTAGTTGTTGTGTCTACTGTGATACACAATACATTAAGCCTCCTAGATTAATTTTCGCTCTCCATACTGGTAGTGTAGGGAATATAAAGTTGAACAATGGGTGTTGACTAGATCCCGTGCTCAGGGAATGATTAGTAATGTTAAGAGAACTGATGATGGTAATTAATACTTAGAACTTTTTTATGTGATAGGCACAGTTCAACTCTAAGTCTATTGCATGCATTATCTGATTTTATCTTCACAATTTCTTGAATTAATTACTAATATGACCATTTTATACATGAAGTACCTGTATGCCTTAGGTCAGGGTTCCTTGAAGTAGAACCCAAGTTGCTGGTTTTTTGTGCAAGTGGTTTATTGAAAGAGGATCTCCAGAGAGACCTGTAGACAAAGGAGGGGAGCAGTGATCCCTGGATTAGCAGTGGTGTCATCACTAGTTAGAAGTACATATCCTTGGGCCTCACTTAGGAACCCTGAATCAGAAACTCAAGGAAATTGGGCAGAAGTCCATGGTTTTAGTCTTCTGGGTGATTCTGATTGATAGTAAATTTGAAAGTCACTGGAGTAGGGAATGAAACCAGGCAAAATCTGGATTTGTTAAAAATTTAGACTCAGAAGGATCCTTCAGGGAGTGTTGGAGTGTGAATTACACCATAAAGTTGCCAGTGGGAAGGGGTTCATGCCAGTAGTCCACATCAGACTGTGGGTGGGGTGGTTGCTCTGGGGAACACACAGGGAGGGTATCTTTTCCCAGAATCTCTGGAGAAGGTAGCTCTTATGTAGCTGTGAGCAGCTCTTGGGCAGCATCCACTGTCCTAGCAGCTGGCCAGTTATACTGGGCTAAAGGAGTTGTGGGTGGGGCATCCTGGCATCCTCTGTACTGAGGCATGGAAGTTCTGTAACCAGCTCCAAGTAGGCTTTGAACTTAGAAAATGTGATTCCAGAGTACATTTTCCTAACCATTAGCTATACTCTTTCCTGTGGTGACAATGATATTAAGAGTTAACAGGGGGGCCTCCCCGGTGGCGCAGCGGTTGAGCGCTGGGTTGCAAAGCTGCCCGCAGCCTCTGCAGCGCCGGTTCGATCCCCAGCTGCTTCCCGGCCACCGGAGGAGGGTCCCACATGGCACGCAGACCTCTCCTGCCGCCTGCTGCTCCCCTCAGCAGTGTACTTTGGTCCTTCTGCCTGCTCTGCTCCCTGCTCTGGCTCTGGTGAATTCTCTCACCCTCACGTGCTTCTGACTCTACCCAGTGCTTATATAAATAAATAAATAAATAAATAAATAAATAAATAAATCTTTAAAAAAAAAAAAAAGAGTTAGCGGGACATAAATGAACAAGGGACAGTTCAGAGGAGGGAATTGCTTCTGATTTGGGAAAACAGAAACTCCCATTAAAGGGGTATCACTTGATTTTGCCTTGAAGTAGGATAAGATATGGACTTGTAAAATCTTCAGAGGATTACTAGTTAGAAACAATAGCCTGAGAAAAGGCATAAAGTAGCTCACAAATGTGGATTTGTGTGTAGAAAACTATTCTTTTTTTTTGCTCTAATTTGGTTTATTGAAGAGTCTGAGAGAAGTCATTCACGATTTGAGGTCAGGTCATGGATATCCTTATATGCCAGGCAGGTGAAGATTTTTAATCTGGAAAGCAATGTAGTTGGAACAATATTTCAGAAAGATTAATATAACAGGCGTAGGAGGAGAAAACTGGGGAGAAGCAGAAGAATGAATGGAAGCAATGAGTGTACACGATAAACTAGGACCTGAATTTGGTTGTGGCAATTAAATGGGAAAAGAAGAATCTGATAGAAAAGATTCTACAGAAGGAGCAGAACAGGAGTTCAGGGAATAAATGAGAGAAAGCTTTTGAAGAAGCTGGATAAGAGGATGCTAGTCTTTTTACAGATGAATGGAGGCTCCCTGGTGGAGGGCACTTGAGAATGTCCGGAGAAATTGCAGTGCAGGTTTGGGAGTGTGGAGTTTGGCAAAGGGCATCCTATGTGTAGATATCAAGTAAGTAGCTGGAAATGTGGAACTAAAACTCAGAGATAGATATGTAGATTTTGAAGACTTCATTGTCAAGGCAATTATTGAAAGCCACAAGGACTGATAATAAAATTGTCAAGGGTGGCAATAGTAAGAGTGGGTCATTGTCAGTTAGGATTAAAATTATTGGTCTCTTAACTTCTTGTTCAGTTTTTTTTTTTTTATCCATTGACTTGCATGGCCTCCAAATGAAGAGTGAAGTTGTATTTTGCATGTTAAATTGAGAGAAAATTAAACCCTTTACGTTTTCTAATTCAGGGTAGGACATAGAGTGGGAAAATGGAAAAAAAAATCCTCTTGGAAAGCAAACATGTCTTTTCAGCTCTTCATAGGTAATAGCTTGACCTTTATCTCCTGCCTTTTTTTTTTCCCCCAAAAGAGGCAATTAAATAGTTCAGTTTAAAAATCTTTCTTTTTTGCTCTTGCTAGGGCTTAGGTTTGTAAATAAAAGACAAAAATGTCAGCCAAAATACTAAGTAAAGTCAACTAGGAAGTGAGAATAAGATTTCTTTCTGATAAGCCATAGGACTCAGATTTAGTTGTATTTCCAGTTGTTTCAGTTTAAATATGTATGTCAGTTACTTCAGGAAGAGATGTTGTAAATGCTGAGATTAATGGGGCTCTAGAACAGCTTCATGTACTGTATGTGGCACATTCTGCTTGTCCTAAGTCCAACTGTTAGTGATGTCAGAAATACTTCCTAAGATCGTTGCTTATTATTATGAAAAGAATGATTTTTGCAGGTCAGGAGTTTCTGGAATTTATACTTGGCCAAAAAGTGAAAGTAAATTTGTCTCCAGATTACGCCAGAACAAACCAGGTGAATATTTTGTTCTTCAAAAGTTGTAATGCTAGGGAACGTTAGACATTCCTGGCCTCCAGCCACTACATGCTTGTACTGTTCTAGTCATGACAATCAAAATGTCTCCGCAGAGGCAAAGTCACCTCTGCTGAGAACTACTGTGCTAAGTAACCTAAGCAGAACATGAAAGTCTGCATAGTCTATGATTCTGGGTAGTGTAACATGTGGAGTAAATGAAATTTTGCCGTTTAAGAAACCCATTCCTTGTGCTATGGTGGTGGGAGAACTACACGAAGGGAGAAATCAAATACTGTCCAAAAATTAATGATGATGTAAGGGAAAAGGAAAAAAAAAAGAAACCCATGCCTTGAATGCTTTAGACAGATTTTCCTGGTTATGTAGGCCCATTTCACATCCAAGTGTAATTTGATGCAACCAATTAGGGGAGCAACTTGTCAGTAACTAGCAAAAGTTGAGATATGCAGCCATTTCCTCCTCTGATTATACCCTACAAAAGTGTACAAACATCTGCAAAAGGGCAGGTGTACAAGTATATTAATGGGAGAATGGTTTTGCAATAGGGAAAGATAGAAACAACAACATGCACCACCAGTGGGAAACAGATAAAATTGTGATGTGTTCACATGATGGCATAAATATGAAGCCGTTAAAATGAAAGAAGTGAATTTACATGGATCAATCTCAAAGTTGATGGAAAAATCATAGAATCATTTTTCCTTAATGTCTTCTGTATAAAGGTATTAAAAAACACCCCAGATAATGGTACAACGTAAATTGTTTAGCTCAAATACTGACAATATCCACTCTGAGGAGGAAAGGATGAAGATGCATGGGAAAGGAAGAGAAAAATGAAGGACATCAATTTATTTGTATTGTTTCATTTATTGTTTTCTAAAAGGCCTGAAGTATATCAAAACATTAAATTTCAGTGGTAGGTTTATGCTGATTTTTAATCATTCTTTGCCTTTTATTTTTTCAAATTAAATATAAACAGCTTAGTATTTGACAGTGTAAATTGACATTCTTGAGTATGTCATAGGATATGTTGAATTGTAGTTTTTCACGAATCGTCTTTTAGTTGTATATTAAATTTTCAGTGACATGTTTGATGAAACAGTGCTGCGTGCTATTTCCTAGTCACATTGCCATGCACTGTCATGCTTTCATGATTCATTCTTGCACAAACGTGTAGATCTGGATTCTCACACGTTGAAATAAACGCAGCTGTGTTTATGTCAATGAGATTACATTCAAATAAACACACATGTGATCCCTTATGAGCGTGAACCCGTGAAACACTTGTTGATTTGGTTCTGAAATTGTGTGTTCAAATAAACACACTTGTTTTAAGGGAAGTTTCGCTTTACTGAAATGTTCATGCCTTGAACATGTGTTTTGTAGTAGACAGATGTGGACATAAGTGTCTTAAAAGAATCATAGTTCTTCAGAGTCTGTAATTGCTTTAGAGAAATAGAAAAGCAGGATTTATTTAATGGGATTTTAAAAATTTTAAATATGTTGGTAGTTGTCCTGTGTAATAAGATGAGATTTTTTAGTGTTGGAAACTACTTATTTAATCAGACTTGTAAATATGTGTCTTTACATTTCAAAGTTTAGAATGAAAATAAAGGAAAATTCCAAACCTGGGGGAGTGCTATTCATATATTTATATTTATATATATATATATTTTTTTTTTAAAGATTTATTTTTTTGTTTGTTTATTTGTTTATTTATACAAGCTCTGGGTACAGTCAGAAGCGCGGGAGGGTGAGAGAATTCACCAGAGCCAGAGCGGGGAGCTGAGCAGGCAGAAGGACCGAAGTACACTGCTGAGGGGAGCAGCGGGTGGCAGGAGAGGTCTGCGCGCCATGCAGGACCCTCCTCCGGTGTGGCCGCGGAGCAGCCGGGGATCGAACCGGCGCCGCAGAGGCTGCGGGCAGCTTCGCAACCCAGCGCTCAACCACTGTGCCACGGGGGAGGCCCTCACATTTATATTTCTGCTGAAATGAAAAGAAGTAAGTTAAGGTGCTTCAGCCATCTACAAAGTACTTTAGTAAGATAGTAATACAACCTACAAAGTAACAGTTTTTTGAGTTTATCTTTCCTTACCAAATGAACCACAAAACTATAGCAATCAGAGTTCTTTTTTACCCTCCACAATATGGGGACAGATTTTATGTGTGGTATTGTGCAAATATTTGGGAAGCAGACAAACCAATATCTGGTTTTGAGCTGAAATTCTGAAAGTTATTTTACTGTTGACGTGTGGTTCTTTGGTTTAGATGTCTTGTCAGCTCCACAAACCTGGAGTCTTTGACTTCTTGCTGTTGCATGGGAGAAGCTCATGATTTGGGTTGTAGTGGCAACTGTTAAAGGAGAGTGTCTTCAGACTTCAGACATTCTCTGAGTCTCTGTGGCCTTAGAGACCCCTCTCTGCCTTCTCAACACCCATGGAAATTTGCTCACCGCCTCTGTAAAGCTCAGTGGGGCTTTTAGCTCCATCTTTTGGGAACAAGACAGCTGTCTTCCCCATGGTCCCACAGTGAGTGCACACATCTCATCACAAAATATGCATGTTTGTATTGAATTCCTGTTTTCTGGTAAAATCCTGTTGGATTTGGCCTTTTAGGAACCTTAACCCTTTGCACTCCGAACCATTTTACGATATTTTGATTTAATTTCTTGTGCCATTTCAAGATAAAACTTCAGGGAAACATGCATGTCTCAAAAAGTTGCGTTGAAATAACCTCAATTCCCCGTAATCACAAATAAATTGCAATGTCCCCTAAGAGGGGACATCCGAGTGATATGCTAGAATTCCAATGTCCCCTGAGAGGGGAAAGCGGAGTGCAAAGGGTTAATCCAGGAATTTCAGAAATTTAAATATTATTCTGTGCATAAATTCACTAAATGTATTGAATTTTTTATAGAAAAAAGAAAATTTTTAAAAATTCTAAAAGGTAATGTTTCTGTTTCACAGGTAATATATGAATACATTTTTCTTTTTTTAAAAAAAGATTTATTTATTTATACTTTTTTTTTGTTCCTTTTACTATCGGGCTTTCTTTTCTTTTGTGGGTCTTTGTTTTTGAATGAGGTTTACCTTTTATAGACTCTATATATTATTCCTACATCTTGTTTATTAATATATATGGCAACTGTTTCTCACAGTGCAACTTCATTTATTGATAATGTCATCCCAGAATAAATCTAATCTTGTCTTATTTTTCTTAGTATTAATTTCTGAAGTTATTTTAATTTAAAACAAAAAGTATTTTAATTATTTGCTGGATTGCAAGTTTGAAAGGACATTATAAAAACGGACTTTTTGTCTA
Organism: Talpa europaea; assembly: GCF_964194135.1. NCBI lineage: Eukaryota > Metazoa > Chordata > Mammalia > Eulipotyphla > Talpidae > Talpa > Talpa europaea. The sequence goes on from NC_140070.1 coordinate 91,582,700, forward strand.
TTTTGGTTGCTGCATATATTCAGTGCTTATAACAAGGTCTGGCACATATTACACACTCAATAAATGTGAATGAATGCTGAATGAATTCAAAAGATAAAAATACATTTCTTTTTTTTTTAAATTTATTTATTTATTTGTTTGTTTGTTCTGTTTATACATGCACTGGGTACAGTCAGAAGTGCGGGAGGGTGAGAGAATCCACCAGAGCCAGAGCGGGGAGAAGAGCAGGCAGAAGGACTGAAGCACACTGCTGAGGGGAGCAGCGGGCGGCAGGAGAGGTCTGTGCGCCATGTGGGACCCTCCTCCGGTGGCCGGGGAGCAGCCGGGGATTGAACCAGCGCCGCAGAGGCCGCGGTCAGCATCGCAACCCAGCGCTCAACCGCTGCGCCACCAGGGAGGCCCAAAAACACATTTCCTTTAGACTTTCATTCTCAGTTTTCATGTTCTGCTACCATCCCAGAACTCACAGACATACTATTTCTCATTTAGGTGTGTATTCTTTAGAAACCTTTCAGTACATTTACTTATGTAGATAAGACAAATCAGTCAATATTTCCTACTGTTTACAATACTTATCACCAAATTTTACAAATTTTCCAATCTGATGTGTAAGAAATGGTATGTTGCTGTAGTTTGAATATTTCAACAGTAATTTTCTATGAAGTAGAACTACCTGCTTATATACCTTTTACCTGTTTCACTGTGGGGCTTTCTTTTCATTTTAGAGTGTTGTTTTTGAATGAGCTCTGTGTGTGTGTGTGTGTGTGTGTGTGTAGTCAGTATATTCCTACATCTGGTATACTGGTATATTGGTGTATTAATAGAGATAACATTTCTCACAGTTGATTTTTCTTTTGTTTGTTTATGTTATCATTTTTCATGGGGATGCTCACCTTTTTTATGTGGTCAACTTTATCAGTCTTTGCTTTCTTATTCTTTCTTTTTGTATTTTAAGGCCTTTCCTCCCCTAATGTCATTGATACACTTCCTTGTCTATTTTCTTAAGTATACATCCATTTCATTCTTATGTTTAAACCTTAAAAATATCAATCCTAAGCAAGTGCTCAATGTTACAGGTATTATTTTTATTATCATTTGTGTTTTCCAAACCCAAAAGACATATGGTCTAAAACCTCCCTGGTGGCGCAAGGGGTTAAGCACAGCACTGTGAAGCTATCCCTACTACTTAAGAAAACAATGTTGATAAAGATATAAATTTCCTTCTCTATTTTGTTCAAAATGGAAGTTTGGTATCTTGTGGAAACTTTTGTGTTTTTCCCCAGGTAATTGTGAAGATTTTTGGTTTATCCTTATCACTCAAAATTTGTGTGCTATGTCTAAGTGTGTTGTTCTCGGTTATTCCATTTGGCACTCACTGACTCCTTTCAGTGTGAGACTTTATGCCTTCTGGAATCATATTTTCAATTATGTGAAATTCTGAAATACCCTGTTTTCAGATACTGCCTTTCTTCCACACACACACTCTCTGTGTTCTCATCTCTTGGAAATGCTAATAGAGGGATGGAAAATAGATCTGTCCTCTGCACCTCATAACTTTTTTCTCTCAGTTATCCCCCTTTTCTTGTATTCTGGGGAAATTATCATTCTTCAGTGCTATTCTTTTAGTGTTGTCCTAATATTCAGTCCTCTATTTCAGTAAGTACATTTTTTTATTTCCAAGCTTTCTACAGTTTCATTATCAGGATTTAGATTTCCAGGATTTAGATGCTTCTTTTATATATATCCAGATGATTTTGAAGAACATGTGAAATATAGGTCCAGTTATAAACATGTAGTATGTAGTAGACCTGAGTTCAGATCTTGTTTCACTACCATTTAATTGTATTATGACTGGCTTACTTGATGTCTCTGTTTAAGCTTCACTTTTTTAATTAGCAAAATTGTTATAAAAATGCCACTTTGGGGCCTCCCCGGTGACGCAGCGGTTGAGCGCTGGGTTGCGAAGCTGCCCGAAGCCTCTGCAGCGCCGGTTCGCACCCCTGCAGCTCTTCAGCCACTGAAGGAGGGTCCCACATGGCGCGCAGACCTCTCCTGCTGCCCGCTGCTCCCCTCAGCAGTGTACTTCGGTTCTTCTGCCTGTTCTGCTCCCTGCTCTCACTCTGGTGAATTTTCTCACCCTCCTGAGCTTCTGACTGTACCCAGTGCTTGCATAAATAAATAAATAAATATTTAAAAAAAAAAAGCCACTTTGCTATAGTGTTGTGGGGATGAAATTCCCACAACATTAACAAACTTGTTATATATGATAACCAGCAACTTTACAGGATTACTTCAACTGTTACTAATTTAATTCAGCAATTTCCTTACTGTAGTCATAAAAAAAATGATATTTTACTCTTCTGAAAGCAAGTGATCATGCTGCTGTAGTTGTTGAAATTCATTGGAGAAACAAATCTTTCATCACGGGTTCTCCTACTGGCTTCTCAAACTTGAAAATCAACAGATTTTCTTTAAGATTTATTTTATTATGCATATAAAAACTCGGATACAGACCAGAGGTGTAGCGGCTGGTGGGAGGATTCACCAGAGACAGAGTGGGGAACAGAATAGGAGGATTGACTGGTAAGACAGGAGAGGTTTGCTGTACCATGGGGGTTAGCTCACTACTGGCGGGGGCGGGGGGTTGATCAAACTCGTGCTGCAGTGGCTGCCTGTTGCTTCATGGTTCTGTGACTTAACTCCTTGCACCACCAGGGAGGCTCTGAAAATCAACAGATTTTCAAGAGAGGTATGTTTGGCCTACCCTTGATTGTGTTTCTTAGAGTAATTTCTTTTTCAAATGTTTTTCCCTGGTCAGTGTTTAGTCCCTGTTTGTGTGCCTGAGTGTGCAAATCATTAAATCCATTGGGGGTTCACTACCTGGGCAGGATATACCATTGGTGCAGGTTCTCTCCTGCTTGCCATTGACTGTGCAGAGCATTGACTCTTTCTGAAAGGAAAAGTTACCTATTTTGTGAAGGAATCACTTAGCAACATAATATGAAAGGGTAAACAGGGGTTTGGGAAAATTATATCATGCTAGACTGAGACTGAAAATATTACCCATAAAACACCCTCCCTTCTTCAGGGCACTTAGGATGGTATAGTTATTCCTGAATAGAACCTCACGTGCTGGTGACCTCTTCTGAAACTCAGTGTCTCCAGAGCTTTTTGTATGTGCAATATTCAGATTTTTTTTTTTAAACATTTATTTATTTATACAAGCACTGGATACAGTCAGAAGCGTGGGAGGGTGAGAGAATTCACCAGAGCCAGAGCTGGGAACACAGCAGGCAGGTTTACTGAAATACACTGCTGAGGAGAGCAGCTGGCTCGGCAGGAGAGGTCTGCGCGCCATGTGGGACCTTCATCCGGTGGCCGGGGATCGAACTGGCGCTGCAGAGGCTGCAGGCAGCTTTGCAGCCCAGCACTCAACTGCTGCACCACCAGGGGAGGCCCCAGATGGTTCTTTCTTATCAAAAATTCCTAGAGAAGGGATTTGTGGCAGTTACTAATTTTTTTTTAAATAAGAGAAAATACATTAAAACTCATTTAATAAATTATCTGGAGACAACCCAAGCTGAACAGAGGGCTGTTTAACTGGAATTGTTATTCCTTATGGAATCCCAAAATTTCTGAGATACATTGGAGATAGCTAAATGTAATTACATGTTAGTCTTTTATCTAAATATTTTATAATTTCAAGTAAACTGTCAATATATTAACTTCTTTCTCTCTAACCTCTTCCCATCAGTATGTTTGCAAGTTCTTTTCAAGAAAAGGTTAAAATTACCATCAATATGGTATAATTATTTCAGTGTCTGATGTAGAAATGTGTAAATAGGCTGATCTTAAAAAGTACCTTTTAAATTATCAACCATTCAAATAAAAGATTATATCTATTGAAATATGACTAAGAAATCTACTCTTCTGGAAATCCTTCCTGATATCTCTATTTTACTTCTTATATTAAGAGGACCATTTTAAAGACTACAAAGCAAAAATGTCTGTTAAGTTATCTTACAGAAATTTGTACCATTTGACCACCTTCATCCAATTCCCTCACTCAATACATTTTTGACATAAATTTTTGTTAAATGAGCTACTGTGTTTTAGTTTTTGTCTTCAAAAGAAGCTGGTGTATTTACTACCAGTGTACCAATACCTGTGTTTACTGGCTTATTTAAAAATTTTAAGTAAATTTGCAATTCATGTATTAATTTTTAATGTTACCTAAATAAGTAATAAACAGATTAACCAAATAAAAACAATGAAAAGATTCTATTCCATTTTACACCCTTTCACTGGAATAAGATCATAATTAACAACCTACATTAATGCAACTGTTTTTCAACATTTCAAAATTGTGATCCTTTAATATATGCATAGATTAAATTCAAACAGCAAAAAGAATCAAATTATGATAAATGGAGGTGAAATGTTTTCCATGAATTCTTGAAGATTTAGTCAAATCACCTGGTATCTTTGTGTAAACTTAAAATTTCTTGAGGTGTAAATAATGACTATATATAGTGTTTGTGAAAATATTGCTTTGGTTTTAAAAATGAAAATACAGATAAAACATTTAGTTTTATTAACTGTTTTCAGTGGATTTTAGAGGAAATACAGTTTTAGTTTTCTGATACCACTCTAATTGAAAATCTCTTCATTGTTTTCTTAAGTAGTAGGGATAGCTTCACAGTGCTGTGCTTAACCCCTTGCGCCACCAGGGAGGTTTTAGACCATATGTCTTTTGGGTTTGGAAAACACAAATGATAATAAAAATAATACCTGTAACATTGAGCACTTGCTTAGGATTGATTTCTCATTCTTTAAAAAAACCGTAGTAAGAATTACAAACATTGCATCCCTATTATGTAAATAAGAAAATTGAGACCCCAAAAGGTTAAGTAACTTGTCCATGATCACATAGCTAGAAATAGAATACTCCTGATTCTAACCCAGCATTGTCTTACTCCAAGATAACATTGAGTTAAGTGATATTTGGGTACAGGTTCTTTCACCTTTGCAATGTAACAGTTTTACACTTATCTTTCAGAAAATGTAATTTTGAGTGTATATTTATCTTTATTATCTATTAAAGTTTAATCTTTTCTTTGGAAAAATGAGGATAAAGGATCATGTCATACATATTTTGGCACTTCTTACACCTAGCACAGTGTCATGCATAATAATCACTCTAATTATTTGTTGAAATGAATAAAGGAAACTCCTCATTAGGAACTTCATGAATAAAAATGGGTAAAAGGTATGTAACAATATTTAAAAATCCAGCTTTTAAGTTTAATGTGGTTTAGAAATGAAACTGAATACAGAAAAATATCTCTAGATCCCTTGCTGTGTTGTCCTTCCACATTACAAAAATATAAACTTATTTTTCAGGAGGAATTACATAAGGCTGTAGAGGGCAGTATAAGCCAACTCAAGTGGACTTTTGGAGTTGGTGAGGTACTGTGCTAGCTGCTAGTGTCTGAATACCCAGGTTTTGACACTCTGGGTATAGAACTGTCTCAGGCTTAAGATTAGAGGAGGAATGAAAAGTGTTATAGAACCAAAGAAATGCATAAGCCTACAAAGAAGTTGGCAATTAAATACTGTTTCTACCTTTTTAGCCTTAGTGGCAAAACTGGGACTATTATCTGGATAATCTTGGCCTAAAAAACACTTTTGTCTCGATGAACTTGATGATAAAATATATTGTAAAGACTTTTCTCTTTAGGTGTCTAATTTTTTTTTTTTTTAATTTCTAATGACTTCATCATTTGTATTCCTTTTTTTTTTTTTTTAAGATTTATTTATTTATTTATTTATACAAGCACTGGGTACAGTCAGAAGCACGGGAGGGTGAGAGAATTCACCAGAGCCAGAGCGGAGAACAGAATAGGCAGAGTGATGATGAACACTGCTGAGGGGAGCAGCGGGCGGCAGGAGAGGTCTGCGCGCCATGTGGGACCCTTGCCGGGTGGCCGGGGATTGAACCGGCGCTGCAGAGGCTGCGGGCAGCTTCGCAGCCCAGCGCTCAACCGCTGCGCCACTGGGGAGGCCCCTAGGTGTCTAATTTTTATACAACTTCAGTTAAAAGTAGTAAGCTACTCAGTTATCCTCTCCATTTTGTCCATTCCCTTTTACTACTTCATGAAGGTATAGACTGTTTAGTTGTATATGAAATTATGAGCCATATGAGGTCTAAAAAATACTTAGTATCTGTTCATACTTACTTAGCATTCCTTCATTCTGTAGCCAGTATTTATGAACAGTTTAATTATCCAGGGTTTGCTTGATACCACTTTTCTGGTGAATAAGATATATATTAGACTATATTTTACAGTGAATGGCAAAGGTTTGTTTTAAGGGGGACAAAACTTACCAACTTACAGATAATTCATTTTCTGGTAGAATTTACCATCAGTCGTGCCCCATACTGACCATCTGACTTGGATGGCTCTCTATAATAGAAGTAACATACAGAATTATGCAAGTTATAATAATTCTTATTGAAATACCACATCCACCAATTTCTTTTAGGTTTGTGGTTTTGACTTTGTGTAAGTACAGTTTCCATGGCCGAACATTTTGTAAATAAAAATATTTCTAATATTATCTGTAGATATAATAGTGGTCATTTTACTAATTTCTTTCTTTTTTTTTTTTTTAAAAGATTTATTTATGCATACAGGAGCTAGGGTACAAGGCCAGAGGTGTGGGGCGGTGAGAGGATTCACCAGAGACAGAGTGGGGAGCAGAACAGGCAGAGATTGACGGAAGTACACTGCTGACGGGAGCAGTGGGCGCATCAGGAGAGGTCTGCTGCTCAATGTGGGTTTCTCCCTGGCTGGCCAGGAATTGAACTGGTGCTGCAGTGGCTGCAGATAGCTTCATAGGCTGTGTCTCAACCCTTGCACCACCAGGGAGGCCCATTTTACTAATTTCACTTAATTATGTTTAATTTAAATCATTTTCATAGGTATATAGTATCTAGTAATATTATATCCCTGGAATTTTAATAAAAACGAAAAGGCAAGTTTTCTAAATGTAGGTAAGTGAAACATTTATGCCAGAATTATAGGAGTGCTGACTTCAAGAGAGCTTGTTTGACAATTTAAAATGTGATGAGAACCAAGTAATACAATGTTAGTTCAGAAAAAGAAGAATAAAAACAAAAACACCAAATGTTGTATGTATTAATATCATCCATACTCTTGATTTCTATAGCAACACATTGATAGAGTGGAGTTGCCATTGTTATCTTTGCAGATGTAGGGAAACTGAGGCTCAGGCAGATATGCTGAAGTTGAGGTGACTGGTAAATCAACAGTGCTACATACAAGTGGAATCCAGTCCATGTATGGGGTTTGCTTAGAATTAATGGCTATTTTATTGGCAGTTGGAATCCAGTCCCATGTGTGGGGTGTGCTTAGAATTAAGTGGCTATGTTATGATTTTGTTGGCACAAACATAAGTGATTGCTTCGATATATTTAAGAATCAAAATGCTACCTCTATTTTGTTGAGTGAATAACTGATTTTTTAAAAACCGGAGAATGTGTTATTGGAAAGTCTTAATAGCAGTTTATGTTTTCAACTTATTAACCTTACTAATTGAGTAATCGACTGATATTGGAGCAGTTTTTAGTTTTCTTTTACTTTAGCAGTCTTTTCTACTTGTTTGATTTAAGGTGAACTTAAATTTGTTGGTGTTTTTCATACATATAAAGGCCAATATATCAGGATTTATAGAATTTTGAACAAGAGTGTGTTAGTAGGATGAATTGTGAGCTGGATAAATTTGTGATGCAAGTTTGTTTTCTGACATTCAGTATTATTTAAGTACAATCAGTATTCCGAAGATTGATGTATCATCTATCTGTGTAGCTATTTTCACCTTCTGAGTTTTTTTTTTTTTAATTTTTTTTTTTATAGAGGCATGTTTATTTATTTATTTGTTTGTTTTGTTTTTTGTTTATACATGCACTGGGTACAGTCAGAAGCGCGGGAGGGTGAGAGAATTCACCAGAGCCAGAGCAGGGAGCAGAGCAGGCAGAAGGACCTAAGTACACTGCTGAGGGGAGCAGCGGGCCGCAGGAGAGGTCTGCGCGCCATGTGGGACCCTCCTCCAGTGGCTGGGGAGCAGCTGGGGATCGAACTGGCGCCGCAGAGGCTGCAGGCAGGTTCGCAACCCAGCGCTCAACCACTGCGCCACCGGGAGGCCCCTCACCTTCTGAGTTTTATGTTTGTTAGTATTAGGGTCTGGTATTTTTTTTTTAGATATATTTATTTATTTATACAAGCACTGGGGTACAGTCAAAAGCGCAAGAGGGTGAGAGAATTCACCAGAGCCAGAATGGAGAGCAGATCAGGCAGACTGACGAAGTGCACTGCTGAGGGGAGCAGCGGGCGGCAGGAGAGGTCTGCGTGCCATGTGGGACCCTCGCCCAGCGGCCTGGGATCGAACCAGCGCTGCAGAGGCTGTGGGCAGCTTCGCAACTGAGTGCTCAACCACTGCGTCACCGGGGAGGCCCAGGGCCTGGTATTTTTGACTAAAGGTACTGAGTAGTATTTATGTTAAGATTTTTTGCCTCCCAAATCTTTATATAGAAAATCAATTACAAGAAGAAATTTATGTTTTTACTGCACCTCTGAAAGGCACATAAAATTTGTTGCCTTAAGTCTTATTAATTAATACTAGAAAGACTCCCCGATACACCTGTTGGTTACTAAGTCAGAGGGGGTGGACCTGTGTATGATACTGATGGTGTGAGCGTGAACTACACAGTTTAATTCACCTAGCAAGTTAGTGCACATTTTTTTTTTAAAGATTTATTTATTTATTTATACATACAAGCACTGGGTACAGTCAGAACCGCGGGAGGGTGAGAGAATTCACCAGAGCCAGAGCGGGAGGCAGAGCAGGCAGAAGGACCGAAGTACACTGCTGAGGGGAGCAGCGGGCGGCAGGAGAGGTCTGCACGCCATGTGGGACTCTCCTCCGGTGGCCGGGGAGCAGCCTGGGATTGAACCTCCGCTGCAGAGGCCGCGTGCAGCTTCGCAACCCAGTGCTCAACCGCTGTGCCACCAGGGAGGCCCAGTGCACATTTGGTTTTAAATTTGGTCTTATTTGTCAAAATGTTTCCAAGGAGGAAACAGTATTACAGAGTATAGAATAGAATATAAAGATACTCTGCTTTTGTTTTTCTGGGAGAAGAATTTGAGATTTACTTTAACTGTGTGTGACTTGGGGCACGTTATTGAAACTCTAAATCTCAGTTTTTTCTTATTTAAAATGGGGCAGTAATAGTACCTGTCTCATTGAGTTATGAAAGGAATCGAGATATATGTAATATGTAAATAGCTCCTATATTTCTTGGCACATGGTATTTTTTAAGTAATTGACAGTAATAGCAATAGTTCTTGTTGCTACAATAAACTTAAATGAAAAGTAATCCATGCTTAAAGAATGGGTAAGAAAGATCAAATAAGTGAGCTTGGCCCCTGGTTGACCAGGATGATTCTACCTGAGAGGTCTGGTAAGACATGGTGTTCTTTACCCTGAGAAATTAAGGTTTTCAAAGATATACCAATGAGGTGCAAAGTAGGAGTTAAAAAAAAAAAAACAACTCAGGATAACTTTAGTTTTTATTTGCCACATTGGTGTTAACATTCACCATTTTAAAATGCTTTTAGGTAAAGTGCTTTTCCCCCCTTGTTTTCTTGCCTAAGTAATTCAAGTTTTCAATACTAATCTGTTTGTTATGAATTGCTATGAAGTTATAATTTCTTTGAATGTTCTCCCCAAACAGTTGAATGACAAAATTCCTGCTGTTGCTCAATTTAAAAGAATCAGCTCTTCTTTAAGATAAACAGTATCTAGAAGCGTGGCCAGGTACATTCACTGTACTGTAAGAGGGGGTGGGGGGGAGCAGTCAGGAAGCATGTAGGTGGGAAGGGTTTCCTGTTTCCAGGCAACAGCGAGGAGCTACAGAGGGAAAGCAACTTGAATATAAATTCATTGAGGAGAGGACATTTTACCACACTGCCTTCTAGCCGGTGGGGACACAGACAATTTTGGAAGAAGAGGGTAGAGTTGAAACTTCATTTGTCAATGGGTAAAGTTATTGGAAACCTATTGTATTTCTCCTCAGGTTTTGTGCGCAAACACACAAAAAAATCACATGTACTAGTGGCCAGTTTAGAATTTTATAGTATTTTGAAAATAGTAGCAACTGCATTTGCCTCCTTTCTCATTTTCCAGAAGCATGGGGCTTTATGTAGCTTCATTTTCCTGTCTGTTTCCTGAGAGAGCAGAGGGGCACTTGGCTCTTTCCCCATCTGCCTCCATCTGCAGGAAGGAGGGAGCACAGCCCACTCTGTTTACAGCGAGGTTCTGCTTCCTCTTGAAGCCAGCCTTGAGGTTCACTGTGGGCAGAGGAGAGAAGATGACTGTTCCCGGGGCCAGGGAGAGTGTGGGCTGGTCACCTGCTTGTGCCCTGTTCCCCATCTAGTGAAATGCAGGAGAGTGATGGCTTGCCAAGAGTGGATTCACAAGGCATTTGCAGGAGGCAGCTACCTGATCCTGATGGGTTAAGATCTTGAGACTTTTGGATTATTAAGAAAGGTAGTGGTTTAAATATTGGTCCCCAAAGATTTTGTCACTGATGCAGTAACTCTCATTTTCTCCTCCAGCCCTGGAGTGGTAGTTGTCAAGTTATGGATTGGTAAAAAACCAGAGAAGCACTGTACATGCTGAGAAGAGTTATCTGTATAGAATGCATGCCTTCCCTTTTCTCAGTCAGCTTCATATTGTATTTCCTCTAGACTTGTTGAGGTGAGCTGCTTTCCTTTTAACATCTTCTTTTTACTGTTTCATTATATTGGTTTTGTTAAATGGTTTTTTTGAAATCAAAGTTAGGTGATAGGTTTCATAAAGGGGGTGAGTAAGCACCCTGGGATATCATGCACTGAGATTTGTCCCCTGCTCAGACTAGAGCAGGTGCTGTTGTCGAAGGTGGGTTGTGTGCTGGACGAGTTGTGTGCTCAATCTGGAACCTTTGTAACCAACTTGTTCCGGAACCTTAGTTACCTTACACCCACTAGTGAGTAGCAGGGTCACGGAAAGAACTGCCCAGATGCTTAAGCAAACATGAAGGGTCCAAGCTTTATATTGGTTCTCCCTCTTCCCATGTATCTAAGGATGAATCACCCCCTGAAGAGTCTAATCTGTCTCCTTATTGTCCTGTCTGGAAGGGTCACATTATTTAAGTGTAACTCTGGAGAGCCTGGCAGGTCTTTTCAAACAAATGTTGATGGATGCCCTGCAGTCCCTCCCATACTAACAGATTTCTTTATGCTTCTTTTTACATAGACACTTAACCTAGGTTGAGAGTGTCTCTTTTTATGAACAGAGAGAAGAAATTAAAGTTTAATCCTTACAGTCTGTTCACTTTGGGTAGCTGGATTTTAGTCAGATGTGGAGTTATATCCTCTTTTTGCCTTCATTCTGTGCGTGTATTCTCAGCGTCCTGTGGGACATTAAAAAAGAACCTATTGTGGATTGAGTATCTTTTTGTTTTACTATCATTTTCTATGCAAGTAAGTTTTCTCAAATCTAGTTTTAAGAATACAAGGTGGCATGCCTCCCTGGTGGTACAAGGGGTTAAGCACAGCACTATGAAGCGATCCCCATCCTCTGCAGCACCAGTTCTATCCCCCCAGCTGGCCAGGGAGCTACCCACATGGCACAGCAGACCTCTTCTGACTCGCCCGTGGCTCCCCTCAGCAGTGTACTTCAGTCAATCCACTTATTCTGTTCTCCACTGTGCCTCTGGTGAATCCCCTCACCCCCCACACTTCTGGCCTACATCCCAGTTCTTGTATGCATAAATAAATAAAAATAATAAATCTTAAAAAAATAAGGTGGCAAGTTCTGGGTATTTTTAAATTATATAAGTGCATACATATTTATGGCAGTGGATACCCTCTCCCCCACCATTTTGGATTGTATTTGAGAAGCTCATTTTAAATCAGTGTAGATTTTTCAAAACCAGTTATCTTTTACCTAAAATATGAGTTAAACTTATGGTGTAATAAAGACAGTTAATTGGATCTAATTCATGTTAACAACTTGACATCAGTTACAGAATCAAATCTCAGATACAGGAAATTATGAAGGATTGTTACAAAAGTAGACTATGCATCATGCCTTTTTAAAATGAAAAAATAGTTTACTTATTATTTTTTCTGTTTTATTGAATTTTTAAGACTTTGCTTATGTTGTGCTAGCATTTTATAGGTCTTGAATCCAGGGTTTTTTGGTTAATTTTTCCCCCTTATTTTTACTATCTCCCTATTTCTTTGAATGTTCAGTATTGTTATCTTGTACATGTTTATATGATAATGTATTTTTTTTTTATAACTGATTACCCTCAGGATCATCCAGAATGCTTTTGTTTATGTTTTTTTTTTTTAAGATTTATTTATTTATACAAGCACTGGGTACAATCAGAAGCACGGGAGGGTGAGAGAATTCACCAGAGCCAGAGCGGGGAGCAGAGCAGGCAGAGGGACCAAGGTACCCTGCTGAGGGGAGCAGCGGGCTGCAGGGGAGGTCTGCATGCCATGTGGAGCCCTCCTCCAGTGGCCAGGGAGCAAACCGGTGCTGCAGGGGCCGCAGGCAGCCTCGCAACCCAGCGCTCAACCGCTGCGCCACCAGGGAGGCCCTATGATAATGTATGTTAACACTGTGTTTTATTTTACCTAAAAGGTAAGATTTTGATGTAGGATAAGACAGTGTTCATTTATGAATTGATTCAGTTAGTCACACTTAACTTTAGTTGAATTCTTAATTAGGTAAGTATTTACCAAAAATATGATTGATATAATAGATGTGCTCACATGAAAAATACCCTATGGTTTTTAAATAGTAAATGGTCAATATTTTAATTAAAATATTAATTTTGTGATTTCAGTCTTTTGTGATTATGCAAACAAATGTTTAAAACTGAAAGATCTAAAGTGTAACTGGCATCTGGTCTGAAGCAAACTTTTTCAGTTGTTAATCATAGATAATTGTTGAATGAGTTTTGTTATATATATTCAGCTAGGAGCAAATTCAAATCAGCCTTCTAATTTTTCATAGGCGATTTGCCTTAAAATACCTTTAATCATACTTTTCATGTATTGAACTTTCACAAAGTGTCTACTCTTAAGTTCAGAAGTTTAGGGTGGGTAAGAGAAATGTAAGACCTTTTACCCTGCATTCTAGGAAAAGAATAGCCTTTTCCCCATTTCTTTTTTTGGTGATGCAATCTCTTGCAGAATTCCTAAACTTGGGTATTCCCCTCCTGTGATCCTTTATTCTGTGCCTTGCTCTTACCAAGTATGAAGTAAAGGAACTGTATTTTCTTCATTCTTGTGTCATCCAGGGCCTGCAATGCTTTGCACATACTAGACAGATAATAATTGTGGAATTAAGCAGAGATTTTTAAAAAGTAGCTTTGAGAATGGAATTATATGCCACGTTATAATTAGTGGTTTCCTAATTGGTCTCCTCTGCTATGGGCATGAGCTGATGTTCAGTTTTTGTATGTTGCATATATACCTGATATTTAATACCCTTGAGTTGGCTGTTTCTTTTACTTTGCAAGCAGAATTTAAAATAAAATTAATTGATGTGTATACATAAAGAATAAAATTTATCAGCAGCAAGGCAGAATTGTAAAATTTATTGAATCTAATTCTTAATCAGGCATTGTATCATGTGTGGAATAGTTGATATTTTTCAGAAAGAATTACTCTTCATGGTGTGTCATTATAATTATTAACATGTTTTTAATAGGAACTTTAATAGAATTTAGATTTTATCAATTTGTATACAGTATTGCTACATCTGTAGTGGCATCTGTGTAAAACATGTTTATTTTATGTTTACTTAGTGCGATATTTATATTGAGCCAAAATATTTCTTTTTTGAAAAAAGAAAAAGAACTTTAAAAAAAGTCTTTATTTTAAAGACTTAGGAGAAGAATCATTTTTTCTTAGCTTGCAGGTCATCAGGTATTTTGGTAAACTTTCTGTTCAACAAAATACATTTACTTAGTAGAAATATTTTTAAAGCACTTCCATTAGAAACCAACTATTTAGCAAAACAGTTGCGTCTTTTTGATAGTATTTGGCAGAAATTTGTGCAGTTTTACCTTAAGAATTTTCACCACTCATGGCATATCTGGAAACTATATATGTATATTTTTTAAAGATTTATTTGTTTGTTTGTTTGTTTATACATACAAGCACTGGGTACAGTCAGAAGCGTGGGAGGGTGAGAGAATTCACCAGAGCCAGAGCGGGGAGCAGAACAGGCAGACTGATGAAATACACTGCTGAGGGGAGCAGCGGGCACGGCAGGAGAGGTCTGTGTGCCATGCGGGACCCTCCCCCGGTGGCCAGGGAGCAGCCAGGGATTGAACCGGCGCCACAGAGGCGGCAGGCAGCTTTGCAACCCATCGCTCAACCGCTGCGCCATCGGGGAGGCCCTGGAAACTATATTTTTGTTTTTGCTTTTTTTCCTGGAATTCTCCTCTTTATTTTTAAGTCATGTTGTATTTAGTGTTTTTTTTTTTTTTTGGGTTAAAGATTTATTTATTTATACAAGCACTGGGTACAGTCAGAAGTGCAGGAGGGTGAGAGAATTCAGCAGAGCCAAAGCGGGGAACAGAACAGGCAGACTGATGAAATACACTGCTGAGGGGAGCAGCGGTCGCTGCAGGAGAGGTCTGCGCGCCATGTGGATCCCCGGCGGTCGGGGGCAGAGGCTGCGGGCAGCTTTGCAGCCCAGCGCTCAACCTCTGCGCCACCAGGGGAGGCCCTGTATTTAGTTTTATCTTGTATCCAATGTTTATAAAAATAAGATGAAATATGTGTGTGTGTGTGTATACACACACAACTGTTTTTAATATAGACACACATATATATACACATATACATACATACATACATACATATGTATTTTAACATTGAAAGATTATTTTAGCCTGCCAGCTAAGTAGCCATCTTTGAAAACCCACAGCTTCCCAAATGCCAAATAATTAATACTAATTTTAGCACAACTTCTAGACATAAATTGCAACAAAGAAGAGTTCTTTCTTTATGTTTTTTGTTCCCTTGTTTTTTTTTTTTTTTTTTTTTTTTTAAGATATGAGTGGAGAACAGTTTTTTCCCTTGCTAGGGTCTTACTCATAATATATTAGTATAAGTATTATTGTCTTTCTAGCATTTTCCTACTGTAAAGCTGTTGGCATGTAAATTGTGCAGTACTTTCTATGCTAATGTTTTTTCTGGGATTATAGTGTACCAGTATAATGCTTACAAATTTAAGTTATAAAACTTTTTTTAAGCAATTTGAATAGTTGTAACTTTAAAAAATTTTAACTTTGGATTGTAAACTTTATGCTGATATGTTTTCCTTGCCTTGTTAAATAATGATGTAATGTGGGCTGTGAAGGTATGTGTGTGCTTTGCTTCCATATAAATGCTGTGTGGCTGTTCTTTAGAGAATGATCTCTGCTTCAATATTTTTTTCTATTCCCTTTTTCTTACCTCACTTCCTTTATTGCTCTTCTCAAGGCTTAGTAGCCTAGTTATATAATTTGCTAATATTAGATAATGAAGTGTATTGTAGCAGTGATCAAAGTAAAAATGTGGTGTGAAGTTTACAGGCCTATCTTAAATATATGGGATTTGTTGAGTATTAAAAAATAAATCTTGCCTATTCAGGGGACTTACATATTTTTTATATTTACAGTCTGTATTTTTCCTCTCTTGATTTTTCACGTTATTTCTGTTTCCTAATCCCCCCGCTCCCCACCATTCCTTATATCTCTTTGACCCTTTCTCCTTAGAAGCCTCACTTTATTATTGCCTGATAGTTCTTTAATCTTGCTTTGGTGAGTTGTCAACTATGTAAAGTTATAGTTTTTGTTTTCGTCATTCTGAATGTTTTACTAAGCATAAGTCCCTTGAATTTTTTTCCATGTTGCTGTAAATGACAACATTTTGTCTTTCCTTATGGCCAAAAAATTATTCCATTGCTGGACATACCATCTCTTCTTGACCCAGTTCTCTGTCAGTGGCCATATATATAGGTTATTTTCATGTCCTAGTTATTGTAAATAGTGATACAATAAACACTCTATAATCATACCATTTCTTGAGTTGATGGTTTAATGTTCCTTGGATAGATGCCCAAGAGTGGGATTGATGGGTCATATGATATTTTTATTTTTAGTTGTTTTCCCCAACAGTTTTGTCCTCCTCACAGTCCTATAATGGGTTGCAGTCACTGTTTTGATAGATTCTGGGCTGGGTGAAGCCTTATACGAGTGAGAAAAGGTTCGTTTGGCTGGTGAGGCCAGGGAAGCAGGTGCCATTTGTTTAATGTAGGAAGGCTTCCCAGGAGAAGAAGACTCATGGCCTAATGTCATTTTTGAACCAAAGGTGATCCAATCTACTGCAATCCCAAATGCAACTACCAGTTACGGGTGAGGAAATTGAAGCCAGGAAAATGGAATAACTAGAGACAAGTTTTTGACTTTCAGAGACGTGAGCTCTTAAGCCTGTGAATATCGTATTTGTGTGTCTTTTTGCCTCTTGGTATTAGTATTTGCTGTTGCAATACATTTCAACTTATGGAACATCTTCTGAAATATTGGTGGTCTTGGATCAGCTCTTGGTACCTGCAGCCTGAGGAGATAGATTACCATTTTTTTTTTTTAAGGTAAATTCAGATCACTTTCCAGAATGGCAGCATAGTTTACATTCCCACCAATAGTGTAGCATAATTATTTTTTCTCAGCATTCTCTCCTGCACTTGTTGAAGTCTTTTTAATATGTAGCATGCTCATTATTGAGGTGATGCCTCATGTTGGATTTTACATGCAGTTCCCACAGATAAAGTGATGAACATTTTTCCACGTTACTGTTGGATATCCCCTTTCGTGAATTTTCCGTTCAGATCTGCTGCCCATGTAGCAGTTGGTTTGCTTGTTTTTGTTGTTAAATAACTTTTGTATGTTGTGGTTCCTAACTCCTTGTTAGTTCAGTGTGTGTGAATATCCTCTCTCATTCAGTAAGCTGTCTTTTTAATCTACTTATATTTTTCTTTCTTCCTTAATGTGAGTTAATATCAATGGTTTATTTTTGCTGTTATTTCCCTTGCTGTAGGGGTCATGTATCACAAAAACATACTTAGCATTGATGTCATGAAACATTGTGTTTTCTTCTATTTTATTGTGATAGGTCTTATGCCTGTCGTTAGTCCATTTACTTTTGTTTGTGGAGTTAGAGAGTGATCGACTTCATTTTTTTACATGTGGCCATTCAGTTTTCCCAGCAAGAGTCTTTCTTTTTCCCATGTATAGTTGTAGCTTCTTGATCAGGATTTAAGTATTGATAAATGTGTGGATTAATTTCTGCACATTTGATTCTGTTTTATTGAACCATGTGTGTTTCTATTCCATGTAGTTGTAATTAGTGTTGCTTTATAGTATAAAGATAATGTGATGCTTCTGTTTCTCCCTTTTTTTTCTTTGGATGGCTTTTACTATTTGAGACCTATAGTTTGATACCATTTTAATGTTTTTTTTTTTTTGAAAGATTCATTTATGCATACAAGAACTGGCATACAGGCCAGAGGTGTGGGGATGAGAGGATTCACTAGAGACAGAGAACAGGCAGATCTCTGAAATACACTGCAGAGGGGAGCAGCAGGTGAGACAGGAGAGGTCTGTTGTGCCATGTGGGTAGCTCCCTGGGTGCGGATTGAACTCGTGCTGCAGTGGCTGCTGATAGCTTCATAGATTGCGTCTTAACTCCTTGCGCCACCAGGAGACCCCCATTTTAATGTTTTTTGTTCAGTTTTTTTGAAGATGCTTTTAGTACTTTGATGGGGATTGAGTTAAATTTATATATTGCTTTTGGCCCTCTTTTTTTTTTTTTTTTTTTTTTTTATTTTTTTTTAAAACTTTTTTTTTTTAATTTTTTTTTTTTTTTTTTTATAGAGGCATGCTTTATTTATTTGTTTGCTGGTTTGTTTGTTTGTTTTGTTTATACATGCACTGGGTACAGTCAGAAGCGCGGGAGGGTGAGAGAATTCACCAGAGCCAGAGCGGGGAGCAGAGCAGGCAGAAGGACCGAAGTACACTGCTGAGAGGAGCAGCGGGCGGCAGGAGAGGTCTGCGCGCCATGTGGGACCCTCCTCTGGCGGCTGGGGAGCAGCCGGGAATCGAACCGGCGCTGCAGAGGCTGCGCGCAGTTTCGCAACCCAGCGCTCAACCGCTGCGCCACCGGGGAGGCCCCATTGGCCCTCTTTTGTATCTTAAATAGAGTCTCCGAAGCAGACTTTCTGATTAACTGGGATGTTACTTGCTATATCTCCTTACTTTCAAAAGGATTGGAAAGCATCTCTCAGGTCAACTACTCAACCACTTACTTCATAAATAAGGAAAAGTAGCATGAATGGTTTACACCTTTTTACCAACCGCACAAGATACGAGATATTTTTGAAGTAATTAATGCTTCATTTATCATTTTAAGAACAAATTGAGTTATTGAAAGTAATTTTCAAATGTTAATTCATGGTTAAGTAATATTTATTCCAATATGTATGACTATTTTCATTAGAGTCTGATTTCTGCTGAGCCTGGGAGGATTAATGATTCTACAAAATCATTTTCAGTTTTCATACCTGGAACTATTTTTTTTATAGGACTTTCATTAAAAAAGTGCAAGTCATTTTGATCACTTTAAATTATACTCAGTGTCTCTGTTATTCATTCTGAACTTCACCTAATTTCATAGTTCATTTGTTTGTAACATCTGAGTCAATTTATTAAAATATTTTTCTTGAGTTTTATACACCTTTTAGAATCAAAGTTTACAATTATCAATTTAGTTTCTGAAACTCAATCCTCCCTCCCTCTCTTCCTTTATATGTTCATGTGTAGAGAGCTGTGGAGTAGGCACCGGGGATCACAGCCTTTACAACTTTACATTCTAGTGAGGGCAGTTGACATCAAACAATCAGTTATGCAGTTATTTTAATTCAAATTATCAAAAATGCTTTGAAAGCAGAAGACAATATTAAGTGGAGGGTTGACCAAACCTGTTGTAGCAGGGCAGGCTTTTATGAAGAGGTGAAGTTTCACTTGAAATCTTGATTAGTAGACCTTTGAGAATAAAAATGCAGAGAGTGTGTAGAAGCAAAGTCTGGAGAAGGGTAGATGGCCTGGCCTGAACCAGTGCAGGGCTGAGGACTGGCTGAGGAGGCAGGAGGGAAACCAGGACAAGGCCAAATTAGTACTCTAGTTGGGGAAAGAATAAGGTGTGAAAGACAACCTAACACTGCATTTAGTAATGTGCAGACCATTGGTAATCTTATAGAGAGTCATTTTTGAGAAATGGAAGGAGAGCCATATAGTAGTGAGGTAAGAAGCAGGTAAGAAAGGAGAAAAAGGTGGTTATTGCTGTTGATAAATATTTTGAAAAGTTTTACTAGGAAAGAGGGAAGAGAGAGAGAGCATGGTACCTGGAGGTAGAATTGGGAGCTGATTGGTTTTGTTTTTTTTTTTTTTTTGTGGGACCCTCACTGGTGGCCAGGGAACGAACCGGCACTGCAGAGGCTGCAGGCAGCCTCGCAGCCCAGCGCTCAACCGCTGAGCCACCAGGGGAGGCCCGGGAGCTGATTGGTTTTTTTATGCTGAAATAAGTAGGCCATATCTTTATATCCAAGTGGGAAAAAAAAACTTATTAGCTTCTTGAAAGGTTTGTACTATACATATGAAAGTAAGTATATGTAAGTCTTTACATTGACATTTTTTTTTAATTCATTTTGTTATTTAGAAGAAGCACTTTTCCCCCTGATTATAGGGTTTTCAACTAACTCAATATAGCAAAATTGTGATCCTGTTTCTTTTTCTTAGATCTTTATTTTCTTCAGAAAATATTTTATCAGAATTTATAATTTATAATGATGCTAAGTAGGTGTGAGGCATTCAAAATAATAAATATATTTCCAGACTTACGAAAGCTGTGCTATATTAGACTCTCTATAATTAAAAGGTGAATTTGTTTTAATTAGTTGTTAAAACACAGTAGGGGTGTGCAAGACCACAAGATACTTGGTTATATTTACTTCACAAAAGAGATCAGTAATCCTAAATGAAGAGTTCCAGACTCTTCAGATTTCAATCTGCAATTACTCTTTTTTTTTTTTTTTAAGATTTTTTATGCATACAGGCGCTGGGGTACAGGACAGAGATGGGGGTGGTGGTGAGAGGGTTCACCAGAGACAGAGTGGGGAACAGAACAGGCAGACTGTTGGTTAGAGTCATACTTTTTAATTTTGGCACATTTTGGTGAAAGAACAATAAAAGATTGGGTTTCAGATTTATTTTCTGATACTTTTTTCATATAACAAATGTTAGGCAAATGTTGTCATTTTAAGAAAATCCAGTGGAAAAATCAGAAGATAATAGCAAATGGGGAATAATTATTGGGTCAACGTAATTCATCCACATGATTTTCTTAAACAGCAGAAATGATCTATTTTAATGTTGATTTTTTAATATTTACTTAAATGTAGCTGATGAGCAAAGAGATTTCAAATTTTTAAGTTTTAAGGATCACTAGCATTTGAGTATTAATTTGGAATCAATCAACTTTTATTAATTTCAGTTTGTACTTGTATGTCCTATTACAATATACATCAGCTGATTTCTTGAGACTTGTACTTGTGCTTCTTTAGATAGTGGTTTCTGAAACTTGAGTCAAGTAATGGATATATTTTCTCAGAGGCTAGCTAGTTCTTAATGAGAATTTAAAAAAAATCATTTGGATGATAAATGTAAAAGAAAAAATGTGATTAAAAAGAAATAAGATTTTTTTTATAAAGAAAAATTAGGAGTGGCCTGGTTACTTTATAATTGAGCATTACTATTGGATCTTTATTTATTTTTTTTAATTTATGCATATAAGAGCTGGGGTACAGGCAAGAGATGCCGGGAGTGAAAATTCTCACCAGTGACAGAGTGGGGAACAGAACAGGCAGACGGACTGAAATACACTGCTGAGGGGAGCAACGGGCACGACAGGAGAGGTCTGCTCCGCCTTGTGGGTTGCTCCCTGGCTGGCCGGGATCAAACTCATGCTGCAGAGGCTGCAGATAGCTTCACAGTGCGGAGCTCAACCGCCGGCCTCACCAGGGAGACCCTGTTGGATCTTTATTATAAAGTTTACATTTATTTTAATAATACTGTCACAGTTACATGTACACATTAGACTTTGGTCCACAGAATTGTCTGTGAATTTATTTTTGTTGTCAAGGTTAAGTTTGTTTAAGAAACAGTGTCCTTGATTATTTAACAATATAAGCAAGTTATTAAATACTTCTGAGGGTTTCACATTTTATCTTGCTTTTTCTCTAAAAATATATTCACCACTTCTGTTTTGAAGTTTTTAAATGAGCCTTTGAAAAAAGAAATGAGTAGTTTGGGTCAGCTTTTGAGAATTTAGTCACGTACTTGAATGATATGGATCTTCTTGTAATTTTACATAATCTGGGCTAGAAATTGCTGTTCTCACAATTTCTAAAGAACTAGTTAATAATTCATGTTACACAGTTTTTCAATTTGCTGTTTAATGTTAGAAATTAAATTTGGACCCAAAATGAGAACCTGTGTGGGGAGATACTTGCAGGACCAGGCAGGGAGCATGGCTTGTAACCTGGGCATTGGGTAAGAGGATAGGAAATTGTGGGGATAATGCCTTAACTGGAGGTGCGTATCTACCTAACATCACTCAGATTAATTTTCACCCTGACTAGACAGGCCAAACCCCAACACCTGTTTGCATACTTAAGGCTGTTAAGCTTCAACTTAGTTGTGGGAACAACCTGGTTGGGGGAGTATAACTTAGAGGTGAAATGGTTCTTCACTGGAGGCAGGTGTTTGTCCATCTGTGCATCCGTTCATCCATCCATCCATCTTCATTTGTGTATATGTATTATATTTTAATCACTGAAGTACCTATTATGTGTCAGGTTTTAGATATAAGATGGATTCTCTGCCTTCAGTAATTCAGTTTCACAGCATGTTGGCAGAAAAACCACTCTGAAAATAGTACAGAAACAATCTTTTTTTGTGTGTACATATCACTGACTTAGTATTTTTTTTAAGATTTATTTTTTTTTAAATTTATACAAGACCCGGGGTACAGTACAGGCCAGATGCGCGGGAGGGTGAGAGGAATCACCAGAGATAGAGCGGGTAACAGAACAGGCAGACTTAGGAAATACACTGCTGAGGGGAGCAGCGGGCGAGATGGGAGAGGTCTGCTTGCCATGTGGATTGCTCCGAGGCCGGCAGGGATCAAACTGGCACTGCAGAGGCTGTGGTCAGCTTCACAGCACTGCACTCAACCGCCTGTGCCACCAGGGAGGCCCAGACTTAGTATTTTTGCATTTTCTTCTTGTCTATCTTTTGCTCTTCCTATGAGAGTGGAAGCCTGTCTAGCCCCATATCTACTCAGTGCAATCTTGATAAGTGCCCTGATACACCATAGGTGTTAAATAAGTAATTTGGAATAATTTGAATGAGTAAATGTTCTGATCCTTCATTGGACCTTATTGAGGGAAGGGGACAACAGCTGGATATTAAAAGATGGTCAGTTTTTGAGGAAATGGAGAAAAGAGGAAGTGACTGATAAAGGTAGCTGTATGAAAGCAAGGTCACAGAGTAAGAGAAGGGGCTCAGAGTGGTGGGGTGGGTGGGGTAGAAGGGTAGAGAGTAGGAGGATCATTAAGAAAGACAACCTAGATTAAGTGGCTTTTTCATCTTGGAGAGAAGCCACGACTTAATGCATGATGTAGTTGATTAAGATGCAGGTTTGAAAGGAGGGAGGAGTATGGCATACATTGCACTTCTGTGCCCAAATTCCCCAATTCCAGTAAAAAATAATATTCAGCCATTAAATTTATGTTAATGTGTTTAATGACATGAGGAAATGCTTGTGCTATTTTTCCTTAAACTAACAAAAATGAGTTTAAAAAAAATGGGGTAAACATTGAGCTATAGCATGACCTAAAGGGAGGGTATTTATTTATGTGCCAGAGTTTGGGGTTATTTTAAAAATCACATACAGTATCTGATGAATGTTTGTGAATGTGAGAAATTAAATTTCCCAAATTAGGTATGGGAAATAGTGTAAATAATATTTACAAAGAATGTTTGTGTTGCCAGAAGTAGGGATGATGTTATACCCACTTACATTTCTGCCATTTACCTTGTCCCATGAAACTTCCATTTGTGCTTTTTTACATATCTCATTAAAATAATTAGACATCACTTTATGGTATTTTTCCTATTTTTAATGCAAACTTCATTTTAATGAACCATTTTATCATTTGAGCTTATTAATTATACTCAATGAGTAATTTTTTTTTCCATTTGGTCATTGTTGTGTTCTTAGGAAGATAAGGAAGTGCACTTGATTCCTAAGTCTCTGGAAAGCTTGTAAAAGAACTGAGAAAATGTATTAGATAGAAAATAGAGAACAGTTGGAAGTCAAAGCAAATTAATCCTTATTGAGAATTATTCACCAGGTTTTCTGCCTCCTGATTTACCAGTTTTTCCTTATTTTCAGATTGCTTTCTTGGTCAAGTTATTTGGTCATCTGGATAATTATTTGAACATAAATACATAATAGAGGAATGACCACTGATTCATATACCCCAGCTGCTTCCAACTCATTAGCACTGGTTTAAGTGATCAAATGATTCTGTTGGCACTATTTCAAGAAATTCCACCAGAGGTAGCATGAAAGCCGAAGTCTTGACTTTTTTTTTTTAAAGATTTATTTATGTATTTATACAAGCACTGGATACAGTCAGAAGCGCGGGAGGGTGAGTGAATTCACCAGAGACAGAGTGGGGGACAGAACAGGCAGACTGACGAAATACACTGCTGAGGGGAGCAGCGGGCGGCAGGAGAGGCCTGCACACCATGTGGGACCTTCACCCGGTGGCTGGGGATCGAACCGGCGCTGCACCGCTCAACCGCTGCCCCACAAGGGGAGGCCCTTGACTTGGTTTTTGAGCAGTGCCACATAGCAGTTCTTCTTCAGAGTTTTGGAAGTGTAATCGTGTCTTCATATTCTCTGGGAACATAACAAAGACTCCAGTAGAACCTGACTATTGTTCAAGTGCAGAGATATCTCAGAATTTCTCTGTGGTTGTCTTGAGAATTTTGGCCTTTTTAATCATAGAAAAGGCACAAGTGTATTTAGAGAAAGAGCAAGTTCTAGCAAAACAAATTTTGTTTTAAGTGTGATTTTCACAATTGGCTAAAGATTTTGCATTATGCTCCTTGAATTTTGCTTAGTTTCTTTATGCCTTTGTTTTACATCATTTGGGGATCTAATATGATTCCTTCATCCTTTCATTTTTTTCCCTCTAGGACTGTATGAGTTCATATGAAATGTTGAGTTTTACGAAGTGTTCCCTTAAAGTGAATCTTTGTAAACACCTCTGAAAAAAATTTCATAAATAATCATTCTGTGACCGCTCTCAGTTGAGTTGTGCCAGCTATAATTTAAGTATGAAAACTTTATAAATCAAATAATTAGTTATATGCTTTATAATATGGTTAAAAGGAAAATTATATTTTATATATGCCTCTGTTATACTTCAGTTTTCTACAGCTTTTATTTTACCAGCTCCTCTTATTTCTTAAAATGGACGTTAAGCACTTTCCAGAGCCCCTCCTAACTACCGACACGAATACTTTTCTTTTAGTGACTAAGTTGGGCTGCTTGCCTCTGTCTTCACATCTGAGAGCATATTTACTTATTATTTACTCTATAATCCAAAGCCACACTATTTAGGCTTGTGACTAGCACTTAGGTTTGGAGCAGTTAGGAGGAATTAAGCTGCTTTTGGAGTATGATGTCAAGGGTTCCTCTCCTCCATGTGTAGTCCCATCAGAAGTCACAGCCTTACCTGGCCTAGTGTTGCTTGAACCTTAGTTATTGACCTTCATGACCTTCTCTCCTAACACAACCTACAATACCTCCAACTACCAGGCATTATCCACTCTTGAGAATTGGCCAGTTTCCTAAAGGTTAATGCAATTCCAGATAGATTTTTCCCCTCATAGTCTTAAGGGCAGAATTACAGATTAAGTGTAGAATCATATCATTAACTTTCAAGGTATGTGTATATATCCCTTCTCATTGGTAAGTTCCAAAAGGAGGCTTTTTTGCTTTTTAAAACTTTTAACACCCATTTATAAGGCAAAAAAGTGAACATAAATAATTTTCCAATGAGCCCTGTAACAAATTTTTCATTTCTCAGAGGACAGTGAAGAAAGTTATAAAAATAATCAAGAGTAAAATGGATCAAAACCATGTTTAAGGAATTAAAGAGAACAATGAAAGTCCATTAAAAGTGACTTAAAAGACTTTCTTTAAGATGCAGAAGTAGTTGTTAAAAAGGAGATAGAGAGAGGAGGAAGCATGTCAGAAGCATGTAGAAATTTTACTCTCTAGATTTTAGATGGCTAGATTACATTGATGAACAAACAGTTTTAGACTTATCAGTACATGTTAAAACTACCTGATTGCAGTGATAAAAAATTATTTCATATCTTGATTTTTCAGCATATTAAGTCAGAAAATAAGATGCTTGGCTTCGGACGATCTTAGTGTCTTTCCCTGTAAAATGGGAATATGTACCTCAGTGGTTTTCTTTGAAGTGAAGAGATACTATAAAAATACTTTTCTGATTTTCCATCAAAAATAAAAAATTTCATGAATTACAGACCTATCTTAGATTTCTGCATACCTGGAAGGGGCTTGCAAGTTCAAGTCTTTTAAGTATGAAACCTTTAGCGCAAGAGAGATGTTAGTATATGGTAGAAATAAACATTTTCCTGGGGAAAGCTATTAGATTAAAAGGAATATGTAAAGAAATAAAAAAAACACAGATTGATGATATATGTAACCTAATTTGAGAGACTGTACTTCTACAAATATAATTTATTTTGTAAGGAACTATAAAATTAAATGAATGTTACACTTGTTTAAAAGGTAAAAATGCAGAACCTACTCATAACATTCTTTTTATTTAAAAGGGTCTTAATTCTAAAAGAATTGTTTCCTTGGTACAGTACTATAGGTCATTGAAATGTTTTTACTAAGATTGCACAAAAGTAAGAGGGAAATTTTTGAATATATGTGGTGAGTGAAATCTCTAATAAATGTCAGTTAATTTAGGTAGTTTAGCCTTTATAATCAATTTGGTACAAATCCAAGGTAGTTGTGATTGTGACTTTATATTAAAGAGATGGACCCCATTCGAAGTTAACAATTCCCCAGGTTAGTATGATATTTGGGAAAACTTAGAAGCCTTTGAGCCTCTATTTCTGATTTTTTTTTTTTTTAACATTTTTGGGCTAAAAAGTTTACTAACATCAGGTGTTCTTTTCAAGATTGCTGATTTAAAAAATATCTTAAACTGATTTTTAATTCAATGTTGAGCAGAACTTTTAAAAATTTTTTTTAAAATTTAGAAGTTTTTTTTATTATTTATAGAAGCACTGGGTACAGTCAGAAGCGCAGGAGGGTGAGAGAATTCACCAGAGCCAGAGCGGGGAACAGAATAGACAGACTGACGAAGTGCAGTGGGGAGCAGCGGGTGTGGCAGGAGAGGTCTGTGTGCTACATGGGACCCTCGTGGGCTGGCGAGGTCCCAGAACCGGTGCTGCAGAGGCCTCATGGGGCTTCCCAGCCAAGCTCTCAACTGCTTGCCCACCGGGGAGCCCCAGAACTTTTAATCTTAATATGTGCTAAGAGTCTAATAATGCGAGGAGATATTAGGGAAATTTGAAGCATTTAAAGGTAGATCTTTGCATGTAATCTAAAGTTTTAAAATTTCATTTGCTGTGTTTACCAGTACAGAGAAGCAAAGATTTTATTAAAAAGGGGGCATGTATAATTTTTGGGAGCTTTCCCCCGTAACTTTTTCAAATAAAGATATATGTTTAAATTTATCCAAATTGTGATGAGTTTGGTAAATTTCAGGAATAACCAGATAATTTATTGATCCCTTGTTTTCATCACCTCTCCATCCCCCCACCACACACACACTCTATGGCCATCAATTTCTGTTAAATTGTCACCATACAGTTTATGGAAGAGTTCTTTTTTTTTTTTAAGATTAAGGTAAAAAGTTCTTTTAACCCTTCATTTTTCAAAGACTCCATACAGGAGAAATAGAAGTATATTTTGATGGGGTTTTTTTTTGATGGTAATCATAATTTTACATTTCTAAAAAGCTAAATTATCTAATCTTAGAAGTGTATGGATATTTTGCTAAATCTTTTAACAGCGTTGTTCAGGCATAGCCTATATTTGGTCAGTGGCAGTTCTAATAACAGCAGTCAATTAATCAACCAAAATAAGTGTTTATCTGACACTGACCTTGTGCTAGACACTTCGCTGGATATTATTTAATGACTAAAACCCGTAAACTAGGCAATAAATTTGAAGTGATCATGACCATAAGGCATATCTTTTTCTGAAAACCGATTACAGGGCTTATGTTCAGTAAAGGGAGTACTAAAGCATCATTCCAAGACTGTTTTCCTTTTATTTTTCCAACCAGTTGCCAGAGGAGTAATCACTAATTCACTAAACCCTAATCACTTTTGATGATCTAAGATTATTATTATTTAAAGAGAGAGGTTTCTCTCAAACCCCTCCCCCCACCTCCCCACCTCTGGCCTGTACCCCAGTTCTTGTATGCATAAATAAATAAATCTTTGAAAAAAACATAGAGAGGTTTCTACAGTAAGCTCAGTGGCAAAGGAAACCTCTGAAGGAGTGGACTCGAAAACAAGCTTGGAAACGTACAGCTGATCTTCCAACATTTGTTGAGTGCAAAGCAATGCAGTAGGTGCTGGGGTTGTGAAGAGAAATAAAACTTGGAATCTCTTCTGTGGGAATTTACTGGGTGATGGGAAATCAGACCTGTAATCCCAAATGGAGTTGTCACCTGTGCTCCTGTCGTGACTTAGGCAGAGCGTCATTGAGCGCATAGGAAGAAGGCCTATCTCTCTATGACGGAAAAGGGCAGATTGTGATTTCCACTAGTCCCTTTAAAGCGGGAAAAAAAAAAAACCCAAAAAAAGTAACAAAAAAATGAACAGACTTTAGATTTAGACGAAGCATTAGAAGAAAACATTGTGGATTAAATGCCCCAAACACAGATATTCAAAGGAACTCAGAAAAAAATATTGCATGAACATACGATTTCAAGATTTGGCAGAGGAGTAGAATTGCCATTCAGTAGTTGGGAGGGACACTTTGCTAGACTGATCTTTCATAGGCAAAAGCTTTTCATTATGCTCCTATCAGGTCATCAATGAAAATTGATTAAAGTGATCATGCCCCAGGGTCAGATAACAATTATTAAGTTGACCACAAGTTATATCACAGGTCAGGTTTTGACTTTTTATTTTTCCTTTAGGCATCTGATAAAATCTTATAAATGTGCCTGGTTTTTACAGGGTGTCTACTTTGTTCCCACCTATCTAGTAGCTTGTATTTTTTTCACATTCCCTATTTCAGAGCTCCATATAGTTCTACCATTATTCTCTTCCAGAGTCCAGCTTCCTTACTCGCTTCTTCCCTGAAGCCCTTACTCCTGTCAGACTCACTTAGTCAAATTCCCAGCAATTATGTCTCATCCCCAGGATGCTCTGTAGACCTAAGGCCCTCCGGGATAACTGCGGAGAAAGGTTGTGATGGAGATGGTGGTGATGATGGTGAGAATAAAGCTAGTGCTCTCATTACAGTCATTCTCAGAGAGGCAGTACAAGTGGAACTCTGAGCCCTGAAGTTAGCCTGCTTAACCTTAGTGACAGCTCTTTCATTTCTTAGCTTTGTGACCCCAGGCAAATTGCCTTACCTCTCTTGGGAAAAGTTTTTCCTCATTGATAACACTGGAATAATAATGGTATGTACTTTGCCTTAAGATAATTGGGAGAATTAAATGAATTAAGACTTGTTGCATAATAAGAGCTTAAAAATGTTATTTACGGGGCCTCCCCTGCTGGCACAGCCGTTGAGCGGTGGGTTGCAAGGCTGCCCACAGCCTCTGCAGCGCCAGTTCAATCCCCGGCCACCGGCGATGATCCCACCAAAAAAAAAAAGTTATTTACAAACTCAAATTTTTTTTTTTTAAGATTTATTTATTCATGCATACAAGAGCTAGGGTACAGGCCAGAGATGCCAGGGGTGAGAGGATCCACCAGAGACAGAGTGGGGAACAGAACAGGCAGACTGACTGAATTACACTGCTGAGGGGAGCAGCGGGCAAGCAGGAGAGGTCTGTTGCACCATGTGGGTTGCTCCTTGACTGGCTGGGGATCGAACTCATGCTGCAGAGGCTGCGGATTGCTTCATAGTGTGGTGCTTAACCCCTTGTGCTGCCAGGGAGGCCCTACATACTCAAGTTCGTAACTGCTGTTGTGCAGAGGACACTATCTTTTTTTTTTTTTAAGATTTATTTATTTATTTATACAAGCACTGAGTACAGTTAGAAGCGTGGGAGGGTGAGAATTCACCAGAACCAGAGCGTAAAGCAGAGCAGGCAGACTGACGAAGTACACTGCTGAGGGGAGCAGCAAGCGGCAGGAGAGGTCTGCGCGCCCTGTGGGACCCTCACTGGTGGCTGGGGATCGAACCGGTGCTGCAGAGGCTGCGGGCAGCTTTGCAGCCCAGCCCTCAACCGCTGCACTGCCTGGGAGGCCCGACGCTATCTTAATCCCCACTATAACCTTACAGGTGCAGTTATTACCTTTTACAGGTGAGGAAATTGGAGTCTAGAAAAGTTGAATAACTTGCTCAAGGGCACATGGTTTGGATTCAAACTGATACTCCAGAATGCCGACTTTTTAAACTAAATCCTGATGCACCACAGGAATCATGGACGGGGGCAGAAATGCTGTTGCCACAACTTCTCACTGCAGTTTGTGTTGATCATACCAGCAATGTCAGTGGGGCAAGTACATGTAATAGTAAACTTTGCTGGACCATCCATCTGTAGGATTGAGTTCTAGTTTGGCTTTCATTGTCTGCCTTGTGTTCTTGGGCAAGTCAATTACGTACTTTTGAGGTTCAAGTTCATTATCTGTTTCCTGGAAATAATAATTGCTTAAAGGATCAAGTGAGGCTATAATAATAGTAACCACATCATAATTCATGAAATACGGTTCCTGATCACCATATGGACATTGTAAGTAGAGTATCAGTTAATTTTATAAAATCTTCTTACCCCTTTGCCATTATTGGAATTTTATTTGCTACTTTTGAAAGTGAAAGGTTTATTTTGTGCCTCTGGGAATGAATCTATGGTTCTAGGACAGTAGGTGAACCAGTAGCTTGGAAACTGAAGCTTTAGCGAACCAGATACCTTAATAATAATAATAAAAAAATCGTATAGTAAACAAATAATAAAAATAACATGTACCTGTGTACCTGTGGCTAGGAGGAGGGTGTCTGATATTAAAATGAATCAGACTCATGACTCTCCTTTCTGTGAATCTTTTGCTGTATTATAGTAGATTAAAGTTTTGAATGGAAAATATAAAGTACATTTTTGTACTTTACCTAGCCGCCCTGTAATATGTGGTGATCCAGAACCCATATCACCTCTGGAAATAAATATAACAAACTTGTGTTTTATAAATGGCATCCATCGCTTAGGCCATTTTTATTAGAGTTGAATAAACAGATTCAGTTAGATTTTTTGGCTGATTTCCACATCGTATAGCAGTTAAAATGGAGAGCACTGCTTCATGCAGACACCTGTGTTGAGAAGTGATGGGAGGAGTCTGACCACAGGGGAGAAAAACCTCAGAACCCAATAAATTTTCTTGGTGTAGAATTTTTAAGTAAAGAGTGTTTGCTTTTGTAAACTCATGTCTATTTTGTGAGAGAATTTAAGAAGATGAGATTAGCTTCTTTTTATTGGAAAGACAGTTGGAGCTCAAGGGCTGCTAGGCTGTGATTGGTACCCAGAAGTTGAGCCCACATTCCCTAGTTTGCTGGCAGAAATGCAGAGAGCCAAATGATCAGGGTCCCCGGTCATGGGCATGTTATATGAAGACTCAGCAGGATTGATGATAGTATTAATTGTCTGGGAAACACTAATAAAAAGTTAAATCATGGGGCCTCCCCTGTTGGCGCAGGCGGTTGAGCGCCGCACTGTGAAGCCTTCCATAGCCTCTGCAGCGCGGGTTTGATCTCGGCTGGCCGGCAAGAACTCCACATGGCAGAGCAGACCTCTCCTGTCTCACCTGCTGCTCCCCTCAGCAGTGTATTTCAGTCAGTCTGTTCTGTTCTCTATTCTGCTTCTGGTGAATCCTCTCACCCTCTCATGCATCTGGCCTGTACCCCAGTTCTTGTATAAATAAATAAATAAACAAATAAATAAATAAATCTTTACAAAAAAGTTAAAACATGGTGGTGTGATCTAGGAAGATAGAAAAGAATTCCCCATTTGGGGGAATTTTCATTAGTAATAGTTTAAAAGTAGGAGACTAAACTATTTTATGCAAAAATTACAGCCACACATAACTGGAAAAGTAAGTTGATTACTAAGGTTCTAGATTGCTGGGATTTCTTTTTGTTTTTTTAAAAACTTCTGTAGTGAAGCTTGAAAAAGATGCTTTGGGATTAAAAAAAGGTAAACAAGCATAATCCTTAATCTTTTTTATTTTTGCTCTAGGAAAGGAATTTTGAAGACTTGATTCCTCCATATATATTTTTTTTTTAAAGATTTATTGATTGATTGATTGATGCATACATACGAGCACTGGGTACAGTCAGAAGCGCAGGAGGGTGAGCGAGTTCACCAGAGCCAGGGCGGGCGGGACCCTCCTCCGGTGGCCGGGGAGCAGCCCGGGATCGAACCGGCACTCTGGAGGCTGCTGGCAGCTTCGCAACCCAGTGCTCAACTGCTGTGCCACCGGGAAATCCCCCTCCATATATTTCTTTATTGATGTTTAAAGTTTTTGTCATAAGTTTAAATCATTTCCTAATGGTATAATTGTCATTGATTTTAAATATTAATATTTCTTAATGAAATTGATATGCCCTTCATAAATACATTCGATTCAAATACCATAGCTGTATAATCTCTACCACTAACCATTTACACTTTGTTCTTTAACAATCTGACTTTTTTCTCCATGAAATCTTCATTATTAACTTTTCTCTACTTAATTTTATCCTTGTGTATTATTATGTTTAAAAAATCTATTTTTATTACCCTCTCCTACTTCCGGTGACAAAATTTAATTTACTATAACCATAAGACCTAGATTTTCCCCCTCCCTTTATTGAGGTAATTTACATTGGTTTACAACACTGTAAATAATTAAGGGGGCTAGTTTCACATTGAGTCAGATATATGTTACCACCTCACCTCCAGCATCCAAGTACCCACTTTACCACCCACCCTTTCTCAGAGACCATTATGTCCCTTTCCACCTTTGTTCCCATTCCCCTCTAGTAGCTTCAGTAAAACTAAGAGATTTTTAAAAAGTTATAACAATGGGGGGTGGGAATTGTATGGGGAATATAACCAAGATGAAAATGCATACATTGTGCAAAAATGAAAAACGATGTAAAAAATATATAAAATAAAATTTAAAAAGTTATTACAGGGCCTCCCTGGTGGCTCAGCGGTTGAGCGCTGGGTTGCGAAGCTGCCCGAGGCCTCTGCGGTGCCGGTTCCATCCCCGGCTGCTCCCTGGCCACTGGAGGAGGGTCCCACATGGCGCGACAGACCTCTCCTGCCGCCCGCTGCTCCCCTCAGCAGTGTACTTCGGTCCTTCTGCCTGCTCTGCTCCCCGCTCTGGCTCTGGTGAATTCTCTCACCCTCCCGCGCTTCTGACTGTACCCAGTGCTTGTATAAATAAATAAATAAATCTTAAAAAGAAAAGTTATTACAATGAGTATTAGTAGACAATTGATCAAAATAACGTGAATTACACATTTTGGTACCTAATAGTAGAGAAAAAATATAGTTTTATTGGAAATTTATCTCTTAATGCTTTATTGGCACTTACAGTTTACATATCATTGGATGGATTTACTCTTTGTAGAAAGTGAGAAAGTGTTCAGCTTATGTTGCATTCTCTTTAAGATACACTTTGAAATTTTGTTTACATAAATAAGTTGAAGAAGATAAATAATATTAATTTAGCAGTATTAGTCAATTCTTTGAACTCCTTCGGGGTTATATTCAAAATCACAGTCATCTATCATTTGAAACTATCTTTAATGATTTACCAGCTGACAATAAAATTAGGTCCTCGTCCAGTTTTATTCCAAGTACAGTATTGACAGTCACCTGCGCTGCAGAAGAGAAGTGAGGAGGGCCATGTACTTCCATGTACACATATTTCTAACCATCCTCTGGTGTCCTGACCAGAGTTTTGTTTCCCTACTTGAAGCAGTGCCCTAGAGGGACATTTGTGATGGGTGAGCTGTGTGCCTTGATTTTTTTTGTGAAGTGGGTGCAGGAAGTTGGAAAAACGGGGAGGTAGGAAAAGAGGACTTGTTCTCTAAGGGCAGTTTCAGGCAGTTCAATTTTAGGAAAGGGAGTTTAGGAAAAGTTTTCTGAAAATGGACTTACAGTGCCCCGAAGACTCTTCTTACCCTTATTAATGGACATCCAGGAGTTTGCCCACTCTAATTAAAAAAAAAAATTTTTTTAACACCCCAGTATTTGTGTGTGTGTGGGTGTCCTTCATAGTGAGAACGCTGCTGACCAGAGTTCAGCGTAAAACTATGTTATATAAGGGTATTTATTTTGTTTAAGGGTAAATGCTTAATTGCTTCTATGCATCTGTTTATAAATTGTCCTTTTCTGAGTATGAATCTTCATGATGCTAATTCTCCACACCAGTATTAACACTTGAACTGTCTGTAACTATTTTTTCTATATATCTTTTGTTTACTTTCTGGCATTTACTAGGACTTTGGCAAACATATTTTAAATAATAGGAATTATTTGCACTTTTAAATAAACAACAAGCAATTGGGCAGTCAGATTATTCTTTTATTCCTAGCTTATTTCTTTTCAGTGTCAACAAAATTGCAACAGTATAGGAGACTTTAGCTATAATTATATTAACTCTTTCCTTTTACAGAAAATGAAACCAGAGAGGGTAAGGCGATTGTCTGAGGTCACAGAGGTGGTATTAGAATAGTAGAACCTGTGTCTCCTATCTTCCATCATTACAGCATTTTCTGCCTCACACCTTCCACTGCCTTTTTGCTAAATTGCATTCCTCACCTCAATCCTATTTAATATTATTTCTCCTGGGGACTGACTAGGTTTTGTGTACTCAGCATTATTTTTCAAATAGAGAGGCATTTGCTTTTTCATTGAAGACTTGTCTGAAAACAAAAATACTCCTTATCCCTTGGCAAATACTTCCTGCAGCTCAGTAGGACACAGCTAGGCGAGCCGGGGGCCAGGAGGCCCCAGGGCAGTGGCACTGGGGGAGGGAAGGGATGTTAACAGGTCAGAGTAGAGGTGGATTGGCAGAGCGGGGGCTGGTGGGAGGTGGGAAGCTTACATCATTTCCCTGCAACTGGGCTCTGACGAGTCTGTAAGGCCTCACTTTCCCCTGTTTAATAGTTGACCAGATTGACAGAGCTTCGTAAAAGAAAGAAAAGGTATGACAGGACGGATGCTCCCCTGGTTAGGAAATCTGTGCTATAAGATGAAACTGTCAATAAGTAACTAGAAGCAGCCGGGACGTCTGGGCTGCGCTCCCCCCAGCTCAGTTCCTTTCTGCTCCGCCCCATCCCTGCTCTCTGCTGCTCAGATCAGCTTCCTGCTTCTCATGAAAGCTGTTCTGCTATAAAGCTGGTCTGCTTTCACTGAAAGAATTATATTCATAAGTCTGAGTCAGGTTTTGTGGAAGTACTGTGGGATTGATTTTCTTTGAGGTGACGAAGGGAGAGGAAAGAATTAAAAAAAATGAAAGGGGCAGACTGAAAAAGCAAAATCATCATGAATTTTGTTGTCACATCGTGCCGGTGTTTTAACCAGCGCTGTAGACTGCCGCACTGAAAACATTTCTATGAGAGGTATGTGCTTGAAAAATGGAAAGGTGACTATTGGCTGTGGAACGATCCGTCCGCCTAGCAGCTGCTCAGATGGCTGTAAGGTCGTAATTCTTTTTAGTGTTTTGATACGGAAAGGACAGTCCTTACTTGAAACGTGGTTACAGTTAACCAGCTTTTGGTAAAATGTGAAATGCGTGTTTCGTCCCCACATCAGGACTCCTGAAATGCTCAGTCAGGCTGAATACGTCTAGTCAAATCCACAGTGTTATTCCTGGCTCTTTTGGTGGTGGTTGTCTGTAAACAAGATGATGATCTTTAATACCTCTCTCATTATTTATGAACCACAAGACGAAGATTAATGAGAGAAGCTTCAAGTAGCCTAGAAGAAGCTTCAGATTCATTACGGAGCTTTTTGCACTGACAGATGGCAAAAGTAAAAGGAAATGGTTGATGATTTACCGTAACCTAAA
Source organism: Talpa europaea (assembly GCF_964194135.1). Classification (NCBI taxonomy): domain Eukaryota; kingdom Metazoa; phylum Chordata; class Mammalia; order Eulipotyphla; family Talpidae; genus Talpa; species Talpa europaea. The sequence continues at coordinate 91,618,380 of NC_140070.1, forward strand.
GTGAAAGTTTTAAAGTTTAGAGGGTACGTTATATCTCATTGGAAAAAATCTGGAGGTTCCACTAAAATTTAGATGTGTAACCAAACCCACCGCTGTGAATGCTTGACTTATATATAAGGCCAGACGGCTTTTGAGCACATACGGATGTGTCTTTTCAAAGGAGATTAGGGAATAATATGTAAACATTTCTACTCAGTTTTGAGAAGAATAAGATTACGAATAAGAATATAACCAACTCTGAAGGAAATGTGGAGATCTACATAGGTTATAAAGAGCCCAGGTTATTCTTTTACAAAGTTTTCTAAAATCTTTAAATTAGGAAAATATAATAGATACATTATCTTGTACATTGGCTAAATTACTAGTGGCAGAGATTATACTACAAAGTAGTTTCTGCTTGATTTTAAGAATTATTTCATCATGGAAGAAAAAAGGAACTCTTGAATGTTAGCATGTTTTAAATTTCTTTCACAAAATTTTGGAGTTGTTGAAGTTTATCAACATAGAAGTGTTTTCTACAACGACAGTAGTGCTTAAATTGTTGAAACCTCTTTTATATGAATGGATTAGGCTAGTTTTATTGTAATTTTTTTCCTTTAAAGAAACTGCTCTGTTTAAACTTCATTTCTTCTCAAATATTTGCAAAGAGAGGTGATCTTCATGATCATGAGGATAATGTTAACAAGTTAAAAATATAAAAGGTTGGAGAATGGAAAAGATGTGGAAAGTAAATCTGATACCAGGGTCTAAGAAGGCATTTCTGCCTCCACCACACACAGACAAGTGGCCACCCTGATTGTATTTTCCTTGGTCATTCTCAAGCATAGCTGCATGTTAGAAACCCCTGGGGAGCTTTTATTACCCACTATTGCCCAGGCCCTCCCTCAGAGAGTCTAATTTAATTGTTGGGGGTGGGGCCCAGGTATGGGTAGATTTAAAACTATTCCCAAGTGTTTCTAACTTGTAGCCTGAGTTGACAACTGCATTGCCTGAACATCTCCACTTTTGAAGCAGCCCAATCTGTTTTGGGTATTGTTTGTGTTTACACCAAATCTGCTTTGGTATGTGACCTCATAGGTCTGAACTCTTGTCACTAGCATCTCATCAGCTATTTAATATCATCTCTCCCTCAAGACTTAGCTTTTTTAGGCTAAGTTCCTTCAGTGTTCAGGACTTGTTTTTTAAGCCCTTTGCCCTTCTAGTCAATCTCGTTCTTGCCTGTCTGTCAGTATCACACTTAACTAGGGTGCTCTTGGGACTGAGCCCATCATTCTAGATGTGTGGTGCCCAGCACAGGATGCAGAGAGTATAGTCGAGCTGTAACCTCCTTGGTCTGGACACTGCACTTCTGTTATTGGTGGCTAAGATTACGTTAACGTTTTTGGCAGTCATGTCACACTGTTGACTCATGTTGAGCTCCAAGTCACTTCAAACTCTTAGTTCTTTTTTACATGATGTACTTAAGACAGGCCTTTCTTATACCATGCTTGTTGATTTTTTTTCACTATAGTATGGGGATTTATATTTATGCTTGTGAAACATAAGAGGAAAATCTGATGAGTTATTCCATCCAGAGAGAGTGATGTATCCAAACGGCATGCCAGAAGTTTACTGTATACATATAGCAACACTTTGAAAGAGTGATCTAGACCATTCATTTGAATTCATAGTTAAATTTAATCTTGTTAATTCAGACCATCTTTCCAGCGTTATTTCCAATTTATTATTCAATGCTTGCTGTTCAAAGTTGAGAGTCTATTTGACTCTTTGCCTCCCTTTAATGTCTGTATTTAGTACTTGGGCCAAACACCTTTCAGAAATCAAAATGCATTATAGCCTTAGCATTTCCCTGAACTATCGGTGTAGCACCTTTATTTTAAAAGGAAATATGTTGGATTTGCCCTGGCATTCTTGTTTTTTTGTTTTTTTTTTTTAAAGATTTATTTATTTATGCAGACAAGAGCTGGGGGGTAGGCCAGATATGTGGGGGGTTGAGAGGATTCACCAGAGACAGAGTGGGGAGCAGAACAGGCAGACTGACTGAAATACACTGCTGAGGGGAGCAGCTAGCGAGTCAGGAGAGGTCTGCTGCACCACGTGGGCTGCTCCCTGGCCTGCAAGGGATTGAACTCATGGCTGCAGAGGCTGTGGGTTGCCTTAGAGTGTGGTGCTTAACCCCTTGCGCAACCAAGGAGGCCTGGCATTCTTGTTTAATGACAGATACAGAAACAAAAATCTTGTAGATGAGCAGGTGACTTGTCTAAGATCATACAGTTTGATCCTATTGAGGCTAGAACCCAAATCTAGCTCTGCTGGTGCCCTCTCCAATGCAGTGTGGATTAAACCACAAGTGTTGATGCCATTGGTCATTTAGGATAAGACTTTAAAAAAAATTGAAAGGAAATAAAGCCTCTATAGATTCTTCATTATCTCTTTAGGATATTTAATAACCTAACATATAGTCTATCAACTCATGATTTGTTATTTAGTGTCTGCCCAAAGCAATGAAAAGCAGACTGCAATAGCAAGCATATTCCTACATTAATAATGACTGCAGAGAATATTGTCCTTAGGAGTTTGGCACCTGAGCTCATGTTTAGTACTAGGACATACTTAGTAAATACCTGGCTGTTGCACAGCTTTCTTCAGTGTTATTTCCTTTTTCTAGAGGTATGAGATTTTACGTCTTCCGCTCCCCCCTCCCAGCTTTTCCTTTGGCCACTCAGTTCCTTGAAAGTGTTGAAATCGAACAGATTTTTCAAGACTATCTACTTTAGAAAAGCTTCAGTGATGGGGCCTCCCTGGTGGTGCAGGCGGTTGAGTGACGCGCTGTGAAGCTGTCCCCAATCTCTGCAGCGCAGGTTCGATTCCGGTTGGCCGGCAAGAATCCCACATAAGCATGGCGAACCGCTCCTGTCGTGACCACTGCTCCCCTCAGCAGTGTATTTCTTCAGTCTGCCTGTTCTGTTCTCCACTCTGTCTCCAATGAATCCCCTCACCCTCCTGTGCATCTGGCCTGTACCCCGGTTCTTGTATAAAAATAATTTTTTTTTTTAAATTTATACAAGCACTGGGTACAGTCAAAAGTGCGGGAGGGTGAGAGAATTCACCAGAGCCAGAGCGGGGAACAGAAGAGGCAGACTGAAGAAATACACTGCTGAGGGAAGCAGTGGGCGAGACAGGAGAAGTCTGTCGCGCCATGTGGGGAACCTCGCCGGCGGCCGGGGATCGAACCGGCGCTGCAGAGGCTGCGGGCAGCTTCGCAGCCCAGCGCTCAACTACTGCGCCACCAGGGGAGGCCCTAAAAAAAAAATAAATCTTCAAAAAAAAAAAAAAAAAGGAAAAGGAAAAGCTTAAGTGATGTAGTAAGAGCTCAGATAACCAGGCTTATTTTTCTTAATTTTGACATAGGAAAATAAACTCCTTTCCTTCCCTTGAAGGGAAAAAAAAAAAAAAAAGATTTTATAAATAAATAGATAAATAAAATAAACGCCGATGGCAGAGATTCCCTTCAGCGCTGACCCTGCCGGACGTTCCAGGCGTCACGCGGGTATTATTAAAAAAAAAAAATAGATTTTAAACAGTTTATTAAAAAAGAGGAACTTCCGGGCCTCCCCGTGGCGCTGCGGTTGAACGCTGGGTTGCGAACCTGCCCGTAGCCTCCGCGGCGCTGGTTCGATCCCTGGCTGCTCCCCCGCCACGGAGTGGGGACCCGCATGGTGCGCAGACCTCTCCTGCCGCCCGCTGCTCCCCTCAGCAGTGTACTTGGGTCCTTCTGCCTGCTCTGCTCCCCGCTCTGGCTCTGGTGAATTCTCTCACCCTTCCGTCCTTCTGACTGTACCCAGTGTTTGTATGAATAAATAAATAAATAAATCTTAAAAAAAAAAAAAGAGGAACTTCCAAAGGATGATAACCTAGGAAAAGTCTGTATACACCTGGCCCAAATGCCCATATCTTCATTAGGGGCCATTAAAATCTGATGCTAATGACAAGACTGACCCTAATATATTACATACAAGACCTGTAGTCACCAGTGGTTTAGTTAAGTTCAATATATTGTACTTACTAACGCAAGAACATGTATACCTTAAGACATTTTGGAAAGGTTTTCAATAGCAATGGTTGGAACAAAATGGCTTATAAGTAAATTTAGTTAACCTGACTCTGCTACTCCTGCAGCCTTTTGGTTAATACAGGTTTGATTGTATGACCTTCACAGTGTGGAAACACTTTGTTTTATTAACTGGAGGCTGGCAAAATATCAACAGCAATACCCTGCACTTTAAGAGCAAGCATCTTTTGCCCCCAAATTCCCAAATGTTTATTTTCTATTTTGTAAGCATATTTTTACTTCAATTAATAGTGGTTGTAATAGTGAAGTTAGTAATTCCTCTTATCTCATACCTAGAAATCCATTTTATGACCCTTCCAAAGCTTATAATAATGCTTTTAACCAGATGTTTTTAACAGGAAATGAAGATCCAATGTATACAAAATCATGAGCTGTATAGAAGCTTACAGTTGAGAATTGTGGTATGACAAATATATGAAGGTATGATTACTAGTGGAAGAATTAGTTCATTCTTGAGTGGTGGTCATTACAAAGTATCTCTGTTTAATTTATAATCAAATAAATTATATTGGGGGAAAAAACCCCATGAGGCTGGGAAATATAGATTCACTACAGATTCTTGTAGAATTTTAAAATGTAAAGGTCTAAACCTGTAGCCTCTCAAAATTACTATTCAGAGACTGCTTATACACATACACATACCGTTTAAAGCTTCAAAGAGATATTTTTCACGGCACATCCAAATAGTCCTTTTTTCTGTATTTTTTCTTTGGTATTGTTTTTATTATTGCTAAGAGACTGGCTAGGGCTCATCAAGCATTTGAATGAATGCAGGATAACTAAACTATAACTATAAAGGATCAATTTTTTGCACCTATTTCCAAAGCATTTTTTAAATTTTTTTTTAAGATTATTTTTTATTTATACAATAGCTAGGGTACAGGCCAGAGGTGTGGGAGGGTGAGAGAATTCACCAGAGACACAGTGGGGAGCAGAACAGACATAAGAACTGAAGGCACTGCTGAGGGGAGCAGCGGGTGTGACAGGAGTGGTCTGCTGCGCCATGTGGGAATCTCACTGGACGGCCGGGAATGCCCAACTTGCTGCGCCACCAGGGAGGCCCTTCCAAAGCATTTTTTTAAAGCAGTGAACTTAACTCTGAAAAAGTTTGTGTGTATATGAGGTTGTCCATAAAATCTACAAAATGGCAAAGAATTGCAAGAAAGTAGTATACTAGTTGTATATAGATAGCTAAATGCTATGTATAAGCCAAATGGTATGGCTTATAAACAGCAAACATTTATTGCTCATAGTACTGGAAGCTGGAAGTCTGAGATCATAGTGCCAGCATGACCAGGTGAGAGCTCTCTTCCATATCTCCTATCTCAGATACCTTGTTATCCTCACATGACAAAAAGGCAAGGGTGTTCTCTTTGAAAGGGCACTAATCTCAGTCAGGAGCTCTCCACCGTCATAAACAGAGCATCTCCCAAAGATCCTACCTTCTGCTGTCATACTGGGCATTAACTAGGATTTCAACATAAGAATTTTAGTGGTTACGGGATCAGGCATTCGGACCATAGCATTCTGCTCCTGCCCCTCCCTTCCCCATTCATATTCTTCTCAGTGCAGAATACATTCCTTCCTTACTAATATCCCCAAAGTTTTAACTAGTTCAAGCTTTGAATAAAAATCTAAAGCCTGAAGTCTCATCTAAATATCCTCAATGTTAGATATGGGTGAAACTCAAGGTATGAATTATTCTGAGGCAAACACCCTTTTCAGTTATAAACCTGTGATAACAAATTGTTGCTTCCATAATGCAATGATAGAATAGGCAGAGAGGTAAACACTGCCATTCCCAAAGAGAGAAATAGGAAAGAAGGGGGTGATTTATTTATATACACAAGAACTGACATATACTGCTGAGAGGAGCAGCAGGTGAGACAGGAGAGGTCTGCTGTGCCTTGTGGGTCAGCTCCCTGGCCCTGGATCGAACTGGTGCCGCAGTGGCTGGCGAGTGCTTGATAGCTCTGTGTCTTTAACTCCTGTGCCTCCAGGGAGGCTCCTCAAGAATAGTCTTAATTCAATGTTCTGCTCGCCAGATCCACTGTAACAGGGACCCAGTCTAAAGGGTATTTTGTCCTCATGGCTTTGTTGGGCACAGCCCATGCAACAGCTTTCCCAGACGGAATCATTTGCCTGGGGTCGTGGGGCTGCAGCCCTCAGCTCAGTTGAGCATTGCACAAGTGTCTGTGGTGACTTCACCCTTGTTCATATGCACCCTCTGCTTAGGTCCTGTGTCTCTACTTCTAGATGGAACCATTCTTTGAAATCTAGGTAATGGAGGTAGCTCTTTTCCCACAGCTTGACTAGGGAGAGATCCAGCTTCACTGTTTTGCTTGGGGATTCTTCTAGCCTTTTGAGACATAGGCAGTGGTCTTCCATTTGAAACTGAGGAGGAAGTCCTGATGATTTCTGAATTACCTTTAGGTCTTGAAGAACACTGTATGCATTCTTGGCAGAATAATTATGATCTGGTCCTATCAGTTCTAAGTCAGACAACCACCTTCATTCATTCCAGTGACCTCCTCAAGTTCAAATTGTGACTTTTTCTGCAAGTTGGTTGGCTAAATCCTTGATTCACACAAAAGGACTTTACAAATGTCTCCTGGCCACACCCTTCATTTCTTCCAAGCATGCTATCTCATTTTCTGTTATATAGATAGACCGAGAATTTCCCAAATTTTAAATTTCTGCATCCGTTTGCCTTTTACTGTAAGCATTCAGAAGTAGCCAAGCTACACCTTTAAAACTTTGCTTTAAAAAAAGGTTCAGCAAAATACCCAATTTCATCGCTCACAAGTTCTATCTTCCACAAAACAGACATATTAACACAATTCAGTTAAGTTCTTTGCCACTTGATGACAAGGGTGGCATTCCCTCCATTTCCCAATAACATGCTCTTCATTTCCATCTGAGCCCTAATCAGGGTGGCTTTTCTGTCCGTATAGCCATGAACACTCTGTTCATGAGCACTTAGGTAGTCTGTGGGAAGATTGAGGCTTTTCTTGCAACTCTTCTCCTTCTGAGCTCTCATTAGAATTGCTTTTAACCATCTCTTCATGGTAATGTAGACTTTTACTAGTGTGCACTTAAAAACTCTACCATTTATCCAGCCTCTACCCATTACCCAGTTCCAAAGCCACATCACATTTTTAGGTATTATAACAGCACCACACTCTAGGTGCTATTTTCTAACCTAGTAAATTCAGACTGCTATGATAAAAATATCACAGACTGGGTGGCTTAAACACAGCATTTATTTCTCACAGTTCGGAGGCTGGATGTCCACCATCATAGCCATAGTTCATCTCTTTTTGCTACAGAGAAAACCTGGGGAAAAGGGACTGACCTGGTTTGTGAGTCCTCATCTGTACACTCAAGAATACAGGACAAGACCCCAAAGCAGATTTACTTTGAAAGTGAGAAAAGGGGTAGCTAACAGAGAGAATAAAATTGATTGGCACATGTCAAGTTGTTACCTGTCCTACCAGCAGATAGCACTTGTTGAACAGAGATCAGAATACAAGCCGCAACCCCCCAAAAAGAACTTGGCCAGCCTTTGTTCAGACTTCTGAGGTCCACATGTGGCTCCACTCTGCCCTAGTTCCCAGCAGTCCTCATTTAGGGAGGTAGGAAATAATCTTTTACCATTGAGTTGACTGTGAGCACCATCCACCAATCTGAAATGGATCTTTGTCTTATCAAGTAGGCCCAACTACTAACTATAGAAAAAAATACATATGACCTATATATTAAACTATTGGTTTATACCTTAATTATTATCTTTGTGTGAAGCTTAGAATTATTATCTGTATTAAAAGTCTTCAAATTTATTTGAAATTATAGGTATTCCTTTCATTACTTAATAAACTTAGGGGTTATCTAAGTCTGAGGAAAAATCCCTCTTGAAGGAAGTGATAGATAAGAGCAGATGAGAGATAATGCGAGTGGCAGGAAGAAGAGTGTAATAACTCACAGGTGAGTCTCTAGGCGAAGCAAAAGACTATTATGGCTGGAATTCAGAATAGAGCAAAAAGGTGGGATAATACAGATGGAAAGCAGAATATGTGATTTTGGTGCTTTGATGAGATTATGGCAAGCTAATGGGAATGGTAACATTGGCTGGTTTTAAACTTGGGAATAGAGTGAATTTCATTTTGTAAAGATCATTTTGGTTGCTACAGGAGGGACATTTTTAAGGTTTTTCAAACCTCAAGAACCCTCAGGTTGTCCTTTTTATAGTCACATCTACTTGCCTCCCACCTCATTTATAACACCTGGCAACCACTAATCTGTTATTCATTTCCACAGTTTTGTCATTTCAAAAAGGTTATAGAAACAAAGTCATGTATAGTCATGTATCTCTAGTGATGGGGGTGTCTTCCAAGAAATCCATTGTTAGGTGATTTTATCCTTGTATGACCATCATAGAATGTAATTACACAAACTTAAATAGTATTGCCTCCTGCACACCTAGGCTGTGTATAGGGTCTACTCTCATATATACAGTCTGTCATTGACCTAAAAGTCATTATGCTCTGTGTGACTGTAGTATGTAGTTTTTTGAGATTACTTTTTTTTTTTCACTCAGCATAATCCTCTAGAGATTCATGCAAATGGTGTGTATGAATAGTTTCTTTTTATTGCCAGATATGCTATATACTATGGTGATATTGATTTCAGTTTGTTTAACCATTCACCTGTTGAAAGACATCTGGGTTGTTTCCAGTTGGTGCTATTACTAATAAAGCTGCTATAAACACTCATGTACATGTTTTTGTATGAATTAGTTTTGATTTTTTTCCTGGATAAATGCCCATGAATGCAATTGCTGCGTTGTATGATAGTTGCATGTTAAGTTTATAAAAGAAACTATGAAATGTTTTTCCAGAGTAGCTGTATTATTTTACCTTCCCACAAGCAATATATAAATGATTTGTTTTCTCTGTATGTGCACTGGGATTTAGTATTGTCACTGAAAAAAAAAAAAACCTGGTTAAGTAGATGTGACCTCTCATTTGTTTAATGTTTGCGTGAAACACCATTTATATATTTTTTACTTTCAACCTACCAATATGTCATTATATTTGTTTTTTTTTAAGATTTATTTATTCATGCATACAAGAACTGGGATGTAGACCAGAGGTGTGGCGGGTGAGCGGATTCACCAGACAGAGTGGAGAGCAGAACAGGCAGATCTACTGAAATACACTGCTGAAGGAAGCAGCAGGCTAGACAGGAGAGGTCTCCTGCACCATGTGGGTTGCTTCTGGCCGGCGGGGGATTGAACTCTTGCTGCAGTGGCTGGCGATAGCTTGATAACGCTGTCTTTAACGTCTGTGCCACCAGGCAGTCCCTGTGTCATTATATTTGAAGTGAGTTTTTTGTAGACAACATATAGTTAGAGCATGCTTTTTAATCCATTACCAATAAGTGATTTATCTATCCTTTCTTTACATTCTCTATTTATAATTGTCTCGAACCCTTTACATACAGTTAGAACTGCATTAGATATTATTTGTTTTACTCAGCAAGCATTTTAGAAAATTCAAAAGAAGAAAAGGCTGTTATATTTTCCATTTTTTGTCTGATATGTTCTTTTCTCTGATATTCCAGGGTTCCTTCTGTATTTCTTTCCTTTCCTTTTTTTTTTTTTTCAGTTGAACTTATTATTCACCCTGTAAGGTTAGGTCTCCTACCAAAATCTCTTGTGTTTTTATTCACCTGATAGTATCTCTATTTCCTTATCCTTCCTAGAGAATATTTTCACTGGGTATAGGATTCTATTGATAGGTTGACAGTTCTTTCCTTTTCGTATTTTAAAAAAAGTGTGACTGCCTTCTGATTTTCGTAGTTTCTCATGAGAAATCTCTTGTCATTTGAATTGTTTTTTCTTGTGTAGGTAAGGCCTTTTTACTCTTGGTACATTCAAGGTTTGGGATGGGAAAAGTGGACGATCAAATTTTACATGTGTGACTGTGATGTGTCTTGATACATATCTTGTTAAATTTGGCAAGTGTTCCATTACTATTTTTTTTGAATATTTCATTTTTTTAAAAGATTTATTTATTTATTTATACAAGCACTGGGTACAGTCAGAAGCGTGGGAGGGTGAGCGAATTCACCAGAGCCAGAGCAGGGAGCAGGACAGGCAGACCTACAAAATACACTGCCGAGGGGAGCAGTGGGCGCGGCAGGAGAGGTCTGTTGCACCATGTGGGTCCCTCGCCGGCGACTGGGGATCGAACTGGCGCTGCAGAGGCTGCGGGCAGCTTCGCAGCCCAGCGCTCAACCGCTGCGCCACCAGGGGAGGCCCTTGAATATTTCATTTTTAAACCTTGCTTTCTTCTCCTTCTTTATGAAAAACAATACAATGAAATGGATTTTAGAATTTTTGTTACTGTTTCATAGATCTCTGAGGCTCTGTTAAGTTTTTTCAGAAAATTTTCTTTCTTTTGTTTAGAACAGGTAATTTCTATTGTTCATTGTTTCTTCCCACTGTCCTGTCCTTTCTGCTGTTGTGTTCATTCATTAATTTTTTGTGTTTGTGTTCTTTAGTTCCAAAACTGCCATTTGTTTCTTTTTTAGATCTTCTATTTCTTTGTTGAGATAGCTTATGTTTTCATTTATTTCAAGCATATTTGCAGCTATTCATTGAAATATTGTCTTTATGGCTGTTTTAAAATCTTTACCAGGTAATTCTAACATCTCATCTTTAATTTATCCTCTGTTAACTACCTTTTTTAATTCAAAGTGATATGGTACAGGTTTTGATATGAGAAGTGACTTTTTTTAAAAAAAGATTTATTTATGCATACAAGAGCTGGGGTACAGGCCAGAGATGCAGGGGATGAGAGGACCCACCAGAAACAGAGTGGGGAACAGAACAGGCAGACTGACTGAAACACACTGCTGAGGGGAGCAGCGGATGAGACAGGAGAGGTCTGCTGTGCCATGTGGGCTGCTCCCTATTCGGTGGGGGTTCGAACTCTTATTGCAGAGGCTGCGGATTGCTTCATAGTGTGGTGCCCAACCCCTTGCGCCACCAGGGAGGCCCGAGAAGTGACTTTCTATTTCTGGGCATTGTGTTGTGAAACTTTGGATCTTATTTAAATCTTGCATTTCAGTTGATTCCTCTGACACTGCTATAGCGGGCAGAAGGGATGGTGCCATATTATTACAGCTAGATGTCAAAATAAGTGTAGGATTTCCTACTGATTTCCATTGACACCCAAGGAAGAACATTGTTCCTTGGAACTTTTGGACAGAGATGGCAGTCCCCCCCCCCCCCCCGCCTAAATCTCTTCCCAAACAACCCCAAGGTGAAGGGATAGGAGTGTCACATGTCTTCACTGAAAACTAAGAGTTGTGGAAAGGGATGGCCTCATGGCTACTGGACAGTGGTCAAATGATCTCCACTGACTATGTGTGTGGAAGGAAAGAGAGGACAACTTGTTACCACCTAATATAGTGAAATTCTTAACTCCTTACTTGTCCTTCTGTAATACCACCCTCTATAAGCTCTGTAGAGGGCAAAAATATAGGTTCTGCAGCACTTGGCCTCAGTTGGCATTGGGAGTTGTGGGATCACACCTTTTGGTCTGTCACGTTTGGCTTCTGTAAAATAGTATTGTCTCATAGTTTTTTGGTCTTGTTTAGACCTGCTCCATTGGCTAAAGAGAGCTGGCTTTTATTGGGACCATTTTTTTTCTGTGCTTTTGTGGCATTTGTGAGTTGCTGACTAGGATATGTGGGATGAAAAGAAAATCCAGAGGACTCACCATTGTGCTATACCTTGGGTCCTGAAGTCCCTAGCTAGTGTTATACTCCTTCCCGCCCCCCCCCCCCTTTTACCCCCACTGCTACACTTTCAGAGTCTTGTGATTGTTTTATACGCTATGATTTTGGTTGTACTTAGTGAGAGCACTGGGGATAAATGATAAGTCTGTGCCATCTTTCTGGAAGTGGAATTCCCTCACCTATTTTTTAAAATGTGGCAAAGAAAATGAATGATACTATAGAGAATTGAATGCATTGTTTTTTTTTTTTAAAGATTTTATTTATTTATTTTTACAAGAACTGGGGTATAGGCCAGATGTGGGGGAGGGTGAGAAGATTCACCAGAGACAGAGTGGGGAACAGAACAGGCAGACGGACGGAAATACACTGCTGAGGGGAGCAGTGGGCGAGACAGGAGAGGTCTGCTCACCATGTGGGAATCGAACCATCACTGCAGAGGCTGAGGACAGCTTCATAGTACTGAGTTCAACTGCCTGCGCCACCAGGGAGGCCCTGAATGGATTGTTTATAGAGAACTGAGCTTGGAATTTTCAGGTGGAGTTAACATTGGGATAGGTCTTCCAGAGACAGAGGGAATCATCTCAGGTAACTTAGGTATCTTTCAGATAGAAGACCTGAGTTGCATCTAATATTAAATATATGATTACTGTGCAAACATACTTTCCTTGGCAACAGAACCAATGCAAGTTAGCAACACCTATTTCACACAATGAGATAAATCAAACACTGTCAATACAAACAGCAATGAATTTTCAACATAAGCTGATGATTTATTTTTCAGCAACAATTATATTTAGCATCCCCTTAAAGCATCGTGGAGTAGATTCAATAAAGAGAGACAATTCTTAAAAACAAAAACAAAAACAGAAGACCTGAGTTGCTAGGGGCTAATGGTGACATAGTATTCCTTGATTTTCTTTCCATGTACTATTTTGGTCTTGGTTTTGTATGTACAGAAGAGCTGGAAGCATATTAGGTTGGATTACACCTTTGTAAATCATTTTCAGTCCTGGTGAGGTTTAGTTGGTTTCATTGGCCTTTAGTACAATGGACCAAATGCCCTTTCATTTGGTAAGTTGATATAATTAATTTCTTATAATTTTTTTCATAAATATTCTAAAATTTAATTTTTTTGATCTTAAACTTTGGGTTTTAAAATGGTTGTACTTTTTAGATTAACTGGCAATAAAATCGATTTCTGTATGTCTAGTTCTATCAATTTAAAAACAATAATAGAGTCTGTGCACAGTTCAGTGTTAAAATTTAGAAATTTTCATACCCCCTCAAATTACCTTATTCTGTAATTTTGTGGTCACAACCTTCTTTCATCTCTAACCCCTGGCAACCACTGTTCTTTTCTTCATTACTCTAGCATTGTCTTTTGGAGCATGTTAGTATAAATGGAATCAGATGATATATAACCTTTTGAGAATGGCTTTTTTCACTTCCTGTATTGCATGAAATCCACCCAGGTTTTTTATTTTATTACAAGCCCTTTCTTGTGGTATTCCATTATTATATATGTAACAGTTTGTTCATCTGCTAACTGATTGGGTTGTTTCCAATTTACGGGAACAACATAACGTGGAATATATACATATTTCATATTTTTATATATTATGTAGACAACCATGTGTTTTTGTGTGAGCACAAGTTTTTTATTTCTCTCAATTAATACCTAGAAGTGGGATTGCATGGTTATATCATAAGTACACATTTATATGAGGAATGTCCAAACTGTTTTTCAGAGCAACAATACTACCTCTGTGTCATTTCTCTCTCCCTCTTTTTTTAAGGTTTATTTATTTATGCATACAAGAACTGGGGTATAGGCCAGAGGTGCGGGGGGTGAGAGAATTCACCAGAGACAGAGTGGGGAACAGAACAGGCAGATCGACTAAAATACACTGCTGTGAGGAGCAGTGGGCAAATCAGGAGAGGTCTGCTGCGCCATGTGGGCAGCTCCCTGGCCGGGGATCGAACTTGTGCTGCAGTGGCTGCGGACAGCTTCATAGGTTGCCTTTTAACCCATTGTGCCACCGGGGAGGCCCTCATTTCTCTTTCTATCCTTTTTAAGGGAGTTTGTCTTTACTTACTGGAGCTTTTTTTTTTTTTTTTTAAAGATTTATTTATTTATACAAGCACTGGGTACAGTCAGAAACGTGGGAGGGTGAGAGAATTCACCAGACCCAGAGTGGGGAGCAGAGCAGAGCAGGCAGAAGGACCGAAGTACACTGCTGAGGGGAGCAACGGGCGGCAGGAGAGGTCTGCGCGCCATGTGGGACCCTCCTCCAGTGGCCGGGGAGCAGCCAGGACTCAAACCTTCGCTGCAGAGGCTTCGGGCAGCCTGGCAACCCAGCGCTCAACCGCTGTGCCACTGGGGAAGCCCTATTGGAACATTTTAATGAAGCATCTTTAAAATCTCTGTCAGATAGTTTTAATTCTACATCGTTTCAACATTGGTATCTGTTTATTGTCTTTTTCTGTGCAATTTGAGATTGTTCCCTATTTCTTCATATGCTAATTTTGGATTTAATCTTGGACATTTAATTATTATGAGGCACTGAGTCTTTTTAAAAATCTGTGAGAAATGTTCATATTTAGTTTTAGTAGGTAATTAATTCAGTTGAGTTCAGAGTTTAAGTTCCAAGCAGCCCTCTGTGATTGTGGTTCCTGTTTTTAAAGCCTTTTGAAGTGTTGATTTTGGCCCCCTTATTTGCCACCCAGTGGCAAGCCTTGGAATTGCAGCGCTCTGTTCTGTGTTCTTTAGGATCAGATCAGTGCATGTGTAGACTTAGGGTGACCAGGAGTTCATGGATAACTCCTCTCGCCATCTTTCCAATAAATGCATCCTTTCTTTAATCTCCCACCTTTGTTTTGGTTCTTTTGTTGGAAAGCTGGGGCTTTCATTATCCTGCTCTACTGTGCAGTTCCCATGATTGTGCCTGTGTCTGCGGATAAGTGGTAGGAGAATAAAGAGAAAATAAAAGAAACGGGGTTTGCCCCACCCTTTTGGGACAGATGTTCCACCAATCAGAGATACAGGTTTCCCTTGCTCAGAATTTTTGCTCTTGTGGCCTCTGATATTTACTCTCTTTGCTACTACAGTAATGTTTGACGTCCTGAACATGAGAGAATGAACAAAATGCTTCAAAATTTGTTGTTCTTCTCCTGTATCCCCTATTTCTTAGCTAGTGTGACTATATTCTTTCCATTATTTATAGCTGTATTTAGTGAAACAAGGGGCCATACATTATTGCCTCTTACCCAGACAGGTACCCATTGGGCTTGGCTTTAGTGTTGAAATAAAGAGCAGAGGTAGATCCAGGTTTTTGTAGAGTCTGAAGGTCATACAATTTGGTTGCTACTTTTAAGTAATAGAAGTTATGAATGCAAAATTAGGCACATTTAAGATGAGGCCTAGATGAGACTGAAAGCAAAGAACCCAGAAACTTAAGCTTCATTGATTTTATTTTTTTTTAATTTTTTTTTTTTAATTTTCTAGAGGCATGTCTTATTTATTTATTTATTATTTGTTTGTTTGTTTGGTTTATACATGCACTGGGTACAGTCAGAAGCGCGGGAGGGTGAGAGAATTCACCAGAGCCAGAGCAGGGAGCAGAGCAGGCAGAAGGACTGAAGTACACTGCTGAGGGGAGCAGCAGGCGGCAGGAGAGGTCTGCGCGCCATGTGGGACCCTCCTCTGGTGGCCGGGGAGCAGCCGGGGATCGAACCGGCGCCGCAGAGGCCGCAGGCAGCTTCGCAACCCAGCGCTCAACCACTGCGCCACCGGGGAGGCCCCAGCTTCATTGATTTTAATAAAAACTTGCCTATGGGGAAAAGCTAAAAGAAATATTGATTATGGGTTGGGTGCTATACATGGTGTTTATTCATGGTTCCTTTTATTATTAAGGAAAATAAAAATGCAACCTATTTTGCGCCCATTTTATATATGAGAAGAACAGATTTAGAAGTTAAATCATGCACCTGTAAGGGTCTTTTGAACTTAAATTTTCTGCATGGTCTTTCTACTTCGCACATGAAATAAGTAGGTTGGGGATTAGGAGAAGCTATATAGAAGTGGTAGTTAGGAGCAAGTCTCGGAAGTCAGCTTGCCTATGTTCAGTCCTTGCTCTGGCATTGATTGTATGTGACCTTGAGAGTTTCTTAACCTTTGTTTACTTATATACATTTGTAAAATGGGGATAAGAGAGCTCTACCTCATGGGGTTATTGCGAGAATTAAACAGTTAGAATAGCTTCTGGCATATTGTAAGTACTTTTTATCCATCATATGCCACTGTGCATTCAGATAAATACATTTTATTTGTGGTATTAGCAGCCTTCTTGAGCTATAAGGACTTGGGATTTTCCCATGTAAGTTATATTATAGATTTGGAATAAAGGCTGAGGTATCATCACTGGTAAAATAACCTACACATTATGTAACAAAAAATACTTGACTGTTAATAATTAAGAAAAATTAAGGAACAATTATTAAGATAAAATTTATTAAGATGTTACCATATTTAATGAAGAAAGTGAGAAGAAACACTCTACGGGTGATTGGAAAACTGGACTATTTGTAGGTTAAATGTCTTGTGGAAATGGACAAACAATAACACAGAGAGCTAGAATAGTTCAATAAAAAGAAAATTCCTTGTAGACATATTTAAAGTCTAAGGGTGGGTCTAAACGAGTCCGAACCCAGATACTTTTATAAAATGGAGACATAAGTAGTAGTATTAATTTGTATTACTTATTTATTGAAGTGTAAAAAATTGTCATGAAGTTTAAAACCATAAACATTTATTATCTCATAGTTTGTGGAGGTTAGGAATTTGGGAGCGGCTCAGCTGGGTGACTTTGGTCGCAGTCAAGATGTTGGCATGAGCTACAGTCGCGTGAAGCTGTGGAGGATCACTTCAAGGTGCCTAGCAAATTTGTACCTGGCTGTGCGAGGGTTTGTGCTGTTCCTTACCATATGGAAGGACTTCTTGAGTGTCCTCGTGCTGTTGTAACTGGCATCCTCCAGAGCGAGCAGTCCAAGAGAGACCAAGGCAGTTGTCACGGTGTCTTTTATGACCTACTTCAGAATTCTCTGTCATTTCTGCAGTGTCCTGCTGGTTACAAAGGTCATTCTTAAACAGTGTGCAAGGGGATTACTCAGAGGTGGAAATCCTTGGGGGCACCTTCGAGACTGGCTACTGTCTTATATATAGCTACCGTCTTATATATAGGATTATTCTAGCAAGTAAATGAAATTGTTCCAGTGATACCTCTGGAGGCCAGTAGGTGTTTCATGCAACACCTATAAAGTTAGTGTATTTTTCATGGATATCCTGGTCAGTAGAAATCAGCTTCTAATTTTCCCCCAATGCAGAGTAAGGTTTATTCTATCTGTGAGAAAGAGATGAACACTGATAAAGAAAGTCTTGAGATTGTTGTAATTGTTAATTTGTTTGGAAAATAGGTTGGTTTTTATTTTAGGGATAAAGTGATAGTAGCCATTAGAGTTTGATGCAAGAATATTGATAAATGCTGTAAGCAAGAATTCTGACCCACAGTGAACTCAATTAATTTTAGTATTACCATCTGGCACATGATCATTGAAGAATAATGCATTTCAAGTCAGGTGCATCCTTTTTGTGTGTGTGTGATTGAATGTCATCTTAATCTCTCCTTTCTCAAGGTTAAATAGGTTCAAATATTTTTCCTTTCTGTTGATAATAAGTATGGCTTACTTTGAAGAGGATACTTACTAAATTACTGAGGAAAGGATAGAAAATAAATGTATTACTTTTAGTTTGTGGAATAGAAAGCACGAAGAGAACTCTTCCTGTTTCTCTTTAAAGGGTAATACATAAATATTTGGCCACTGGAGGGCTCCATATTTTAAAAATTACACTAAAAATATAAATGCTTACTGTAACAATTTTCACTAGTACAGAAAGGTATAAAGAACTTCATATTGCTAAGTAAAGATATTGAATATTAAGCAGTTGTTGGTTATAAATGAAAATTGTGTGCATGTTCAAATAAATTGTATATAATAGGGGTTTGTATCCTTTTTCTTATATTGGAGTAGAAATAAAACATCTAATTTTTTCATAAATAAAATATCTCCCAATCCAGATGTCCAATTATGAAACCAGTTACTTGAAACCTCTCAATAAATAAAGAAATTGAGAAAGATTTTCTTCCATTCTTTCCCTATATGTACTACTTTTATGTGAAAACCTGTTTGTTTTAGGGTCCATTTTACATTATTTCTATTTAATGTAAAAATACTGCAGTTATCTCAGTGAAAGCTATGGTATAATTAATACAATTCACAGAACAACCTGAACATTCTGAAACTGAACCAAAATCAGAAGTAGATGTGGCATCAAATAGTTGGCAATCACTGATTTTTTTTTTTTTTTCAGGGCTTTTTATAGTTAGTATTTCTTTGGTCCAGATGTGCAGTTTACATTACTTTGCTCTGAAACCTGAACCTGGGGCCTTATTTTCCAGCGATAAAGTGAAATGGAAAGTTACAAAATTAAGAAATTAGGAGCTCTTACATCAGATATCAATACCGAGAGAAGTGTCTTTTTGTTTAGAAAAATTCTACAGCATTTCTACTTCCTTGATCTTTTCTACTTGAAATAAGTGTTTTGATTTCCTTATACTTTTGAAGTATTTACATTTTAAATGTCGATCTGAACTCTGGGAAGGCTGCAATTTCTAGGGTAATTAAGTATTTTTTTTTTCCTGATAAGATGTGGGTGTCTGTACTGAGCTTGTGGAGCTGAGACTTGAGATTGGGTCTTTTGGGTGACCTGAGGAGTTAAGTTCTACAGTTGTTCAGGAGCTTTCGTCCATTAGCATCGTCTGTCACAAATGAATGTCACAAATGAAGACGGAATACAATTAATTACTAAGGAGGAGGAAACTAACCCACATCAAAATGTAACAAAGTAAACACAACTTCTGTAATTCATTTGAAAACTATTAGGTTGTGTGAATGTATAAATTCCTACTTTTTTTTTTTTTTTTTTTTGCACCAAAGGACCAGTTACCAACATATAGGGATAAAGAAACCAAAAAATCATGAAAGATGGTCCTAAGTTAGTACTAAGTATGCATGTGATGTTGAACAGCATTATGGAATAATTTTCTTTAATCCACCATCAGGTAAATTAGTCTCACAGAGGGTATAACCTTCTCCCACTAATACTTCCTGTCCTGTTTGCCATCCATTCATATATGGATGCTCATTCATATGTTAAAGACAATACCCAATCATTGACTTTGGGGCATGAGATACATTTTTAGTTTTCTTTCTTTCTGCAGACACACCATTCAGTGCCTAATTTGTTTATTTAATAATGGCCATGGCACTGTAGTCTCGTGGGCATATAGAGAAATTCTACCCTTTTCATCGTGTAGGCACCGACTGTATTCCTAATACTAGTCAGCTACGTTGCAAGCATTGTTTTTAGTTGTGAGATATGGGAGAGGACAAAGGCGAGAGATGACTGATGCACACCTCAGCATCTATTCCTCCTGCCTCTTGATGACTGCATTGCTTGTTTTGAAACTTTGTTCCAGCACCTTTTTACAGATTCATTCAGATATGGCATAAACTGGTATAAGATCCCGATCAAGATCGAGGTGCAGTCTCTCTCAAGTTTCAAATAAGTCTTTTGGTTTTAGAGCATCTCCATGATTTTATTAAATATTTTGTTTGGTACATAGTGTAAGTTTTATTCTATAATAGACAATATGCCTAACTAATCGGATTCATTATTACTTGCTTTAACTCTGTGCTTTAATTTGCTGAGCTCATCAGCCACCAATACTGTCAGTTTTTAATGCTTAATTTATGCCACTTCAGTGCTTGTGTCTACCCAGTGGTTTTCAAGTTTGGGTATAGCTTAGAATTCCTTTGGGAACTTTTAGTACTGTAGATGCCTGAAGTCAACACTGCAGGTTATGTGATTTTAAGTGATTGCTGGTAGAAAGTGCCTGGGCATCTGCCTTTTAAAAAAGAATCATGTGATTGTATTTCATAGTCAAGCAAGCTGCATTGTGGATACTTTGTGAGGTCCCTACAAGTTCTGATTAAACAAATGTCTCAGAGTAAATACAGCCACTCTTTATATTTGCATATGTTCTTACCTACCCTGAAGAAAAAAGCCAAACCTGATACTGTTTTTGTTGCCAACATTGCCTAAATTATTTTGAACTGAACTAATACTTAAATTTCTGGAGTGGGGAGTAGGGGAAGTGATGTTAGCTTTCAGATTGGGTTGAGATTTTCAAATTGGGTTTGCCCCATCCCCATGAGCCTGCCATTTCTGCTGCCCACCAAAGAAGTCAGCTTATCTTTCACTTTAAAACCAGTTCCAACCGAAAATTGAATATGATCTGGCCAAAGAACATAATGCAGTGAGTGAAATACACTTTAGGGTATAGAGATGTTTTCAGATGTGTGGAGTTGTAGACATAAGGAAAAACCATGGAAGACTAGTATGTATTACAGATAGTCGTGTGCTGTAGGGAGAGGGAACTTCAGGATTAGCAGGTTCCCACAATAGGTTGTACCAACTCCTGAAAATACTGAACAGTGTCAGTCATGCCTAAGGATGATCATCCCTCATGCTTCTTTTCTAACTCTTCTCACAATGATGAAGGAGCTGTCAAAAGGCAGGCTGTGAAGGTTCCCTGAGATTAAGTCCTTGAATCCTTGCCTTCCCTTGTCTTACCTGAGGACCCTGGATGACACTTCTCAACCATAAGTTTTACTTACGTTTGGATGACTCACAAAATTATGCTGTCTGCGCAGGGTTTTTTCTGGTTCATTCCTTTTAACACTCCATGTATAAGAGTTCATATGTTGGATCATGGCCAACCTGAACAAACTGTTTAGCTACCTCCTCAACCACCCAGACATTCACCTTTTCCATGACAGTAGGATAAAACTTGTCACTCTGCCCAAGATTCTGAGCCCTTGGGCTCATTTTGTGTTCACCCTCTATTCATTCAACACACAGAACTGTTACCTAATCACATCTACATCATAAAGGCCCCAGACAGGCTGTGGTGATAGTAAGCCACTTGGGTAAAAATAGTGAATATCTTTAAGTTAATAGAAAGAAGGGCCTCCCCGGTGGTAATAGAAAGAAGGGCCTCCCCGGTGGCGCCGCAGTTGAGCAGTTGAGCGCTGGGTTGCAAAGCTGCCCACAGCCTCTGCAGCACCGATTCGATCCCCGGCTGCCGGGTGAGGGTCCCACATGGCGCGCAGACCTCTCCTGCCACCTGCTGCTCCCCTCAGCAGTGTACTTCGTCAGTCTGCCTCCTCTGGTCTCCACTCTGACTCCGGTGAATTCTCTCACCCTTCTGCGCTTCTGACTATACCCAGTGCTTGTATAAATAAATAAATAAATCTTAAAAAAAAAAAAATAGAAGAAAGACTCATATAGAATAATTGTGTGGTGATGTGTTAGGAAAAAAATACTCAAGTTTCAAATAAGTCTTTTGGTTTAGAGCATCTACATGATTTTATTAAGTATTTTGCTTGGTACATAGTGTAAGTTTTATTTATTTATTTATTTTTGTTGTTTGGGCTAAAATCATTCTGCTTATTTAGAATTAGCTGTAAAAAAGCTAAAATGGAAAAACTAATAACTTAGGATACGTTTTGAGGTTTTGGTTTGTTTTTAAGGACATTGTCTTCTTTCAGTACTAGTCTCTTCATATAAATATTGCCAGTGAATACGTTCTTCTTGCTACTTGTTGATTGCTCATAGCAACCTCATGACATTTCAATCTCAGATCAATTTTCTTTAGTTACCAAAGAGTCCTTAACTATTTTCAGTTGCTACATTTCTTACCTGTACCTAAGAATTGTAAAATTTATTTTAATTTCAACCATACAGATGTCAGCAGTACATTTTGAAAATTTTATGTATTTAAAATCTTAAAATTATTTTCACATATATAAGTTTATGAAAATCTATTTTGGGGAGGAGAGGGTATTACAAAGGAAATTGAAAATGGCTTCAAAATATATCTAATGAAGAGTTTGACTAACATGTCTTAATTATAGCTCCTTCCATGAATCTCCTGTGGAGTCTTAGAAACGCTTGTTTCTACTTGTTTATTATTGCCTTTAAGGTTTTGGAGGTATATAGTATATCTACCTGAAATTTATTTGAAGTTCATTTTTATTGTGGAAATAAGGTTTGTAAAGCTAGGGTTGTGGGGATTTGTTTTTTTGCTTTTATGTCTGATATTTGGAATGGTCTGAGTAGAGTACACACAATAAAATGTGTGGTTATGACCAGAGATCACTGGGCAGGTATCATAGTGATCTGTACAGTAGAATTTTAACTGAAAGGGAATGTCCTCTGGCAGGGAAATGATGACAAAATCCCTTAGGAAGTAAATTTTAAGGTATATTAATCCTACCAAGATATTAAGCTCATCATCTTAAATTCCTGAGTGCATTCTCTACCCTGTAAGTTCAGCTAAAACTATGCTGGAAGGCAAATTTGTTAAGATAATAAAATAAAAATGTGGACCGAAGTCCGTAAGATACAAATTAGAAAATAAAATCCCCAGTCAAATGTAAGTATCTGACAAATCCTTTGCTCTTTTGTAATTAGTAGCCTAATCTTGTGGGATGTTCATAAAATAATGCTAAAAAAACATGTATATAGAGAAACCTTGTGGTTGAATAATTTATCCCTCTTCATAATTTTTACTCTGGAGATTTTTTTGTGGAGTTGGTGAGTATAAATGTGGCTAGTGAAAAAAAAAATGTAGCTAGTGGTGACTCTGTATTCTTTCTTTCCTTTTTTTTTAAAAAAGATTTATTTATTTATTTATTTGTTTGTTTGTTTGTTTGTTTGTTTGTTTGTTTATACAAGCACTGGGTACAGTCAGAAGTGCGGGAGGGTGAGAGAATTCACCAGAGCCAGAGCGGGGAGCAGAGCAGGCAGAAGGACCGAAGTACACTGCTGAGGGGAGCAGGGGGGCGGCAGGAGGGGTCTGCGCGCCATGTGGGACCCTCCTCCCGTGGCCGGGGAGCAGCTGGCGCTGCAGACTTGTAACCCATCGCTCAACCGCTGCGCCACCGGGGAGGCCCCGAGACTCTGTATTCTTAATATATAAAATGAAAAAAAAACCTTGATTTATCAGTTACTGTAATTTATTTACTTGAATGTCCACGAAGTATTTTAGATTTGAAAGAATAGTTATGAAAATACCTAATAATATTTATTTTTAATTTCCTATGTTAATCCAGTTTCAATTCAATGCAACAATGTCAGTATAAGCTTAATGTGATCATTGAATTGCATTAATACTAAATCTTTAGGTTGTAAAGATCTGTACTTTTTTTTAATTAAAAAACTGGCATCTGATCAACTCCCCGTTCTTAAATAGTTTGATACTAACATTCACCGTGACTTAAAGTGCAAATAACCTGAATTTTTCTTTGTTTTTTTTTTTAATAGAGGCATGTTTTTATTTATTTATTTATTATGTTTGTTTGTTTGTTTGTTTTGTTTATACATGCACTGGGTACAGTCAGAAGCGCGGGAGGGTGAGAGAATTCACCAGAGCCAGAGTGGGGAGCAGAGCAGGCAGAAGGACTGAAGCACACTGCTGAGGGGAGCAGCGGGTGGCAGGAGAGGTCTGCGCACCATGTGGGATCCTCCTCCGGTGGCCGGGGAGCAGCCGGGGATCGAACCGGCGCCGCAGAGGCCGCGGGCAGCTTTGCAACCCAGCGCTCAACCGCTGCGCCACCGGGGAGGCCCCCTAAATTTTTCTTTGATACATCACTCCACTAGCATGTTTGTCAGTTAGAGCAAGAGGATAATTGAGCCCTGGTCCCTAGGTACCATGATTGCTGGGCAGTGAATTCTAAGCCTTTGGCTTCCTTTTCTCATTGCTTTGATTTCAGAAAGTTAGAGATTGTTGAAATGTTTAGATTTTAGGTTCTAAGGCTTAGAAATCATTTCCCAGTATCCCACGTGAAACTGCATGAACCCCTGTGCAATAATAAATAACATTTTTGTTTGCGCATTCCCATGGATGGAGAAGCATTGGACAGATGTGATAATTAGATAGTATCACCTTATACTGACCACCATAAATTGCTTTTTAGAAACATCTGCTATTAGATTCCAATTTTAAACTCTGAATTTACCATATAAAATTATGTCTGATGTGCTTCATTATAAGACCCCAAGCATATTTGAAAAGAGCACTTGTTCTTTTCCAGAGTAACATTTTCATTGTCAACTGTTCTGCCCCCAACAGGGTTGCTTAGTCCCTGTCCATAATCTCTTAATGATCCGGGGTAGAGACATTTTGAGTTCCTTCTGACAGATAGTGCCAGGTGGAGTAGGCTCTTACCTGCTTATACAGTGTAGTTTCTAAGTTGAATTTCTTTTTGGGTATTTACACTGCTCACTAATACTGTAATATGTTATTTTACATGCTTTTTCAGTTGTGGGCATCTCTTCTCTACATTTAGACTTTTAAATTTTTCCCATTGATGTTAGTAAGTTTAGACGTTAGGCATTACCTTTTAGTGATTGATATAAACAGGTAAAGATAACATGATGCTTAGAAATCTGTAGGTGTTGCTTTCATGTTACTTAATCTTCGTCCAGTTGGAGATTTTTCACTTACACATAATGCCTGTTAGCGGGCAATTTTTTACTTTCTCAGTTAATATTTCAGACATTCTCAATCATTCATGTCAGAGCAGGTTTTGATGTGGAAGATGGTGAAATGGAAACTGCTGGCTCTTGTAGTGGGGTGAGGGGGACTTCAAGGAGGGGAGAAGAAAGTTTGAGAACACCAAACCTTACCTTCATTTTACTAGGACCAGTTCTATAGTGTTTTTCTTCTTCTAACTTTAAATCCTTATGTCACATAAAAACAAATAGTTCTGCATGTTTGTTGAGACTTTGCTGAGTAGTTAAGTGTTCATGAGACAGAAACCACAGATTTTCTTGGAACCTATACAGTGAAAATTAGATGGATTGCAGCTGCTTTATAATCTCTAAAAATATAATCATATAGTATACTGGATATTGTCAGATTTACATTAGCCTTATCAAAGCCTCTCTTTCTGCCCCAATTCCCATTATCTTCTTTTCCAAGAGTTAAGTGACCCTAGTACAGGATAGTAGTGAATATGGAATGGGCAGAGTTTGAATCCTCAACTCCATTTTATTCTGAGAAAAAGAAACATAACCCAGGGAAAAAAAAGGTGTTATTTGATTTCTTTTTTTACTCAGTAGTACTTGTCCCCTCTGCTACCTTGGCACATTAAAATTGTTGGTTTGAAGGAAGGGAAATGGGAATGGAATAAAGAGAACCTAATTAGTTAATTAAAATTATCTTGTTAGGAACAGAATTGAATTCTGTTATATATTTTTTAAAAAAGATTTCTTTATGCATATGAGAACTGGGGTGTAGGTCAGTGGTGCAGGGGGTGAGAGGATTCACCAGAGACAGAGTGGGAAGCAGAACAGGCAGGTCTACTGAAATACACTGCTGAGGGGAGCAGCGGGTGATACAGGAGAGGTCTGCTGCTCCCTGACTGGGGATCCAACTCATGCTGCAGTGGCTGGCGATAGCTTTATAGCGCCAAGACTTAACCCCTACGCCACCAGGGAGGCCCAAATTGTGTTATAGATTTTTACTATAAACAAAGTAGACTTGAACTTCAAGTCTGTTGAAGTCTCTTTCTTACACTATCTTTGAAGATTATCCAAAATTCATTATATGAAACTCTTGAGACTAACTAGATTGATTGAAGATACTAACTAAATTCATTGAAGATATATTACTATTCTCCCTGTTTCTGTTTTCCCATCAAAGTAGAATAATTGAAGTTTACTTTTGAAGCACACTTTGATACATCCAGAACACTGTAAAAGAATCATTGCTATAACTAATGTTTGGAAATGTAACCTAGACTTGAATTTATGTGTAAGTGATGATCCTTTCTTCATGTCCATCTTACTTTCAAAGTAAGAAATAAGTACTTGTTTTGTTGCTTTTAAATTACAGCAAGCTTTCTTTGGGATCTGAGAGTAATAAAGTTCATTACTTTGAAGCTAGAGTTTTTGGTTGTGAGTGGATTTTCATATATGAACATATCACATACATACAGATAAATATATAAAATGTTCAGTTTTTTGGAAAGAAGATTGGTTCAAGTAAGCTGATGTGAAAGAATTAATGAAGAAAATAATTACCAATATATTTTATGATACCTAACTCTTGATTTTTGTGATTACTACAATATATAAATATAACTCAAGTTACAAAAAAGATTCTCTTTAGAAAACTATATTCAGAATAGTTGTGGTGTCATATTATAATTCTTTAAAAAATAGATTGTGTTGTTTCCAGAAGTATGTATGATAACTCTCACCAAAGCAAAAGTATTTTCAACCATTCCACCACTTCCCCTCCCTTCCTATATCTAAGACATTTTGTAATTTCAGGCATGCAGAATGAATTTTGTGCCAGTGTCCACTTAAATATAACAGCATATACATAACAGATTTCAAGACATTGGAGATATCCTTAGGATTGGTTTTGGAAGTCAGATTAACATTAGCCAGTTTTTAGTGTTTTTTCCGCAAACAAACTTTCATTATAGGGAATATAAACTGAAAGAGAAATTGGTTGAAAATTTAACATCTTGATTTACTGAATGTCATGATGTGCCAAAAATTTTTAAAATGTTTGTTGTAATTAGGATTTGAAATAGATTAAAATAAATCAGTACTCCCTTTCATTTCTTTTCAGAAGGTATGTTTGTGGTTCAATACTTTTGTGTTCTTTTTCTCTTACTACAACAGAACTGTGAACTATTCTACTTTATTTTCTTCTCTGCAGGTTCTAGTAATAATATAGGATAACATTCTGTTATTTATTTTGTGTTTTGTGACCCAATTCAGGTTTCATATCCATTCCTTATCCAACTGTACTGTCCAAAAGGATGGAATAAACCAACTAGCGTGGCCTGGGTGATATTTCTCTCTGAAGGCTGTGTACAGATAGGTCAGCCCTACTCAGGGGACATGGACTATGAGCAGGGAGGAATATTTCCCCCCAAAGTAAAGTGCTTTTACCAGAAAGTACAGGACACATGCAAACAGGCAGACAAACAAATATATGGCCATTATTTTCTGTATAAGAAAAGCCAGCATTGAAAAAAATACATACTTTTGTTGTGATAATTTTCCCATTTAAACAGGGGAACTATAGTGAGTATCTTGAAGGTGACAAAACCTAGTTTTTAACTTGGAAGGCGACAAAGCTTGCTTTTGTAAATTATGAAAATAAAAAATTTCAGAATAATTAATAGCAGTACTAAAAACTATTGCTCCTGGATCTCTATGGAGCTGCTCCAGGGTGTGTCTTTTACTCACCTTGGATAACTTGTGATTGGTGACCTTGGAGGCAGTGTAACCTTGAACTGTGAGGGTCACTATTGTGGAACTAGTGATGGAGTGTAAAGCTTGTGTCTACCAGTGGGAATACTTGAAGAATATTTCCTTTGATTTTTTAAAAATTGGCTTAATTTGTGTCAGATATTTCATACTACTTTAAGCTTTGACTACTGTAGAAGCAGCAGTAGCTGCTTTATTGAGAATCAGTTACCAGTGGAACACTGATACTATACAGAGGTTCTTGTAGGGTGTTGCTTTGTTTTAAGGGGGGATATAATTTTAATTGGAATAGGTATTTCTGGTGGGAGTGAACATTAAAGGGAGAATTATTGTTTATAGCTTCTTAATTGGCATTTGATGGTAATTCTGTAATCAATATATGGTGACTCTTGGACAGCTTAGAGGTTAGAGGTGTTGACCCCCATGCAGTCAAAAATTCACATAAAACATTTGACTCCTCCCAAACTTAATTAATAGTATGCTGTGTTGATTAGAAACCTTACTGATAACATTAACAGTTATTTTTTATTTTTTTAAGGACTTACTTTATTTATACAAGAACTGGGATATAGGCCAGATGTGCAGGAGGGTGAGAGGATTCACCAGAGACAGAGCGGGGAACAGAACAGGCAGAATGACCGAAATACACTCCGAGGGGAGCAGTGGGCGAGACAGGGTTGCTCCGCTGTTGGCGGGGATCGAACCGGCACTACAGAGGCTGTGGACAGCTTCACAGCGCTGCGCTCAACCACCTGCATCACCAGGGAGGACCAACATTAACAGTTTATTAATATATTTTATATGCTGTTATATTTATATGCTGTTATTACTACTGTATTTTTGCAATAAAAGTAAGTTATAAAAGTAAATGTTTTTAAGAGAATTATAAGGAAGATAAAATACATTTACAACATATTTACAATACTGTATTGATCAATACCATACATTTAAACTGTCTTGTAGGAAAATTTGCATGTAAGGAGCTGCACACGTCAAACTAGTGGTGTTCAAGGGTTACCTGCAATTTCAATATTGTTAGAATGAAGTAAATTCACATTAACTTAAAAAAGTTAATGAATATAATCTTTTTAGACAAATTTTAGGTTCACAGCAAAATTGAGTGGAAAGTAGAGTGCCCACTTACCCCTACCCCTACACATAGACAACCAACATTCACTTTTTGCTCCAGGATATTTATAGAATTATTAAGAAATGCAAAGAAAAATTTTGGATGATCTCTTTTACAACTCAAAGGTGTCTATCCCTACTTTCAAACTAGAAAGGGGAAAGTGTTTGAGAGCCAGAAATTATTCTCTGACTTAACCCTGGGAGTGAAAGACTAGCCCCTAATTTATGATCCATTTGCAGCTGAACATTACTTCTGTGGAAGACTATGGGAAGAATAGAGATCTAATGTAATCTGGCCTGGAGCTTCCTGCTGTTCTCTGGATGGCAAATTATAGCTCAAACCCGATTGGGACTATTCCAGAAGAGTTGTGTGCTATATAGATCACGAACATGGATCATGGCTGGAGCCCCAGTTCTGACCCAGATCTGCTTCCAGCTTGTGTGTGGTCAAAGGGGTTGGACTGAACAGCTACTTACTCTCAACATCCTCCAACATTTTGTGATTCCATGATTTAATGGAATGTCTAGTAGGAAAGTGCACTAATCCTTCAGTGGCAGCAGTGTGAAGTAATGGGAAAAGCACTGCGGAGACCTGAGATACTGTCCCAGCTTGATCACTAACCTGTGGAATGCCTTTTGACAAATCACTTACCTTTACAGGGTCTGTCTCTGTTTCAGTGATGGAAATGTGATTGGACTTTACCTGTTTCCCTCTTAGGAAAGGTTTTTTTTTTTTTTTTTTTTAGCTTTCTGATTTTAAATATGTCTGATTACCATGTGGTATTGTTTATACCAGGAATAACTACTTTGTGAATAAGTAACTTCAAAAGTAAGTGTATTGACACTTACCATAAATCACTTTTGAGGAAAGTGTTTGTGTCTTCATATCAGGAATATGTTCTCGTAATTAGTGTTTCTGAAGCTAAGAGTCTTTCTGCTGCTGAGTTATTTGCTGAATATACATTAGGCACACCTGGAAGAGACAGGAACTCTAGATGGTGTAGTTTTCATTTTTATAAATAATGCAATAGATATGTACTTTTTAATGATATCACAAAAATTTAAACTGTTTATAGTTCTTTAAATTGTCTCTGTACAGTTTAATTAGTAAGAGAGTAATGGGAAAAACCAGTTTCCCTTCTTGTAATACAGTATTTTCTGTTTAATATTATGTAAATTGTTAATGACTGATTTCCTTTTTTATCAAGTTAATTAATTTATTTATTTTTAAATATTTATTTATTTATTTATACAAGAACTGGGGTACAGACCAGATACACGAGAGGGTGAGAGGATTCACCAGAGACAGTGCGGGGAACAGAACAGGCAGACTGACGAAATACACTGCTGAGGGGAGGAGCGGGCGCTATAGGAGAGGTCTGCTGTGCCATGTGGGCCCCTCGCTGGCCAGCGGGGATGGCCGGCCAGCGGGGATCGAACCGGTGCTGCAGAGGCCGTGGACAGCTTCACAGCGAAGCGCTCAAACTGCCTGAGCCACCAGGGGAGGCCCTATCAAGTAAATTTAGATTAAGTTGTGTATTGTAAATCACTGCTGATGTGAAAGCAGCCAAGGGAAGCCTTTCTTATTTACCTCAGAGGACAAAGTGATCCTGAGGTTCTTCTGTAGGTTTTTCACCCTTCCTGAAAGTACAGGCCAATCCTAAACTGTGTGGATCAGGGTTTACTTGGACTTGGGTAAATGCATAGGCAGAGTATCCCACAAGGCTGGGATTATTTTAACCTTTTATTTTCCTGCTCATTACTGAGTAGCTTGATAAGCTAATGAATCTTCCCAAAGTACTTGGGGATCTGTGAACATTTCTGATGTAGCTGCTGGCAAGCATGTTTTTATACCTTTCCTGGAAGTGAAGCTCCTGCTTTAAATGTGCAATATCCCCTGCCTTAGAAGGTCAAATGCATATTTATATGGTTCATGGGAGTATAAAAGAGACATTCTGTGCCTCCCTGCCAAGTCATCTGACTGGAATAATGCCTGTTCATTTTCCACCTCTACTTATGGGAACTGCAGAAATTCATGGTTCACTATGATCCCTGAAAACAGTCTTATGACAAATGCCCATTATAGTAAAATATCCATATTTTCAAATCAGGTAATGTACTTCCAAGTTGGTAGGAGTAAAAATTGGCTGCTCAAACTGTCAGAATTAAATATTTGATAGAAACACCTAAATTGTAACAATTCACAGTGAACCACCATTTGAGAAAGTAACTGTTGATTGAGCATCCAAACACTGTTGAATGTATTCACACAATGTAAGTTCATCAAACAATTTTCTACCACTTAATTTTGATGAGAAGATTGCTATATTTCTTGACCATTTATGATACATTGTCTTTTTATGTGACTTCTGTGTATCTCTGTGATTGCCCATCTAGGTCATCAGCTTCTAGAAAACACTAACTCTTCTAATAACCTTTTGCAGTGTTAATACATAGTTAGGTTATTAATTTCTCAAACTGTATTGTTTAGTTTGCATCTCAGTTCTGTTGGCACATTGGTAGGTTTAGTTGGTTGTTGCCTTCTCTCTCACCTGTGGAAGACAGTAGTTGATTACCTCATTAGTGAATTCAGTAGACTGTATAATAAAAGGATAACTTTATATTGTCTTTACAAACATAGCTTTTCCCTATAGCTTCAACAACTGGCTCTCCAGGCAATAAAAAGATAGTATCTCTGCTTTCAGACGTAGGTAAAGAAAAGTATAAAGTAGGTTGTTTTTAAAAGCATTTTTTATGATTGATCAATATTGGGTACAGAAGGGGGGGGGTGCGGATTTCCAACTCTTTCATCTTGTTATTGTAAGAGGTTTATGTAAAAGGAAGAATCCTGGAGTTTTTTTGTCTTAGCTTACTAATTTTTTTTAAAGATTTATTTATTTATACAAGCACAGGGTACAGTCAGAAGCGCAGGAGGGTGAGAGAATTCACCAGGGCCAGAGCAGGGAACAGAACAGGCAGAAGGATCAAAAACACTGCTGAGGGGAGCAGTGGTGAGACAGAAGTCTCTTGCGCCATGTGGGACCTTGCTGGTGGCCGGGGATTGAACCAGCGCTACAGAGGCTGCAGGCAGCTTCACAGCCCAGCGCTCAACCGCTGCGCCACCAGGGGAGGTCACTAACTAATGTTTTCTAATACCCTCCTGGGAAGTCCAAACAGATGGACAAATCTGTAATTACTTAGTAGTGACTTTGGCTTACTGTTAGATATCTAGGGAAATCTTATGACTTGTTTTGCCTTCATTACTCTGTTTAAATTTCTTAACCAAAAGACTCTGAGGAAATGCAGGAGTTGGTGTGGGAAGTTGACTAAGAGGTACTTTAGATTTGCATCTTTTTTTAAGAGATTTCCATTCTTGGTATAGCTGACACTTACAATTCCTCTTAAAGGTTGGTGCCTAACCAAAAATGTCTGTGAGATAGTTTAAGCTTCAACTATAAAGACAGGTAGGGTAGATGATTTTTAACACCACTGTTATCTTTATACTTCATATTGTCACTTTCTTTAATTTTATTTATATATAATATCAAGATATTAAATGTAGCTGTCTTAGTCTATACAGAGATATTTAATTTCAGCAAATAGTTAAACTGGACATCAGACTACAAGCTTTTCATTTTTAGGAAAAATATCTTTTGGCCTGTGGTCTACCACGGTGATCTGAGGTATGGAATTCATTGGCCAAAATTACGTAACAGCTAGTATGCATTTTCAGTACTATTTTATTATGTGATTATGACTGATGCTACTTTTGCAATTAAAATAATAGAGTACTTGGATGGGTTGGGGGACATTATGCAAGCACAGGATAGGGAAACCTTTAGTTTTAAGTAAGAGTCTGGAGTTTATACTTAAGTTTATTTATAAATCACATTGTTTTATTTATAAACATGTAAAAGAGACAGTAAAAGAGATAATTGTATTCATGTAAAGGAGTAGTGGTTTTAAAATAGAGAAAAAAAGCTTAAGAAAACCTGTATTGTAAAATGGAATACATACTGCTGGTAAAATGGAGGAAGTCAGTGGAAGATTTAGTGAGTGAGCGGACAGACCGTTAGTTTGTGACCTGGACTTGTTTGGTCTCTCAGAGGTCATGCTGACTCTTAGTTTAGAAATGCAGCCTCTTTCAAAGCATAAACATAATTGAACATAATAATTTTAAAATTTGATTTCTGAGATTCTCCATTTTGTTTCTTTCAGTTGTAAAAGCCATGAGTGATCTATTTTCAGAAGGATGAGGGGAAAAAAATCTATTTCCTTTTCTAGCATTTTGACTATTTCATTGTTGTTTCATGCTCCATAAATGGAGCGGCATCTGTACCATGCATTGTACTATGCCCCACATTTTTTTTTCATTTGAATGTAATTGTTCCTCAGCAAATAATTACAGTCCAGAATGGCTTTTATTGAGCTTGATTGAATTAGGGTTATGTATGAAAATGAGTTAGTTAAAGCTTAATCTATTACCCAGAGAATTGATGAAAACATCAGAAAAGCAGTCATTCATGGGGATTAAATATATTCTTCCTTGTAAGTGGGCAACCTGGTTGCCTTGGAGTCCCTTCTGCACTGAGTAGGGAGTAGTGACATCAGGGTGTGAAACATACAGTGTTGGCATAAAAGGGGATTTTACCATGATGTGCTTCTGAATGTTATACTGGACATTAACACTAATTGGGAGTCTGCCTCATTGTAAGAAGTGGCAGCTCACCTTTTTTTTAGTATAATAAGCTTTGAAAAGCATAGCACTCCAAGGGGCAGTGTATTAGCTATGCCACAACCCCGTTGCTTTGAGATCTTTCAGTGGTTGCTTAGGCGAGATCTTTAAGATAAGGTTTTCACTTGCCAAGTCAGATGCCCAATTTGCGGTAAGAGGCAAATAATAGATATTTAATACATAGCTGTCCACCTGCCATGATGAAATTTCTCAGAGGGTCTCCTGAGCTGTGCCAGATCTGTCCTGGTTAAGTGGGCATCCTGTGAGATGCAGGAGGACTTGAATAGAGAAAGGAAACAGGTTCTTAATGAGGGAGAGACAGCTAACTCATGAGGGAAGTCAGGAATCCAAAGCCCTGTGTGGGTGTGAGATTGATAGGGAGCCAAAGTGGAACTTGCAGAGCAAAGACAGTCATGCGAGGCTGAGATGAAAATTTGCTCTGGTTTGGTCTAAGGGCACATTCAAGTTGCCATTCTGCAAGGTTGTGTTTTCATTTTGGGCATTTCCTCCTGCTTAGCCATCTGCCCTGTGATGCCTTACACAGCCATCCATTTGCATTCAGTCAAAATACTTGGGGAAATCCTTATAACTTTATTTCAGAAGAGCTTATGCTGAAACTGCTTTCCTGAAGCTACTCATGGGCATTTGTCCAGATAAAATCTGGAGTCTCTAGGTTTGGGTATCAGAGAACTCAAAGGGAGTCATCTCAGGAAGTATCTTGAGACTTGAAATTGACCTCTGCTTTGTGGCTGATTCCCTGATTTCTCTCTAGCATAGTCTGTCAAGTACATCTTTTTTTGTCCTAAGAGTTTTAAAACCCATATTACAGCATAGCCCATCTCTTGCCTCTCCCTCTGCCTCATTATTCATAGATCACAGGTGATTATTGAAAAGTAGTAAAAGTAAGGTGTAATTATGATCCATGTTATTGGGTATATGTTTGATTATAGAAACAAATCTGTAAAGGTTTATTTTTCATCTCCTAAAAGGAATTCTGTATGTAGCATATATTAGCATATTTTATTTCTTAGGTAGTTGTGTTTGCTTCTTAAACTAAAAAGTAAACAAATATTTAAGCCAAAATAAGAATTAAATTCATATTATGAAAATTAATTCTGTTACCCCCCTCCCAATTTTAGCAATACAAATTAAACTTTTTTTTAGTTTATTCGTTTATTTGACAGTTATTTCTTGTTATTTATTTCATGATTTTTACTCATTTATTTTACAGTATTTATTTTATTTATTTATTTATTTTTTTATTAAATAATAAATTTTATTTTTATATTCCCCCATACAACTGTACAGTATTTATTTTAATGGCACTTCTTTATTACTGGCATTTATAGACTTACATGAAGGACAAGTTTGTGAATATATAGGATATAATGTTTTTGATTTTCTTAAAACAGCATTTTAAGTAATGCTGGTTTCCTATTTTTATGATAGTTAAGAATAGACTTATGCCATTTATTTAGTCAGTTTTTCAAATTGTATGCTTCCTTAGTAAAAACATAGGCATTTAATTTGAAAGTATTTATATGTGTCCTTTATGCTTCAAAGAGCTGGATTTGTTTTTTCATCATTACCCTTGCTCTAAAATGTGCGGGTGAATGAGTTGCATCTTCTGTGGAGCCTCAGGAGACCATTTAGTATTTTATTCTAGCTTTAGTTTTCTTCAGTAGCACTGGGTGACAACTGAATCATCTAAGTCTGTTTTGGATTACTCAGATGAATCATACATTTTTTGATGTTTAATGTGTAAGAGCTAGTTCTTCTCTGATTAGGGAAAAAAAAGTTTAGCCAGGTCATAAAATAACTAATAGTATAGACAAAGCAGTAAGCCAGTAAGTGATAGCTGATTTCTATCTAGAGTATGTTACAGCCTGCTGATCATAAAGCAATAGGTCAAAATCTGCTGGGGGCAGGGAGGACAGGAAACTGTTCTCAACTGAGTGTGAATTTAGTATTATCACTGAACATCCTAGAAACTAATCTAGGATTAGTTTAACTCTCGACAACTGATACAATTTAGGTATATGTGTGTTTGTGGTGTTACTAAAAAAATGTTCCATTTAATTTGTGCGTACACTTTTTTGCCAAAAAGATAAGAAGTGATTGCCATTAATTCTTTGTAACTTTAATCTCAGAATTCCCACAGAATAATTTTAGTAACTGTCCTTTTGTTAAAATTGACAGTAAACATTTTGGGACATGTTCTCCAAGTAGTGATAAGTGTAGGGATATTCAGTAATTTGCCTCGTTTTGATTGTTTGGCTATTCATTTTATTTGGAGATTATTTTGTTAAAGAAATGTGTCAGTTTTGTTTGAAAGGCCTCTGTGGCTCACTGTTTTAACCACTCTGCTATGGGTCTTTCATAGAATCCTGCTGCATCACAGAAGCTGGAAGTTCTGATGTTCCATTGAACTCACAATGGAAAGTCTTGACTTGACCGGTAAGAGTAGCACTGTGAGTGCATCTTACTTACTCACCTGGAAGCAGTGAAACAGTCAAGAGCTATGTCCTACTAGAGCTGGTCTCAACTTGTTCCATCTGATGGATATAACTTCCATATTGATCAGGGAATTGTGATAATTGAGTATTTTTTCTTGTCAATTTATTATTTTTTAAAAAGTGACATTTTCATCTCCAACATCAAGTAAGTTAAGTTTTCCTTTAAAGTCATAATTTAAAAAAATAAATTACTGAATAATCTGATTTACTTCTCCACAAAGATGGACTATTTGTAAAATGCCAGCCCTGATTCCTAAACATATAGTGGTTTTATATCTAAATAAATATTAAGTGGCCTACTCCCCAAAAGTTGTTTTTTTGTATTGCCTTTGACTTTAATTGAAAAATGAATCAGTATCAGATTGTTATGGAGTTTTTTTTAACCTATTTAAAGTAATAGAGGCATTTGTAATGTTATCATGAAACTTTTGAATATGAAAATCATTCAATGAAGAAAGAGTTGAGATTTAAAAATATACATGGAACAAAGTATAGCAAACAGGATATCACAGATACTGTAACTTTGTTCTCTTAAAGTTGTTTTCTAAGTTTTTTTTAGGAATTGTCTTAAATGGTTAAAATATGATAGTAATACTTTAGGATTAATTTTTGTAATTAATTTTAGTAATACTTAAATGCATGGCGTTTCCTCCATAGGAATAAAATATATTTCTTCCATGAAAATAAAATCTGTGATGGTTTTACTGATGTCTGAGCTCTTTAGTGTAAATTGATGATTTAAAATGAATTGATATAAATGAAGCTGTATATGGTAGTATACGGTAAATATTGTTTAGTTGCAATTTTTGGGACATGAACTTATTTTTCTGATTAATTAAAAATTAATCTTAAATCTTTTCTGTTTTTAATTATTTTTGTTATGTTCTGAATTTGCTAAATATGGATACATATAAGAATGTAAAATAGGACACCTTATTTGACCTCTTCAGTAAACTAAATTGTTAATCAGCATTTATATGTCAGTCTTGACTAAGTAGCCATCTGATTAGGATTTGTGAATGTTAATTAGATTACTGCATAAAAATATTCATTAAAAACAAATGGACAGGAATTTATATTGCTATAAAATTGAAGAAAACTTAATTGATTTTGGCAAAGACTATTTACTTTTAGCTTATATGTATGTTCATCTTAGATACAGTATTAACTAAGAAACAGAAAAAATGCCATACAAAAGTGGGAGTAATTTCAGGAATACATCCTGGAAGATGTTGACAAAAAGTCCAATAAATCTAGAAAAATGCTATATTAGTCAGTTTAGACAAAATTATGTTTCATTTTCCAGAGTCTCCAAGTCTTAGTGCTTTATAGCAGTATATTTCTCACTCATGTTCATGTTCCTGGTGAATCTACTGCCACTCTGCTACATGTCTTCTTTGTTCCTGGGCCAAAATTAGAGGAGCAACCTCTCTGCGATGCTGAAGTCTTGAGGGAGAAGGACAAAGGAATGAGGGTGGATCCTCAGGCCTTTAAACTACTGCCTGGAGGTGGTCCATGTAACTGCCTTTCATGTTTCATTGATCAAAGGCTGTGAAAGGGCCAGCAATTATGTCATGTGGTAGGAGTAGGTGGGAGAAAGGGGAAGGGTGATAGAGGGAGGCGCTGTGCATATTTTTTTAAAGATTTTTTTTTTTATTTATACAAGAACTGGGGTACAGGCCAGAGGCGTGGGAGGGTGAGAGAATTCACCAGAGACAGAGCAGGGAGCAGAACAGGCAGACTGAGTGAAATATACTGCTGAGGGGAGCAGTGGGCGCAACAGGAGAAGTTTGCTGCACCGTGTGGGTACCTCCCTGGCTGGGGATTGAACTCATGCTGCAGAGGCTGCAAACAGCTTCACAGCACTGCACTCAACCCACTGTGCCACCGGGGAGGCCCTTAACTATCATATCTGTATGGTCCCATCTGTGGCTCTTCTAGAGAGACAGTGCACATAGAGTATTATAGCTTCTAAGATGTCCTGTGGTAAATGAATAAAAAATTTGAACATGAAAGTCATTTTGTTGCTTTATTAATCACAGTGAGCTATGTTAATTCTCTGACACATTTTAGTGTGAATATATTTCAAAAGTTTCCCGATGTTTACCCATTTTTTAAAAAAAGTTTTATTATATTTTGAAAATTAGAACTTTTTTCACCATGAAGTGAGGATTTCTGATACATAAATAAACTTGTAGTTTTGTTTTATAAGCTATTTTTAAATGAATGAAAATTACTACAGACTTCTCTGCAGTTTGCATATACAGTTAGTGACAGGAAATAATGATACTCATAATAATTTCTTACCTAACTGTAATAGGTTACAGAACTTTGACAAATAATATCTTATTTGATAGAGGAAGAAAATGAGAAAATGGGTAGTTGCTTTTTCCAGTAGTAATATAATTTTACCAGATAATGGTAGCCAAATGCTTCTACTTAAGATCAATTTCAAGAATCATTCTAGAGAGAGAATGCAGCCAATGTGGAGAGGTTAACAATTGTAATCCCTGAAGTTTTATAAGGTACTTTACCTGAGGTCATAGTCACTATACAGTGATATTGCATTGTTGTTTTCTAAGCCATCTAGAAAATTGCTAGGCACATAGGTCTCCTTAGCCAATATTGATTTGGTTAATCCCGCAGGTATTATAAAACATTGCTACCAAACTTGTGTTGGTTGGGGTGATTTAAAAATCTAATAATATAAAAACCACCTTTTGTTTGATATTATATAATTCTTTAATATTTTGATAAAGGACCATCTTAGACTTCTGAAGATTCAGAGAAACTTTGGCATAAATGCTAATTTTGGCATTTTTTAACTGAAAGAATTCAGGTGATTGTTCTCTCTGAAAGTTTTGTTCTCTTAATATAGGATCATGATCTCTACCTTGTGGGATTGTGATAATTAAATGAGCTAATTATAACAAATGTCCAATACAGTGCCTGGCACATAGGAAATACTCAAGAAATTTTAGTTCAAAAAAGAAATGTGAACAGAATTTAAGTGAATATTGAATGTGTTATAAAATGCCTTTAATAGACGTCTGACAGTGCTTGTGTGTCTAAATGTGTTTGTGAATATATACAAATAAACGTACATACCATACTTATCCAAGGGTTTTAAAAAATTGTCCTGAATGTGTAAGAACCTACGTATTTTTCTGTAGTTCTACTGAAAATTGAGGATGGCTTGATTGTTACCACTGAAAGAAAGGGTGAATTCTATAGAAATACTAACTACCCTATGATCCAATAATTCACTTCTTGCCACTGAGAATGTAAAGTCCTAAGGACAGAGTGATAGCCAAATGTGTGGATATCTAGCTTTTACTCTGAATATTAGTGTTTTAGCTCCAAAGAAAGTTTTATGTAATCTTGGGTATAAGAGGAAATAGTGCCACAGAAATGTTCTTCCTTATGTGTAGCAAATGCTTTTCGCTTTCAAAAGAATCAATACTTTTCTTTCAAAATGTTTGATACTATCTTTTTTTTTTAAGATTTATTTTGTTTATTTATGCATACAAGAATTGGGCTGTAGGCCAGAGGGTGTGTGTGTGTGTGTGTGTGTGTGTGTGTGTGTGTGTGTGTGTGTTCACCAGAGAGAGTGGGGAGCAGAACAGGCAGGTCTGCTGAAATACACTGCTGAGGGGACAGAGGGTGAGACAGGAGAGGTCTGCTGTGCCATGTGGGGTAAAGCTTCCTGGCTGGGGAGCCAGCTCATGCTGCAGTGACTGGCGATAGCTTGATGGTGCTGAGACTTGACCCCAGTGCCACCAAGCAGGCCCCTGTTACTATCTTCTAGTGAGTATATAGACCGGTTTGAGGACTTCTCCATTGCTTTCAACAATTTTGTATTCCCAGAATCAGCTACTAGATACTAATATCTTTTATGGTTCAAAGCTTTATGCTCTTTCTAAAATGACAGTTTCATTTGATTATGTAAAAAAGTATACAAAAATAATTTTTTGTGTGAATTACTCTTTGAACTGTTACATGCTCATTTCCTTATAAATGGATCATATTTGTAATTATCAGTTACAAATAAATCCAGTAAAATTACTTGAAAAATCTATGCCCTTCATCTTTAGATATTCTGTAATCTTCTTCAGCTGCTGTACCGAGTACCACAAACTGGGTGTCTCCAACAACAGATACCGTTTTCTCACAGTTCTGGAGGTTATATGTCCATTATCAAGGTGCCAGAAAATTCTCTTTCTGGTGAGGATTCTGTTAGCCACCTTCTTGCTGTGTACTCACATGACCTTTTCTGCCGGTGTGTTTGTGTGTCTGTGAATTGAGTAAGCTCTTTATTCACCATTTCCATGGGGTATGGCCTGATTCTTTAGGATCTTATTTAATCTACTTACAGGGTCTATCTACAAATACAATCATTTTGGGATCTGGAGGCTCAGTATAGGAATTTGAGGGCAACCAATTCAGCCTACAATAGGAAGTAATTGTTCTCTTGTTTCAAAGACTGAAGTGGAAGTTTAAAAAAATTACTTGCTATGTTATTTAATATATAAATGAGAAAACTTGATTTATAGTCTAAATTTCTAAAAATATCTTTGAATCTTTGAGGTAGGAGACATTTGAAATTACTGAATTAATTTCTTTCATTTTGAAGTCACTGTGCATGAAAATGAGTTTCTTGCAAGTGAAGAAATAAAACCTAAGAACTTGAAAATCAGAGTGATTTGTGTAATGGAGGAATTAGAGCTTGGCAAAAATTGATTTCCATGTGTATTTGTTGTTATCTAGGAATAAAATGTATTTGAAACTGAGGTTTGAGGAATAAGATATTACTCCTATGGGTTATATCAGTTTCTGCTTACTATAATCTGTCGAGACAATTTACACTTTTCAAGGCAGTTTTCTTTTACTTTTTGAAACAATTGAATTCAAACAGGAAAATGGCATATATTTAAGATTTTGGTAAACAGAAATGAAAACATATATTTGAAATAATGAGGGCAGAAAGATAGTTCTAAATCTGTTAATATCTACCTGTTAAGCTTTTCCTCTCTTCTTTCCCCTTCTGCCTCCTTTCCCTTCATTAATATCAGCTCTTAACTAATAGTTGTTTGGATTTCTCAAGTAATAGTCTAGATACAATTCATTGAATGTATAGTATTTTCTACTCTACAGTAGTATACTTTCCTTAAGTTGGTAAATCAGTTGATAAATGTTTGGGATTAGTAATGTGTAAATAGTGCAGTCACTTACTGGATATTGAATTAGGTTAACTTTATGAGTTTTATCTTTGAGCAATTAAAAAGCATGTATGTGTTCTGTGTCACTAGAAGACTTCCAGTTTCTGATGTTTTATATCTAAAGAGGAAAGGAAACTTTTAAATTTAAATACTTCTGTGTAAAATTTAAATTGATATTCTAAAATTTCTAATGTCACCTGGGTGTTAACTAAAGGTAAGTTATGGGAGCTGTGATCAAATTTTATGGATGTCACTTTGATTGATTAAAAGGTATTTTAAGTCTTCTGTTTACTTTTGAAATCAGTCTTCCCAGAAAGTATATACAGAATGACAAACTCAAATGCCTTCTGTATGATGAATTTTATCAGTGTATTTATTCTTAACAGTAGGATCAATTTACCAATTGTGAAATTCACTACTTAAGTACAATATAAAAATATTCAAGTCAAGCCTTAATATTATGCAAAAATGCATATACATTATTTTTGATTTATCTCTATTATAGAGATGTTTCCCCAGAAAAATAAATGGGTCTAATTGGGCAAAATTTCTTACAACATTTCTCTTAGAATTTCATACATTATTGGTATAAAATGCGTGCTACATTTCTTAATACTCTCTGTATATGCATGTAAATGTATGCATGAGGGTTTTTTTTTTCATATAATCTTGTCAAGAAACGAGGGGTTAAGTTTACACTAAAGAGTCTGTTTTGTTCTGTTTATTCCCAAAACCTAGAAACAGCATCTGACATAGAGAAGTTGCTCAGTTAACTTTTGATGAATTATTATTACAGGAGTTCTAATTTCATTAATCCTATATTCCATTGAACCTGGTGTTAATAAGCACCTCCTGGTTTGCCTGGAGATAATTAATTCTTCCCAGACTGAGTTCAGGGAGAAGAATGTGCTTCAAAAGTAAAGGTCTCTCTGGTGCCTTTAAGTTTGCAGTTAGTCCTATGATCGATAAATGTTAGTGATTTAAGTACTTAAAATTAGCAATAAAAGATTTCTGGGTATCTGTTAGCTCATTTGTAATGTACACTGAGTCAGCAAATGTTTGTTAAGACATGTAAACTTTCTGCCAAGTGCTTTTCTAACATTCAGTCAGCCACTCTATGAGTGGAATATGTGTGAAAGTTGTGAGATTTAAGGTCACTGGATCGAAATTGGTTCACTCTGGGCTTTAAGAAATGGTATTCTGTTTTTGGATTCAGTTCATAAGTGCCTGAAAAGTTGATCGTTAGTTGACTTCAGATATTTTATTCTGGGACTAGAGTAGTAGGTGGGTATTTCAAAGGATATGTTTGTATTCAAATTAATCTATGAATCCGATAAATCAGAATACTATTATATTTTGACTTTATATTGACTTTTTTAACCTGCTTAGTTTAATTTATAGTTCTGCCTGTCATGGTTAATATTACTAGTCTTTAAAAGCAGATGAATTATATAATTATCTCATTGGTCCTTAGCATTTACTGTAAGACCATTTATTACCAGTGTCTTCACATTTATTACCAGTGTACTACACTTCAGGTACTGTTTTAAGGTGTTATAAACATTACCACAGGCACTTAGAGTGCACAGGTTTCTTGAGAGAGCAATCCAGATATGGGAGTAGTTGGCTTCTGAACAAGGCATATATAGAAAAAACCAAACAAACTACCATTTATGTTGTAAATACTACTCTAAGCATGAAGAATTGCCACATCAGAGACAGTGAAGCCTACAAAATATGCAGTATATCTATGTGCAGAGTAGTAGTATAGGTTCATCCGTTAATCCAGCACTACCTGGAACTCTGTCAAGGTCCTCAAAGTAGTTTTTGAATTCCTAAAATGATTTCAACATTTTTAAGGTTGTCAATTGTTGTATTACATTATGAAAGAGACAAGAGAGTATAGTTTGGAAATAGTAGCCATGGTCAACCCCCTTTTAAATACCAAACCTCTTGCTATAGCAACCTTTTTGTCCTGTTGTTTGATGAAGCATACAACAATTCATTTGGTAAAGTGAGCACTTAAGTGAATAACAAAGTTTTCAGGTTTGAAAGTTTAGTTGTTTCTATTAAAATGGTTGGTATTGCCTTTCTTTATTATTCACTGAGAGTTTTTACTTTTCAGAGAATATAAAATAAATCTTTCTAATAAGGCTATTACAGCTTGTTGAAGGTAAAGGTGTCCCAGTTACGTCTGTTTTTATGAGTTTTTACTTATCAAAATTATAGAATTTTTTTTCTGATTATTTCTTTTGTAATAAAATAATTCATGTGAAAACATTATAGACTTTTTACTTCCTATTGCTTGTAAACATTCTTATTCTTGCCTTGAGATTGTCAACTGCATAATACTTACTCTTGCTTTTGGGGCCTTAATATGAATAGGCCTACACTTAGAAATTTCCTTGTAGAACACAAATTTAAACAGATCACTTTTTCCCCCCTCCACATTGTTTATTGAGGTAAAGGAAGTTTAACATCTTATATCTGCTTTGGGGGTTATAAGTTTAAACCTCTACAAATTTATGTTTTCACATCCTGACCATGGACCCGTAATCTTCCACTGTGTTCCATTGGGATCCTTCTCTCCCCCATCAGTTTGCAAGGTCAGATGCTTTTACTGGTTTTGTTCTGACTGACCCTTTGTTATGTTTCTCTATATTCTTCATGTGAGACCATTCGGTATTTGCCTTTCTCCTAACTTATTTCCAATAACTTCCTCTGTAGTTCCATTCATGTTGTTACAAATAACAAGAGTTCATCCTATTTTATAGCTGAGTATCCACATTTTTCTGACCCACTCCTCTGTCCTTGGGCATTTAGCCTGTTTGCATAACTTAGCTATTGTAAATAGGGTTGCAGTGAACATA
This sequence comes from Talpa europaea, assembly GCF_964194135.1. Lineage (NCBI taxonomy): Eukaryota > Metazoa > Chordata > Mammalia > Eulipotyphla > Talpidae > Talpa > Talpa europaea. The sequence goes on from NC_140070.1 coordinate 91,662,261, forward strand.
AGAGTATACATATCCCTTCAAATTAGTGTTTTTGTCTTGTTGGGTACATACGTAGAGTGGCATTGCTGGGCCATAAGATAGATGCATTTTTAATACTTTGAGCCACCTCCATACTATTTTCTGTTGGGGCTTGGATCTGTTTACATTCCCACCAACAGTGTACGAGGGTGCCTTTTTCTCTACATCCTAGCCAACATTTGTTTTTTTCTGGTCTTTTTGATGTGGGCCATTTTCACGGGTGTGAGATGGTATCTTATTGTGGTTTTGATTTGCATTTCCCTGATGATAAGTGATGATGAACATTTTTTCATGTGCCAGTTAGCCATCCGTATGTCGTCTTTGGGAAAGTGTCTACTTAGCTTTTCTGCCTGTTTTTTGATTGGGTTGTTTTCTTTTTGCTGAGTTGAATGAGTTCTTTATAATTTAGGTTGTTAGCCCTTTGTTGGATGTGTTATGTGCAAATATTTTCTTCCATTCAGTACGGAGTCTTTTTGTTTTACTGATGATTTCGTTCTCTGAGCAAAGCTTTTGAGTTTGATGTAATATCATTTGTTTATATTTACTATGTGGCTTCTCTTGCCATTGGAGTTAAATCCCCAAAAATGTTTCTGAAGTCAGTGTCGTGGAAAGTGTTACCTGTTTTTTTCTTCAGTGTATTTTATATTTTGAGATCGTCTCTTCATGTCTTTAATCCTAAATGGATCACTTATTTTGAGCTGTAGCTTGGTCAGAAGCATGGTCTGTGGAGTCAAAGCCAAGAAACTCATTCAGCTGTTTATTATGATTGTGATTTGGGAAAGTTACTTAGCTTTATCTGTGAAATGGGGTGAATATTGATCCTGTAAGTTTGTTATGGGGATAAAAAGAGCTGGAGGGTACAATGCCATGGCAGGGACACTTCCAAAAATGTGTTTATTCTCAAAATGGGCAGGAGGTCAAATGTGGCATTTGATTTTTTAAAAAAATTTATTTTTAACTGTTTGTGAAATGGATTTTCAGGTAAGTTGTTAGCTCCGTTCACAGCAAGGAAAATGACTTCCTCCAAATTGTGTTTCTATTATATTGAAAGTCTTTATTGAATACAGACTGGGTTTTAAGTTACTAGAAAATAATGACGTTAACACTTTATGTTGTTAGGTTTTTAAAATATTTTCTATACAATAATAAGTGATAGATGTTTGATTTTAATTATACTTCCAATTAATTTTGCAGCTTTATTAAGACCTAATAAATAAAGCACAAATATTAGAAAATATTAAGACAATAAGTTGTCTGTCATTTAATAGTTTATAATTACTTTTGGAATGCTTTTGTTTTATACTGTTGGCGTTAACAATATTTGATAATTTTCAAGCAACAAGTACATTGTTTAAACATAGTAACGGCAAAATTTTACAATTGTCACATTTTCTTCAAAGACAACTAATTTTAACAGGGAAGTATGTTATGAATTCTTAATTTCAAAGTATAAACTATTTTTGTGAGTTGATTATCTCAACATAATAACAAAAAACGAAAAGTTTAAACACCTAATTCAGTCATGACTTTTATCTGCTGGTTTATTCATACACTGGAAAAGAAAAGCAACATTTTAGTTCTGTGGTTTAGTGTTTCACAATTAATTGATCTAAGAGAAGAAAGTATTCTCCCACATTGCAGAAAATGCTACCTCTTAAAATATTTACTTTCTAGTGATTTTCATGCACATGAACACAAACCAACTCAGCTTGTTTTGTCTCTTACATCAGTAATCTTTAATAATCATAATTAATAAACTTGTTTTGAAGATAGGTTAATACCATCTGTGGAAATACTTTCTGTTCCTTCTAAAGCTGCTCTGTAAGCATGTGATCTTTTATTAGCAGTTTTGCCTTTTCCTAGTGACCATTCTAAAAATATAACATCTTTGGATTTTACAGATTTTACATGTTGTACTTTTCAGTTATAAGTGTATATTGAAACTGAACTTTTGTGGTCTGCTGATAAGAATCTTGGCACTCTGCCTGATTCTCCCTCTTCTATTTGTCTGTAGCTTGGTCCTAATTCTTTTTAGAACTTGAACTATTTGCTGTAATCTCACTGGAAAAAATTTTTATTTAAAGCTGAATATACTTTCAGGTCCTGTGTTTATCTTATAAGCTAGATACTAAAACTACTATGTACAAGGCAGTGTGTTAGATGCCTTCAGGGTCCTGATAAAATAGGTCAGAACTAATTAGGCAGAAAAAAGAGAGATGGGCAAAGATAACTCATTAAGACTTAGGAGGAGCAACTGTCTTAACATCCAGGTAGGAGTATCTAGGAGTGCTGCATGGAGGATAAATACAACAGACATCTATCTAGAGAAGGTGAATAGATCCTTTTTGCCAGTTGGATGGGATGTATGTAAGGGTAAAATGGGAAACTTTGGTGGAAGGCCAGATATAAGAGGACCTTGAATGTTAGGGTGATTTTACTTTTTTTCCCCTTAAAAGGCAAATGAACCATTGGACATTTTTTTAAAATAAATTTTATTTTTATATTCCCCATACAATTGCAATCCCCTTATTTTGACCCCAATCCCTCCCCTCCCCGCCCCCCACCACCCATAGAGTGTCTCTGGTTCATAGTTGTTTGTTGATTTTGATTTTCACTTTCTTATAGTTATTCATTTTCTTGGTCCCTTATTTAAGTTTTCTAGATTCCTGCTATGAGTGAGACCATCCGGTATTTTTCTTTTTCTTTCTGGCTTATTTCGCTGAGCATGATCCCTTCCAGCGCCATCCATGTTGCTGCAAATTGCATGTGTTTATCTTTTTTGAATGCTGAGTAATATTAACCATTGGACATTTTTGAGTAGATTGTATAACCAGGATAGGTTGGAAAGAAAAAAGGATAGGCACTGGAAAGGTTGGAATAGGGGGCTTTTTAGTATCCTTTTAAAGGTATTTGGAAGTTGTAAATGGTCCTCCATGAGCAACATGAAGATTTTGTTCTTGGATATATCCTAAAATATTTTGGATTGCGGTATCCAACTAATAAAAAAAAGTTGCTTTTTGGGCCTCCCCCGTGGTGCAGCGGTTGAGTGCTGGGTTGCAAAGCTGCCCGCAGCCTCTGCAGCACCGGTTTGATCCCCGGCTGCTCCCTGGCCACCAGAGGAGGGTCCTGAGGCGCGCAGACCTCTCCTGCCGCCCGCTGCTCCCCTCAGCAGTGTACTTCGGTCCTTCTCCTGCTCTGCTCCCCGCTCTGGCTCTGGTGAATTCTCTCACCCTCCCGCGCTTCTGACTGTACCCAGTACTTGTATAAATAAATAAATAAAAAATAAATAAAATAAATCTTTAAAAAAAAGTTGTTTTTCAACTTGTAGGGCAAAAATTAATGCTCAGTTTTAAGGATTTCTTCAATGAAGAGTTTCTTAAACATTTGATGCCTACTACGATTTAATTGATGTATGTCTGTGTCTATGTGTATTTTAGTGATTGTGAATTTTAGCTTTCACTGTGTTTTTGAGAGAATACAAAACCTGTTCTTCTACCTGAACCAAGCTACTAGTAGAACTTGGCAATTGACTAAACTGGTGTTGAAGGTGTAGAGGTGGATTTTATGTTCCTTCATAAGGGAAAAAAAGAAGTGTGTTTGGGGAGGGTGGTGGTGGTGGGGTGTTAATAAGGAAGTTAGGTACAAGATATTAAGTATAGGTTTTCATGTACTACTACTGTCAGCAGTAGAGAGAGACTCGTAGAGACTGATTTGTCTGGGAGAAGTCTGGGATGGATTAGATTTTAAATGCAGAGAGAATATCCATATAATTAAGTTTAGGGTACTGTTATAAATTTGGGATGAATTTGGAAGAGATTTAGGCTGAAGATAGGTATAGCTTGAGAGAGGTAAACCTTAAACTCTGAAAATTGGTAAAAGTAGAAAATCTTTCAAAAGAACATTTGAAAACACTCGCCTTTCTTTGTGATGAGAAGTCTAAAGGAAAGAAAAACAGTTGTGTCTGTGCTGGGAAAAGCAATATAGTGCTGAGGAAGATGGAAAAGAGTTTTTCAACAGTGTTGAAAAATAGAGACATCTAAATGTTTGGGTTAGGTTTCCTTGGTCCTTTGAAGAAAGCAGTTTTTGTAGAGTGGTTCAGGCAGAGCCAGGTTTCTAATATATTACCCGTTTCATTGCCCAGCTTTTTATTCTCTTCAGTCAACCCTGTATATGTTTTCATGGAGCAATTTATGATTTTTAGCCATTTCCTGGGAGCATAGAACTCATCTGCTATAAATGTACTTTTAATTTTCTTTTCTTAATATGTTACCTGACATTACTTCAAGTCAAAACTTAACCAGGTGCTAATTTCATTTCTTCAAGTGCATGGAAATGTAATATATCACCAGCAAACATACTAATGTCTCACTCGTAGGACTTTTATTATAACTGGCATTACAAAAAGATGACTAATGAATTCCCCATCATTGCCGGTTCTCCTTTTGCTCTAAGTACAGTCATATTTTATTTATTATTATTATTATTTTAAGATTCACTTATTTATTTATACAAGCACTGGGTACAGTCAGAAGCATGGGAAGGTGAGAGAACTCACCTGAGCCAGAGAGGGGAGCAGAGTAGGCAGAAGAATCGAAGTACACTGCTGAGGGGAGCAGTGGGCGGCAGGAGAGGTCTGCGCGCCATGTGGGACCCTCCAGTGCCGGGGAGCAGCCAGGGAGCAGCCGGGGATCGAACCGGCGTTGCAGGGGCTGCGGGCAGCTTCGCAACCCAGCGCTCAACCGCTGCACCACCGGGGAGGCCCTACAGTGATACTTTAAATAAAGATCCTTAGAAAGCCCTCCAGAGTTGTAGGATCTTCTGTATATGAAGTTTCTGTGTTAGGATTTGACACATAGCCACTTTTGGTTCCATTTGTACAGAATAGTAGTCAGGAGGGCACATAAGTCTCACTCTAACTATAATAATGATTGAAATGGCAAAAACTGAATATGTTGTTATTTGCATTTTATGTGCTAATTTCTCCCCTATTCTTGGTATATATTTTCCTGATCTTCACAGTAACTATTAAGTGTAGGTGTCATTATTCCCATTTTACACATGAGAGAACTGAGGCTGGAACATTTGAATACATTGAGCTTCCTATTTAAAAACAGAACTAGGATTCAAATCAGCTCTTTTTCACTTTCAAAAACTATGTTCTTTCCATGGCTTATGCAATTTTATAATGTATTTGAAATTTAAGCTTTAATCCTCTGGATGGCAAGTACTCCAGTTTGAGAATGCCTGACTATCTTCTTGCTAAGGATAAATCATTTTTAATTTGCTTGAACACATCACGCACCATATTGATATAGACTTAAGTCTATATTTTGTATTATAGACTTAAGTCTATATTTTGTATTATTATATATATTTTAATTTTATTATCAATTCTATGAGAAGTAGATGTATTTTTCCACAATTTTTTTTTATGAAACTTTCAAACATACAACTTTACACACTCATATACTAACCACCTAGATCTAGCCATTAACATTTTACTGTACTTATTTTATTACATATCTATAATCTATCCACCATCAGTTCCTTTTTGGATGTATTTTAAAAATTTTAGATATCACTAAAACTCCCCTAAATACTTCAGCCTTTATATTATTGACTAGAGTTCAGTATTTACATACAAGTTTTTTCTTTTAATGTTAAATTTACATGCAGTGAAATATGCAAATCTTAAATGTACATTCTGAGTTTTGGTAAATCTCTATTTGTAATCTGAATACTTATCAAGATGTGAAATGTTACTATCGGTAGGTGTCGTTTTATTCCAAATTTGTGGATTTTAAAAAGCATGTAGTTAATAAAACCTATCCAGTCACTAGAGGGCAGAGCAGTACTATACTTTAGGCTTTATTTGAAAATTTCTGTTGTGAAAATTGCTGAACATGAGAAAACATGTTGATTCACAACTGAGTAGAGATTTCTTTGTACTTTTATTGCCTTAACTTTCTGTGAAATCCGTTAACATGCTTACATTTGTATCAAAGGAGCTTTTCTGGCAATTGCATTGATTGCTTCCAGTGGGCATGATAATTTAGAAAAATATAAGTATCCCTTAAGAGAAAATACTAATACTTACCAAGAGTGGTGCATTAAATCATTTCTACTATATGTAGTACCCTGAAATTGAATTGCAAGTCAATTATGAAACAAACATAGTTTGTTTGAGACAAGTTTACTAGTACTGAGATTTAAGAATTTACTGAAATGGTGAGCATCTATTCATATTTCAACTAAAAATGTTATATCATTAAGACTGAAATTACAAGATTGTAAATGCAATGAACTAATTCTGGTTCTTTTCATAAATGTTAAAATTTTGTCAAGTTGCTGTTCACTTGATTCCATTGCTATTTGAAAATATCCCGTTATTCTCATATTTCCATTCTGATAGATTTTTGACATCAGTGAAACCCTGAGATAAATCATTCCTGTGACCAAACTGCATAGTTCTGTCCCTAAGATAATTTTATTTTGAATATGTAATTTGAATCTTATTTTATGGAACAGTTTGGGTTTTATAGATGTCATTTCTAATAGAGACAGCATAAGTTATCAAAAAAGCACAGGTTTTGAAATTAGAAAATTTGAGGCCCCAATTATCATGTTCCTGCTTGTGATCTTGGACAAGTCACATTACCTTTCTCAAATAACCATTTTCTAAATTGGAGAATTGGGAAAATATTTTCTTAGTTTTGTTTGGGGGATTGTGTGTGTTTATTTCTCCAATGATGAGACTATGTAAAGATGACTTCTAATGGTTAAAGGTAGAAGCTCAGAAAAGCCTTAGAAATAACTTTGAAATGGTTGATTATATCATAAATTTCATAACATGAAGCCACCTTTTACACTAAGTAGTAAATAATACCAAAGCTGAGGTTTCCAAACCAAAACCCAAGTTCAGATTGTTGACTTTCTCCCTGTCTTTGAGTGTCTTTCACTGCTTAATCTTTCTATAAGTACTGACTCTTGCTCCTCTTAATCTTTATTCTACTCTCTATTTATTTCTATGTCCCCTCTCTCTGTGTTTCTCCTGACTGTCTTTGGTCTCTCTCTGTGTTTTTCTTGTCCCAGGCACCCTCAGGAAGACCCCAAGCCTCTAGCAGTACCTGGTATCATCTCCAGCATGTTTATAGATGTGGAAGAGTCACTGGGATATTGAGACATACCAAGGCGAATTGTTCCACTGTAGTAAGTCAATCAGCATTTATTAAGTGTTTACAGAGCTTAGTTGGTGATACTTTGTGGGGGGCGGAGGAGGGTGAGTTAGGGCATGGCCTAGAAGAAATAAACTTGTAAACTCTTCTCAGTGATTCTGGCAGGCTATACACACACATGCAAACTAAGACAACTAAACGAAAATCTGACAATTACATAAAGGAGTTGTGTTGTATGCATGCAGAAGAGATCCAGAGTTAACAGAGTAGACAAGATCAGGTGGTATAAATTGGGATTTTGTATGAGTTTAAAATTAGGTTTTGAAGTAAAACTGGAGGAAAGATGAGGAAAGAGCGGGTGGAAGTGAGTAATTACTGTGGGGCTTGGCAAGCTTGTGCATGAATCCTTGACTGGAGGGCGTGAAATGAGAATGGTAAGAGTGGTAAGTCTCAACCTACGAACAGCTAACTTTCCTTAAACTCCCAGTGTTGGAGAAATTCAGGTTATGAAAATAAGGCCAGCCAAGTTAATACTTTTCTGTAAACACAGTCTGTATCTATTGCCAGCTTTAGAATTCATAGAGTTTAAGAATAAATTGTGATTATAAAATACTAATGAATTACTGTGACATAAAATGAATACCGACTCTTAGAGTATGATCCATAGGTACATTTCAAACACTTAAGATAAATGAAAATAAAACATTAAATTTCTAATGAGTCAATTTTGTTTTCATGTTGGTATTTAATTTTGCTGTTGTAGTTTAGACAGCCCTACCTATGCTTCATGGCTTTTCAAAGTTGGATATAGTTCGAATCCATCCTCTGTGAACTGTGAAATGTTGGGCAGCCTACATGACAATGCTGAATTTTATTTTCTTCGGAAAACTAAGGGTGAAATATTTACCTTAAGTGTTGTGTGGCTGAAGAATTTTATAAAGTCTTGAGTGCATCAGATACTTATAACTTGCAGATACTTAAGAATCCCCTGAAAGTAGCTTGTTGAATATAGTGTTATTTCTGAGAGCTTTTTGAAAATAGAAGTAATCCTGGGCCTTCCTGATGGAGCAGTGGTTGAGCGCTGGGTTGCGAAGCTGCCCGCAGCCTCTGCAGCGCCGGTTCGATCCCCGGCTGCTCCCCGGCCACTGGAGGAGGGTCCCGCATGGCGCGCGGACCTCTCCTGCCGCCCGCTGCTCCCCTCAGCAGTGTACTTCGGTCCTTCTGCCTGCTCTGCTCCCTGCTCTGGCTCTGGTGAATTCTCTCACCCTCCTGCGCTTCTGACTGTACCCAGTGCTTGTATAAATAAATAAACAAATAAACAAATAAATCTTAAAAAAAAAGAAAATAGATGTAATCCCATAGTATTTAGAAAATGCTGTATAGACAAGGAATATAGATAACAAGTGAATAAAAAACAAAGGATGACTTTAATGTGAACAACTGAGTACCTACCTCTAACTTAGGACATAGAGCAATGTCTAAGTCATTTCTTCTGAGCTTTACACACCCCCCCTTTTTTTTTTAAACAAATTGAGAGTGATAGACTAGTGATCTGTAAGATTCCTTTTGACTTCAACATTTTATATTCCGTCTTTAGTTGAAATGACAGTGTTTCTCATTGGATGTCTGAGTACTACTACTAAAGTCTTGAATCCTTCTACTATAACGTGTTTTAGGCCCATAGCTGTATCACAGTAACCTGCCAGCAATTGTCTCCCATAGCCCCAGCAAGTGGGGCATACATCAGATTTTCCTTCCACTCTGTTATTTAGGTTAATTTGTCCTGGACAAGTCCATTAATCTTTCTTTGGGAAAGTGTCATGACTGCTTTTGGCTTTCCATTTTCATTTACCAGGCACCCCAGACTTTGGTCAATGCAAAACCCTGAGTTCTGCCCTCTTGCTGCTCCTCCTCTTCCTCTAATCCCACAGAAGTAAGTAGGGTAGTTTGTTCTATCTTTCATTATTTGCTGTACAGTTTAACCCCATGTCTTTCCTCATACTCCAGTTGCCATATTAAAGTCCATGTTCTATCTACTGTTGGGTCTTTTTGTAGAGTCAGTGGGTTTGTCTTCATCTAATACTGGAGCAAGTGATCCATTCTTTAACCCTCTAGATCAACTCCAGATAAATGACGAGTGAGAACCTCAACTCAGTCTCTTGCTACCTTCCCTCTGTCTTCCCGTGATATTGCAGACTCCCACTTTAAGGCAGATTAACCCTACAACTACTTTCTAGGATTATCTGGCTCTCTTGGAATTCTCACATGACAGTTACCTAAGCCTGCTTGCTACTTGTCCAGAATTCATTTTATGAATGCTTCTGAATTCTCTCCAAACGCAAAAGTGCCAGACAAAGGCCACACAAAGCAAGGAATCTGACCTCTGTCTTAGCTTTCTATAAATTGTAATCACTGCCCAGTCACTCCTGAGCACCCTGACTAGAGAGCTGTGTATTTTACCATGAAGCAATATTATGGTAGATTCTTTTTTTAATAAGAAGAAACAAAGAAATCTAATCTTGTCCTGATGTTATGGACATACTTTGTCAAAATCTCATTAAGATTAGCAGATTTTAGGTCAAGAGGAGAATAATGTTAGAGAAGAATTTTGTAACAATAACAACAACAACAAAAAAAGATGGTAAAGGGAAACTTTAATGAAAGATTTAGTTTTATGACATTAATTCTAAATAAAATTTGGAATTTTAAAATTCCTCTTAGTTTTTCTTTTAGTGGTAAATATTTATTATGAAAGCCCACTTGTTAACTTCCTACCCCCAACCTCCATGCACATACAACATCCAAGATATACTGGGCTGTCCAGCCGTGAGGAACAAGAAGCCAGACGATTTGTGATAATTCACCCCTCCTAACTGCTTACTTGACAAAACTCTGCAAAAACATATTATGCCAAATGTTCTATTCTTGAAAGAAGCAATTAATACTATCCTATCTCTAGGAGAGCAGATTATTTTTATTCCTCAGGAATACAAGGAGAGAAACGTTCTTTTATGCTTATACGGGAAAAATGGGAGGAATTACCTGATGTGAAAACTTTACTGATAGGAGAATGTTCATTCCAACTGCTCTTATATGGTGTCTTTGATTAATGTGAAATGTTTGACCTGTTAAGTATTTGCATTAATATTTTAAATTATCAGTGATAAAGTTTCCTTTTCAGTACTAATTCACTTAGTATTTTATTAATTTAGACAGGCTTGAAAGTGCCTCAGAAAATCTTACAGCACTCATTTAGTATTCGTATTTTAGTTCAATAGCATTTGAGAGAGACCCCTATAGCCTCTGATTTAATTGCAGAAAATATTAAAAATAAACTTGTTAGCAAGTTGGATCATCCTTAACTATAGTACGCAATTTATAAATTGTGTAAATATGATATAATATATTCCTTCAAAGGAAACTAGAGAATGCATTTGTTAATAGATTCTGTAGTGAATGGGCCCAACTTGGAAAAGGAAATTTTATTTTATTTTTTTATTTAAATTTTATTTTTATATTCCTCATACAATTACAACCCCCTTATTTTGACCCCAAGCCCTCCTTTCCCCGCCCCCCACCCCCCCATAGAGTGTCTCTGGTTCATAGTTGTTTGTTGATTTTGATATTTTCTTTCTTATATTCTTTTTCCTGATCCCTTATTTAGGTTTTCTAGATTCCTGCTATGAGTGAGACCATCCGGTATTTTTCTTTTTCTTTCTGGCTTATTTCGCTGAGCATGATCGCTTCCAGCTCCATCCATGTTGCTGCAAATTGCATGTGTTTATCTTTTTTGAATGCTGAGTAATATTCCATGGCGTATATGTACCACTTCTTCTTGATCCAGTCATCTATTTTTGGGCATTTGGGTTGTTTCCAAAGTTTAGCTATTGTAAATAGTGCTGCTATATACATGGGGGTGCAGGTGCTCTTTGGAATTGATGTTTCTGTGTCCTTTGGGTAAATACCTAGGAGTGGAATTGCTGGGTTATATGGAAGCTCTATGTTTAGTAGGTCAAGAAATCTTCACACAGCTCTCCATAGTGGCTGGACCAGTTTGCACTCCCACCAACAGTGCAGGAGAGTTCCTGGAAAAGGAAATTTTAAATGCTAAATTAAGAATAACTTTTGAACTACACTTGTAAATTTTACTTATGTTTTGTTTGCATTTGTGATACAGCAAAGTTAGTAATATATATAAAAGTAACATCAGGGGGCCTCCCTGCTGGTGCAGCGGTTGAGTGCTGGGCTGTGAAGCTGCCGGCAGCCTCTGCAGCTCAGGTTCAATCCCCGGCCACCGAGCGAGGGTCCCACATGGCACACAGACCTCTCCTGCCGCCCGCTGCTCCCCTCAGCAGTGTACTTCATCACTCTGCCTGTTCTGCTCTCCCCTCTGCCTCTGGTGAATTCTCTCACCCTTCCGCGCCTCTGACTGTACCCAGTGCTTGTATAAATAAATAATAAATAAATATTTAAAAAAAAATAACATCATAGTTGAGATTATGCAATTAGATGTATAATTATTTGAAATATATAGTAAAGAGAATCTTATTGAAATAGTTCTGAATAACCTCATTCAAATTAAGAATTTGCTGCAATAACAGTATTCCTTTTGTCTGGAAATGTGTATCTGGATAAACAATGAAATATTCAATAGATATGTAATTTTGAGGGGAAAAAGTGAGCAATTAATCTTTTTCTGAAATTAATTTCCTTGTATATTACCATTATTATTTTGGCAGCAAAATTCATATTTCTAAAAGGCTGAGTAGGTTTTACTAATTCTGAAAAATAAGGATTTAAAAAATAAGGATATAAAATAATAGAATAGAAAATGGAACTTTTTATGAGTATTTATTTTGAAGAATTGGTACTTTTCAAGAAGCTCACCTAGACATCATAATATGGCTATAGATTGCTAAATATATGGTTTTCTTTTGTGTATATGCCAAACTTTTTTCCCAGCAAATCTCATAATCTGTACATTTGTTTTGTGCTCAGTCAATGGACACTACTCTCTTTTCCTCTGCTGGCCAACCACTGTGTCTCAATTGAAGGATGGCATCATTGCCCTGAGGTTAAGGTCTGTTTGGAGCTTAGACAATTCTTGGCTGTTGTTTTCATCCATTTATAGTTATTTGCTGTTACTTAACCCTTACACTGGCTAGATGGCAGTGTTGCTTTCTTTGAACCCAGTAAACACAAGTTTTCCGTATTCATCATTTAGTAGCCCACCAACTGCTAAGAACCACTCTGGACCTAGGAAGTTGGCACTCTGGGACTTTTGAGTCAGAGAACTCCTAGATCTCAGTTCCAGGGTAAGAGTGGGTCTGATTTCACTGAATGGAGTCTTCCAGTCAGCAGTTCTCTCAGGATTACAACTTAAGACAGATTCTCTTCAGCTTTTATTGGAGCTTACTCAAAGGTTGATTTGAGTATGTTTCTTTTTCCTTTAAACTTTCAAAAATGTGCTAGAGATTTTTGTTGATTTGTTTGAAGTTATTTGCATTTAAATGATTTCAAAGACAATCTTCAACAGTAGGTTCTGGCTCTCTTATTCTTTGTGTTTACTAATATTGGTGAAGTCCTGGTCAGATAGTTTTTTCCTATTTCTTCCTTTACATTTTTATGGGGGTTTCAAAGAAGAGTAGGGATACCTACTGTTTTTCACTTCCTCTTCTCCATGTAGAGATTACAGGCAGGAGAAAGATAAACCTTGGTTAAGTTTAAAGGATTTAAATCTGTGATTTTCAGTGGGGGTTTATAATTAAGAGTCACTGTTGTAATTAAGAGGCTGTGTATCATGATGATGTACATGTGTCTGGAGAATTGGTTAAAACATTAAGAGCTTGAGTCACAGATTTAAAATAATCATTTGTGATGATAGAAGAGGGTCACTAGGAACTTTCTGGGTTCCTGGGAACCCAGGGAATGCTCTAGGGAATTAAGAAATAAGGAGGAAGGAGATGTTATTTTGCATAGAATTAATAGCTGACTTGGATGAAGAGGAACAGAAAAGGAGCATTTTAAATAGTGTAAGGAGTTGGGCTTTAAATGCACTTTCTGAGATGTAGTGAAAGACAAAGGGAGTTTGGGGTCTGCTCTGTGTGTGTTTGAGGTGGATAAGACAGGAGGGACACTCAAAGAAAAGGTGCACAAAGGGGGAATACTAATATGAGAAATTCTGAGAATAGATTGTGAGGTGCCTTTGAAGAGTTTGGATTCAGGGTGTGAAAGGTGTTTTCAAAACTTGACTTGGAATAAATCTGACGAGATTAAGTTTGGAAATGGATATTATCATGTAGAGTGTCTGTAATCACCTCTTGGAAGGTGACTTGGTACCTACGAGCTTGGAAAAGGAAGAAAATAAATTACTTTTTTGCTGCTGTCAGTAAATATTTAATGTGGCATGTAAGAGACTTTTTTTTTTGAAGATTTATTTGTTTATGCATACAAGAACTGGGGTGTAGGCTACACGTGTTGAGGGTGAGAGGATTCACCAGAGACAGAGTTGGGAGCAGACCAGGTGGATCGACTGAAATACACAGCTGAGGGGAGCAGTAGGGGAGACAGGAGAGGTCTGCTGCACCATGCGGGTTAGCTGCCTGGCCTGGGATCAGACTAGTGGTATAGTGGCTGTGGATACTAGTGCTACAGTGGCTGGGGATAGCTTCATAGTGCTGAGACTTAACCCCTCGAGCCACTAGGGAGGCCCATGAGAGACATCTTAAAGGGGTTACTTGTTTTCATTCTTATCTTGTGAAGCAGGTACTAGCCTTCTGTTACAGATGAGTTAGTGAACAACTAGTTAAATTAGACTAGAAGTGGTAAAAATTAATAGATCTATCTGGCTGCCAAACCCAAGCATGCCTCCCTCCCTTGCTCTGACTCATGAAGCATGGGAATGGAGAAAAGATGAACTTTTTTATTCCTTATTTGATTGGTCACATACCCCATTTCTTAGGAATTATCAAATGAATCCAAATTAGCACTGTATTCTTGCATATTCTTATGAAGTTGCATGTATATTGGTATACCTTTGCTTGCATTTGACATAAATTACATATATTAGAGTTTGCACTTTCTCAACCATAGCATTTGAGAAAATACTCTTCTGATAGTTTAATGAAAAATGTCAGTTGATAAAATTTGGGTCATTATATTTAAATATCAATTTAAAACAAATAGGAACAGGTGATAGTTTTATCAAATAATAATTTTATAAGAAATAAAATCTATATCCCAGTTTCCTAGAATGAAAATTATAGGATAAACTGGAATGTTTAGAAAAGGAGAATTTGGGTTGATTTTCTTACTCATTGAGAGGTAGAAAACTATCAATTTTAGTATCTGTAAGTTGTTACAAAATGTTGGTACATGACTGAATTAATAAGTGAAATGAAGCTTGTTTTTTAATGGAGGGATGATATTGGTGTCATTACTCAAGTGGTAATTATTTTTCAGTATTAATAATATATCTCACTGAGGAGAGATTGAGATTGAAGTAGTAGGTACTGACATCAAATGAATTGCCTACTACCAGTGCCAGCAACCTTTCCACCTCATGCCCATTAGGAGGTTTTCTTTTTTATATCAATTAAATTATATCAATTATATATCAATTATAATCTTTATATGTCAATTATAATCTTTTTTATATCAATTATAATCTGTCACTTTCCCCTAAAAACAGTTTACTCCCAAAACTATGGTTAATTAAGAAATATCTAGTTATGCTCTGGTTAAATGAAGTTTACAAATACATTTCAGGTTGCTTTTTATCCACAATTTTAACTGGAGGTCTTTGTTGTGGGAACTTTTTTTTTTCTTGGATACTAATTTTCATTTCTCTTTGTACAACCTGCATTTCCTTCAGCAAAAATAGTTTTAGGCTCCCAAACAAGAAGCAGCTGTCTGAAATATGTTCATTGACTCAGCTGAGTATCTAGTTGCCCGACAAAAGTTATTTGATTTGGGTAGTGTAAAGAAGTAAAAATAAGCATTCAGATTAGATTTTGGCTGCTGTAATAAGAACTTCAGTCTGTAACTTGAAATCTTAAAATCCACATGTAGTGTAATTTTATGTTGATGTTTGGAGAGATTTGAGCCTAAACACTATGTAGAGACTGTAGAGTATATTCACTATTTCCCCACCGAATTATTTCTTAGATTCTCAAAGGGAAAACATTGAATCATCATCTCAAGATTAACTTGACAAGGGATACATCTCAATTATGTTTACAAGATTAAAAAATTGTAATTTTATGCGTATGAATTATTTGGTGAAAAATTCACTGAAGAAAATCCAGAGAATGAAAGGGACAGAGCCAGAAGCATAGTGAGAATGATGTCCGTCCCAAAAGACTGCTTGGAACTGTAAAATCGAGTGGTATAAAACTATTCACACATTTTTATTAGATCCTTATAGAACTACAAACTCTTTTGAAAGACTGCTGCTAAGAATATTTAGGGGAGTATAAAAGTCTAGATAAGTCTCTGGGTTAACTAAATATCCACAATAGAAGAATATATTAAAAGAATAAATTTGTTGCACTTAAAAATGCAGGTTAATTTTATGAGTCTGTTTTCTGAGATTGTCTCGACAATGATATATCTTCCAGGTTTCTACTTGTGAGTTCATTCCTAATAGGCACAGAAAGATGAATAAGTTGGGAAAAGTCCTAAACTCCATATAGCCATTGATAAAACTCATTATGAAGGCCTGGCAAATTGGAACTACTTCCTCTTGCTGGGTGGAGTTTAGAACTTAGAGTGTAAATCAGTGTAGTCACTATTTTACAGATTATTTTATAATTCTTAGGTTATTTGAGAAAGATTGCTGTTAACCTCAAATCACAATTTGGAAAGGAAGTGCTGGGAAGATTTGACCTATTTATTAGTAGAAAGGTCCTAGCTTTGTAGGTCCTACTTTGTAGACTGATGATACAAAGTGGTACTTTAAGTGAAAGTGGAGCTGGGATAATATAACTACAGTTTTCAAGCATAGTTGAATGTGGCATTTCATGAAAAGAATCTAGGTAGAAAAATGTTTGTGAATCCAGGCAAAAATTTCATGGAATGTGTACAGTGTTTTTGAATCTATCTTATTCTTTACTGTCACCAATTCCTCAAGATTGCATCCCCTAAGTATGAGGTATAAATTGCTTAGAGGTAGAAGTTGGGGACATGTGGGACAGAAGAAGAATAGAGACTATGGTATACTTTTAATTTAGTCTATAAGTTAATTAAACCTTTCCAGGAGAATATCAGATACACATCAGATATATTTTATCCGAAGTCTGAATTCCTTCTTGATTCTCACATTTTGTTTTGCCTTGTTTTTCAAGGTACTTAGCAAGGTAGTGGATAAAATTTTTATATTTTGTGAAACGTCAATGATTTGCATTTTTTAAAAAGATTTATTTTTATACAAGAACTGGGGTACAGGATGGAGGCATGGGACGGTGAGAATATTCACCAGAGACAGAGAGGGAAACAGAACAGGCAGACAGATTGAAATACACTGCTGAGGGGAGCAGCCGGCAAGGCAGGAGAGGTCTGCCCCCGCCATGTGGGACTCTGCTTGGCCAGCCGGGAATCAAACCAGCGCTGCAGAGGCTGTGGACAGCTTCATAGCGCAGTGCTCAATCCGCTGTGCCACCGGGAAGGCCCTGCATTTTTGCTTTTAAAAGTATTAAATGAGTAAATTTCAGTTGCTTTCAGAAATGTTACCTTTTAAACTTCGCAATGATGATGAATGAAAATGAAAAATTAACACCATGGATGACGTTATACTAATCTTAGCTCTTTCAAATTGAATGAATTCTGGGACCTTCAACGAATTTCTTAGTGTGGGCCTGAATTTCATCATCTTTCAATGAGGGAGTTAAATTGATCTAGTTCTATAAATGTGAGTTTGAATGAAGAACAAAGGAGGAGTATTCCTAAATCAAGTTAGATGAGGTCAAGAAGAAAATAAGTTCCATACTCAGTAAGTTTTTTTGGTACAGTTTTGATCAGAAAGAAAAGAGAGTAAGTTGGTAGAAAAAATAATGCTTATACTCATTTCTCCTGCAATCTGAAAGAAAACTGTTCCTATTTTGGTATGATTTGATAGGTTATTTTTTGGATCTGGGAATGCTATTACCATCAATTTATATTCAGAAATTTTTTACTGTTTGCACATCCAAAAAAAATTTTTAGGAGTCATGCCAAAGAGGAATATTCTACTTTGGGATAGCAGGGGAAATCTGTAATAGAAATGGTATAGTGAGTTGCAGAGCTATGGGATGTAATGAGAATGAGATTTGTTTGATTAGAAGAAAGTTTTTTTTGGAAATAAGATAGTGAATTTTCATTATCTAGAAGTGCAATTTCTGATAAAATGGCCATTTAAGATATGTTTCACATAAAACTGTAGTCTATATTTTAAAAACCCAGCATTTTTTGCTTTACTATCTGCCAGCCCCTTCCCCTGTAACCACACCACCAGAACGGTACTATTATTCCTCTTTAACTGAATTGTGTAGTTTTCTCACAGAATTCAGAGCTAGTTAAAGTTTAAAAAATTGTTAGACTGTTGGGGAATTATAAGATTTGCCTTTTTACAAATTGTTCTTGATAAAGGAGATTTTTAGTAAAACCCATTATCAATTCCTTCCCCTGGAAATAGCCCTTATTCACTATAATGTTTGTTTGCTATAAACTCATTCAAAATTAGAATAGCCATTACATTAGGTTTATTTTTAAAATAACATTTTGTTGGAAATACATTTTCTAATTTCTAGACTTGAACTTCCCTTGATTTAGTAATTTCTTTTAATCTGAAAAATGCACAAGCAGTTGTATAAAAGAGGTGTCGTGTTCAGTGACAGTGTTGAAGTTACTTCATTTACATTGGAGTACAAAAAACTGTTTTTTAGAGTGCTATAGTCACAAAGTATGTAATCATTTTCACCCTTTAAAAACAATGCATTCAAACATACATCTGATGTAATGCATTCAAACATACATCTGATGTAATTTGACTTAAACCATTACTAATATGTACAATTAATATATATATTTTTCAAGGTTAAAAGCCTGTAAGTAAATCATCTCTAATGCCTTATAAGTTGGACATGGTGTTAGAAGAGCCTGAAAGTGAGACTTTTACATGTAAATATCCTTCAAAATTCTCAGACCATGTAAGCAGTATTTAAAACCATGCCTGTTAATCCCTTCAATAATTCCTAATGCCTTTGATCCAGAAAGGTATATGTGAATGTTTTTTCAAACATGTCACATATTATGTAATTTATAGATCATTGCCTTACTACCTTCTTAATTTTTCACAATTTTTTTCCAAGCTTATAACAACATAAAAAGATCATCTTTGTAGTGATTTTAAATATATCATTTTGAAAGGTCCAGATTGGAAACCTTTGCACTGGTAACGACTTTAGGACTCTTGACATTCAGCTGGATGACTGATCCCAGTGTCTAGTTGCCAAGTAAAGGGAAGACATTGAGCTGTGTGATGTGTAGAATTGCTTTGAATCACTCCTGTTTCTGGCAGCAGTTGCAGCCTGGTGGCAGCAGTACCAAATCTGTGCAAATCTGTGCACTTGCCCATTTGAAAGCTGCTTTTCTTAGGCTCCCACAGCAGTTTGTATAGAGGAGGAGCCAAAAGTAAGATGTCTACAGAGATTTTCTCAAAAGCAGTTCACTTAAAACCTACAAAGAACCCCTTTTAGATTTGGCCCTATCACTACATTCCTCAGATTTCTGTTAAAACCTTTGCTGAAGAAGTAGATTTAGAGGTAGGCTTGAGAAGTTTTGTTGTGTTGAAATCTGCTGTCGAGTGGTTAAAGAAATAAAGCCTTAGCAGAAATTAAAGCTGGTGGAGATCCCTTTCCAGGGCTAGGTGGAGATTCAGAAGTTAGCTGATTTAGCTAGTCAGTATTTTTAATCCAAGTTTTTGAATTTCACTTTTGTGTCTGTTTGCTGTGTCAGAAAGTGTGCTTTTGAGTAGTAGTAAAAGATAAAGAGCAAAATAATAACAAAAAGAATATTTTGCACCATAGCACCACAGTTAAATGTGTATCAATTGCCCCAAATCTTATATGATGACATAAAAAGTTTCAGATCTGAAAGAATGTGTGGTGTGTATAAACACTTTGTGAGAAGTGGGAGGATAAAAAACAGTGGTTTTGAAGGAACCAGCTTATTTTTCCTAAAATATTAAGGGTGAGTTTGTGAACATCTTTTTATTGGACATCACTTTTCAAGCATCTTTTGAAAAAAGGAGTGTCCTCAATGCAAACTTAAGGATAGTATTAGTGAGAAGCAGAAATGACTCCTGTCCAAAAACTGTCTCCACTTTAGTAACTCCTACATCTGTTCCCTGATCTCCTGAACCCCTGTCGAAATCACTGTTGTAAATTTTACCACCCTATAAATTATATAAAATGAGGGGTTTTGGACCTTCCTGGTGGTGCAGGCGGTTGAGCGCAGCACTGTGAAGCTGTCCGCAGCCTCTGCAGTGCCGGTTCGAGCCCCGCCGGCCACGGAGTGACCCACATGGCGCAGCAGACCTCTCCTGTCTCGCCCACTGCTCCCCTCAGCAGTGTATTTCAGTCAGTCTGCCTGTTCTCCTCCCCGTTGTGTCCCTGGTGAATCCTCTCACCCTCGCACACATATGACCTGTACCCCGGTTCTTGTATAAATAAAGAAATACTGAAAAAAAGAGGGGTTTTATTTTTAGAAGAATAGGTCCTTAAAAATAAGTTTTCCTGTAAATTTAATATGACACCAGGAATAGCAATGTGAAAATGCAAAATTTTTCTAAGGAAGCCAATTAGGATAGGTTACAGAATATTCTTTTCAAAGTAAAAACTTTTAATCAGTGAGTCAGATGTTCTCCAAATAAGTTGATACTTTGTTTTACAATGTGGGAATCTGAAAATATCTAGATAATTAGAAGCTTTAAAAAAATATTTATAACCTCTTTCCGAAGGCAAAAATTGAGCCTTTAAGTAGGAAAATTTAGATGTGAATTTCTTCTGATTAAGTGTAGCCCCCAACTTTTATTTGAATTACCATAGACTAAAACTATAAATATCTGATTGGATATATCCGCCTTCAACTTTGCCTTGATTATGTATTTATTCCACATTAATTCTTTTCATTAATTTCATTTTATTTGGTTAAACTAGTGTTACTGCCACCCCTAATGGTAAAAGAGGGCCATTGCAGCTTGCACAGGCAGGGACATGGTAAAACTTGATTACTGCTAAATCCTGTTGGTTTCTAAATATCAGATGTAGTTTATTTAGGCCAGGTTAATTTGTTTTCATATAGTACAGAGCAGTGGTAACAATAATTATTGTTCTGATAAAATGATACTAATCTTTTTTTATTATCAACTGAAGTGAATGATAAAAGCATGTTTGCTAAATTGGATCTCCTTTCTAACCTGTGCATGCTGTTATTACAGGCCCTGAAGCACTTAAGTGATAATTGGGCACTTCCTTATTCTCTGTAATGGTGGCAGAGGTTCAACTTGAGATTTAAAAATCAATATTACCAGTCAGAGATGTATTTTTAAAAAATGATATGTTATCTACCAGCTCAGCTCAATAATTGGTGAGGGAATAATACAAGGGACAGTATTTCCTCCTATATACCATGTGTTTATGTATCTTACCTATTTATATGAGAAACAGTTAACAGTTTGAGTTGTGTAGTAGCAATTCAGTGTATGCATAAATTATGGATTGCTCACTCTATATGCCTAATTAACATCCACCACCACACAGAGAAATTTTTTTGTGTGTGATGAGAAATTTGAAGATTCGCTCTCTTTGCAACTTTCAGATACACAGTAACTATAGTCATCATGCTTTCATTATACCCCAGGACTTATTTTAGAACTGGAGTTTTGCACCTTTCAAAAAAGCTACCCAGAGTAGCTTTTTTCCAAAATTATTTTATAAAATGTAAATGTAAGCAGAGAAACTTTATAAAAACACCCACTAGATGGCGCCTTATAATTGTTTTTAGAATCAGACTTGCAGCAAGCTTTCTTAAGTAGAGGGTGTAGTTGAAACAGAAAATTTATTTTTCATTTTTGGAAAATATATCATTTTTTAAATTGAGGTAACATTGCTTTACAACATTGTATGATATTTAGGGATATAGGTTCACACAAAATTTTTCTCTCTGAAGGTTGGCTGATTATTAGTATCTAGATTCAAATGAACTTGAAAATAATCTTGAAGTCAAAGTTTTTATCATCTTGTTGAATGGCCCATTCATCATCAGAAGGATTGCTTCTACAATATCCCTGACATGTTCTCAGACACATTGTGACTCTGGTAACCTGTACTAGTCACATTGGGAACCCAGTTTTCCTAACCACTTTAAATTCTAATCCCATAAAAACTACAGAGTTGGTCTTCAACATAAATAGTAATCAACTAGAAAATAATGTAGGGTTTTTGTTTTGTTTTGTTTTGTTTTGGCCAGGTGTAGGACATGGTGCTTGTAACAGATATAGATTATATATTTTGTGTGGTTCCAAAGTTCTTTTTTTCAGTTAAGGTTCTAGGTATCATTGTGAAAGATTTTTAGTACTTGAATGTATTGTCCAAATAGTTGTCAACATGCTAGTAATATAATTCTTAACAGTGTGTATAAGGTTATGAATGAATTGGTTACTCTCTGTCCAGCCAGTTAGAATTTTAAGTACCTTGCTGTTTATGAGTATGTATATGATACCTTGATGTTTTTTCTTATTTTGGTGTTTCTGAGTTATTTGAACATTAAGTTAAAGTTATAAAATATGTTACCAAAAAAGGAGGAAAAACTCACCCCAATCCTGTTGTACATAGATAATGTGAACAATTTAGCATCCCTTCTTCCAGTTGTCTCATTGGGTCTGTGTATATAAAAGCATGTGTATTATGCCATAATAACCTTTTTATAACCCATGTAATCTGTACCCTTCTTTTTTTCAAACTAACTACTTTATCTCAAATATTTTTTCTTGTCTATAAATGAATTTTCGTAGAATTCTTAGTCATTATTTTTTTAGTCATCTCATTATGTTTTATAACTCCCCCCCTTTTTTCTAACTATAGAATTTTGAAATTCAGAGGTATTCCTTTGATTGTACCATTTACTAATGAGAGCCCTAATTAAAGAAGCATAGATTAACCTAGTATAGTCTGTTTCTGAGTTAAATATGTAGAATGAATTTGTTACTTTCTGGTTATATGAGTTTAATAATTAGTTGTAGTTAATTTTAGGTTAATTTCAAGTTGATTTGAATGTTCATATCTTGTGATTAAATATATTGATGATGATACTAATAACAATAAGCCTTCACATATACTTATTCTCTGCAAGGTACATATACGAAAGCAGTAGTACTCTAAGCACTTCATGTAAGTATAAACAAATTTGTTTCATCTTCACAATGTGATAGTTGCCATTATTACCTCCTTTTACATATGAGGATGCCAAGACACAGAGAGTTTAGGTTACTTGCATGAGGTTGCACAGTTAATAACGTGTTGAATCAAGATTATTATTGGTATCGATTCAGTAGATTTACTTTCTTCTTTTTTCTTTTAAAAGATTTATTTATTTTTCTACGAGAGCTGGGGTACAGGCCAGAGGTGTGGGAGGGTGAGGGAATTCACCAGAGACAGAGCAGGGAGCAGAACAGGCAGACGACAGCGGGAGCTACGGGAGGTCTACCGCACCTTGTGGGATTCTCACCAGCTGGCCAGGATGGAACCCGCACTGCCCGAGGCTGCAGACTGCTTCAGAGCGCTGCACTCAACCCGCTACGCCACCAGGGAGGCCCTCACTAGATTTTCTTTTCTTTTTTTCTTTTTTTTAAAAGATTTATTTGTGGCCTCCCCGTTGGCGCAGCGGTTGAGCGCTGGGTTGTGAAGCTGCCCGCAGCCTCTGGAACGCCGGTTCCATCCTGAGCTGCTCCCCGGCCACCAGAGGAAGGTCCCACATGGTGCGCAGACCTCTCCTGCCGCCCGCTGCTCCCCTCAGCAGTGTACTTCAGTCCTTCTGCCTGCTCTGCTCCCCGCTCTGGCTCTGGTGAATTCTCTCACCCTCCCGCGCTTCTGACTGTACCCACTGCTTGTATGTACAAACAAACAAATCTTTAAAAAAAAAAAAAACTTAAAAAAAAAAAAAGGTTTATTTGTTTATTTATTTATACAAGCACTGGGTACAGTCAGAAGCGCGGGAGGGTGAGAGAATTCGCCAGAGCCAGAGGGGAGAGCAGAGCAGGTAGAATGACAAAGTACACTGCTGAGGGGAGCAGCTGGCGGCAGGAGAGGTCTGCGTGCCATGTGAGACCCTCGCCTGGCGGTCGGGGATCGAACCAGCGCTGCAGAGGCTGTGGGCAGCTTCGCAACCCAGTGCTGCGCCACCGGGGAGGCCCCACTAGATTTTCTTAATGTAATATGAACAGCTCATAAAGTTTATAATATAGATTACAGTTACACTACATGATGTGGCAAATGTGAAAATGACACAAAAAATAGGTAATTTTTAACTTGTGTAGAATTTATACCATGGCAATAATTTTTATGTATATCACCTGAAATTCAGGCTCATGTAGTTTTCTACACTTCAATTCAGGGTAGGCTTTGTACAGGATAGCTGTGAAAGCAGACACTCCATGACTCTTCAGCTCAGATGCATTTATTTAGTGAACATTTGCTAAGCACCTTATATGTGCAGGCACAATATGGCTGGCCATACACAGATAAATAAAATGTATTCCCTTTAAGAAATACATACTAGCATCACTGAAAAGATCTCCAAAGCATCAGGTGATTGTTACAGTGTTTGGTTACTTGCTTTAGAACTGTCTCTTTAGAAAATGGGAAAAATAAAGCAATTTAGTAAACGAACAAAGACAAGATGTTCGTTCAATCCAGACCTCTTCTTTTCTCTGAACTTATCCTGAGGGGACTCCATAAACACTTCTATCACTATGATGTCACATACTTAATATACCTCGATGAAAAGTGAGTCATTAAAAAATTATTCTTCTCCAAAACTATATTTGTAAATAAGTGGTAATTATGTTACTTGATGCCCTTATCTAATTGGAACAGCCCAGCCTATGACAGGAAGGGATCAAAACTGGAATTTTAAAACAGAAAGACTGGTAGCAGTGAGTAACGCCAGTAAAAATCAAGTCTGAGTCCCAGGGGTCAGGAAGACTGGGAGGAACAAGTATATAACAGGAACATAATTCAAGATTTCAGATACTTCCTACTGAGCCCATGAGTATTACGGTGACCAGAAGGTAGTCACACACTTGACAAGAAGTCCTATTTCAGGATGATGAAGGGACAGGGCCAGATGGGTGGGGGCGGGGGGTGGTTGTCTTTGGTTCTTAGGAAAGTCTTGAACAGTTGTTCACAAAACAGAGTTGCAGGGTGGCATAAATGAACACATCTGGCTTCTCATTTTTAATTAGAAATACCCCCAAATCAGACTCAACATCTCAAGGGGTACCTATTTAAAGGAAAATAGCCTGAAATTCAAATAGCCTTTCAGAAACCCTAAGATTTGTAAAGCAGGGACCAGAGAGTGCAAGTGGCAGTAGCCATGCAAATAGCAAGGGTGAATAAAATAATATTATTGATTGGTTTGCAACTGGTGACAGAGCCAACTCGTAAAAGTATTTGCATTTACTGTACCTGATAGTATAATAGTATATTATTATTGGAGGAAGGGGTAGAAAGAGGCTGGGTTTTCAGTTAGAGACACTAAAACCACTACATGTAGCATTTATAGACCATTTGTCACTCTTGAATTACTAAACCTTGCTATTCCAGTTTTTAAAGACCTCTTCAGTTGCTGACAGGTCCTTTAGGACCTGCTGCTCAGGTAGATAAGAGAAACACTCATGTTTCAGCTTCCACTCTAAGTGATCATTCTGTTCTTATAATTAGAAAAATGTACAGATTTACAATTACAGATAACTTTTCATTAATTGAACAAATTGGATCTTTGTTGCTCTTCTGAAAGTTTTTAAATTGTACTTCCTGTCTCAGAAATATCTTAGCAGCTTCACATAGCTTGGCTGGCCAGAGACCCTAAACTTAAAAACACATTTCTCACCAGGCTTTGGAGTGTGCATTTGTGTGTGTGTCCTATGGTGGTAGCCTTGCTCAACGGGAGTAGCAGTACACTCCCTTCCCGTGATGCTTTTTATTTACATTTTCTGATGGCCAAACAAGTGAAAGTTTATTCTTCAGAAGAATGATTAGAAATGCTTTTTACAATCCTTTTAAAATTATTTTTTCTATTTTTGAGGTAATTGGTTTACAGCACTGTACATGATTTAGAGGAAGAGGTTCCACATCTGAGAAGGCATGATGCTTTTTACAATGATAGCTAAATAGTGTAAGCCATGATAATCATGGGAAGAAATAATGATTTAGAAACCTGTTTTAGTGGTCAGAGGGTCACATAAAGAGAATGTTCAAGCTGACCAAGCACATCTTAAGAATATAGTATAGGGCCTCCCTGGTGGCACAAGGGGTTTAGCACTGCACTATGAAGCAATCCGCAGCCTTTGCAGCACAAGTTTGATCCCAGGCCGGCCAGGGAGAAACCACATGGTGAAGCAGACCCCTCCTGTCTTGCCCGCTGCTCTCCTCAGCAGTGTATTTCAGTCAGTCTGCCTGTTCTGTTGCCCACTCTGTCTCTGGAATCCTCTTAATCCCCACATCTCTGGCCTGTACTCCAGTCTTGTGTGCATGTGTAAATGGATCTTTTTTTTTTTTAAAAAGAATATAGTATAGGTGAACTTTGCATATTCCTGAAAATGGGAGCGAAGTAGTTAATGTAGTCATTGAGGGAAAAACACAATGAAGCTTATTTCTTAGGGAGTTTTAATTAAATTATCTGTAAATTGTGCGTGTTTATATTTTGCATTTACTTAAAACAGTAATTCTCAACTTCCACAAGGAGTGTTTGGAAACTTGTGCAACATAACTAATCTCAGTGTTCAGGAGATGCAGTAGCCTACAGTTGGGCATGAAGGTGAAAGAATGGGGAGGGAGCCTTGATATATGTTGACTTAGCAGTGAGTGAAAATCTTGATTAGTAAGTGTTATCCCACCCAAGTTGACAAAATTATCCTCACTGAGGTATTCCTGGCAGTGGAATCAAATAAGCAATTGGATTTTGGTCTCTTGAGAATGCATGCCACGTACATCAAGAGTGAAGTGTAGAGGGTAAATGGTACTGTAATGCTGTAGAAAATTTGGAACTCTCAACCTTCACAATTTTATTAAGGTGGATTATCTTGTGAATGGTGTTTACTGAATTGCTTAAGTGCTGGTAAATTTTACATCCCAGTCTCACAGTAAAACTAGCAATAAGGGGGATTGCGAATAAGAATTTCCAGAATTTAACATCTGCTTGCTGGCTGTAGAAGTCTAGATCATAGAAGAGGCTGCACCTAGAGCTGCACATTAAGCATGTTCTCAGCAGCTGCTGGTAACACTAGCATGGTTATCAAACACGAGCACAGTGGCACATGCCCAACATTCTTTGTAACAGAGTGCAGTGTAATGAATTCCAAAGGATAATTCATAGTGAGAAAAAATGAGGTGTTGTAAATGTACTTACGGTACAACTAATTTTATTTTTATTTATTTAATATTTTATTTAATATAATTCTTACATCACTTTTCATTTTTGCACAATGTATGCATTTTCATTTTGGTTATATTCCCCATACAATTGCACCATCCCTTGTTTTGACCCTAATCCTTCCCCCCCCACCCCTGGTCCCATTGTGTGTCTCTGGTTTATAGTTGCTTGTTGATTTTGATTTTCACTTTCTATTAATTAGTCATTCTCCTGGTCCCTTATTTAGGTTTTCTAAATTCCTGCTATGAGTGAGATCATCCAGTATTTTTCTTTTTCTTTCTGACTTATTTCGCTGAGCATGATCCCTTCTAGCTCCATCCATGTTGCTGCAAACTGCATGTGTTTATCTTTTTTGATTGCTGAGTAATATTCTATTATGTATATGTACCACATCTTTTTGATCTAGTCATCTATTTTGGAGCATTTGGGTTGTTTCCATAGCTTAGCTATTGTAAATAGTGTTGCTATAAACCTAGTGGTGCAGGTGCCCTTTGGAATTAATGTTTCTGTGTCCTTTGGAGTGGAATTGCTGGATCATATGGAAGCTCTATCTTTAGTAAATTGAGGAATCTCCACACAGCTCTCCATTGCACTCCCACCAGCAGCGCTGGAGAGTTCCTTTTTCTCCTCAACCTCGCCAACATTTGTTGTTGCTAGTTTTTTTAATATGTGCCATTCTCACTGGTGTAAGATGGTATCTTACTGTAGTTTCGATTTGCATTTCTCTGATTACAAGTGATGTTGAACATTTTTTCATATGCCTGAGGTACAACTAATTTTATTACCCCCCCCACCTACCTTATTTTTAAAAAAGGTAAATGTTGAATAAATTCATGAAGATGTTAGGACATGGGTGCCATGGGTAGAAGTAAAGAAAGGAAAAACTTAAATTGTTTGAGACTGCTTTTAAGGATGGACTTTTTTGTGTTACCAAAATTATAGATGATGCACTGTGATTTCTTGAGCGCTCCCTCATAGTGTTCCTAAGTTTAGGGGTTTTTAGGGCTGTTCATTCATTCATTCATTCATTCATTCATTCATTCATCTTTCTTTTATTACATTCTTTGTAGTACATATGCTTCATACAGTATGTAATAAAAATATGTAAACATGAGAATTTCGACTCATGGTGACAGTATAGTAGCTGTGTGAATAACATATTATGGAGATAATACCACAGGGGCCAGTGAACACAGTCTTAACACACCAAGTCTGGCTTCTCATTACCATATGGAAATCATGTAAAGTTACCTGAAAATGAGACAGAATAGTGTGTCTACTCTCCCACTAGACTCAGAGTATTGGGTAATAAGCTAGGATGACTGTGGTATAAATAGACAATGGAATTTAAAATTCACTGTTAATTAGAATATGATATGTTGGGAATCTGCTTTATTTCTATATATAGTTAAGTAAATGCTTCACTTCTTAATACTCAAACTATAAAACCTTCCACAGTAATTGAATTACATACAAAAAGGGTCATTTGCTGTAGTTGTAGTCATTATGTAGTGAAGCAGTTAATTTTGAACAAGTGTGAAAAGATGTCAGTCACATGGTCACAGACAGGATCAGAAAGAGAAAATGACTTTCCACTGCAGCATATTGATTTAGAATCTCAGAAACCTGTTGCTCGTTCTCTCTAAATTACATATAAAATACTTGATTTTAAAATATAAAGCATAGCATTTCTTTTTTGCTTATAAAATGTACATGTCAAAAACACTGAGGAGAATGTAGACAAGTAGAAATCACTGAATGCATATACTACTCCATGTCTACTGTGAACATTTTGTTGTTTGTCCTTCCAGTGTTTTTCTAAGCATACTTTTACAATCTTTTAAAATATCAGAATCATGGAATGTAAATATAAGTGTAGTTAATGAAAAACATTTTTCATTTATGTCTTATCTGATTTCAATGCCCTTTCTTATTAGAGTTTTCTTCCTATTTTAGCATTTTATTTGTATTTCACAAAGATAATGAGATTCAGGGTCTGATGTGCTGTGGAGTTGTACATTTTAGAAATGTATACTTCTTTATGTGTTCCCTTTATAATTGATATTTTGCTGGAGAGGAGAAGCTTTGGGGGCACATAAGGATTTATTTATGACATTAGTCTGATGCTGACCGAGACAGTGACACTTTTGATTATCTTTCTGTAATTCTGCTTCCTAGGGCTTGACCACAGATGTGCTGAGTCACTGTGTTCACATGCTGCTAAGTCATCAGGCTGTCAGTCAAGAACATATGAGTACTGACTGTAGGATGAATCTCAAAAGTTAGATTTGGCTGGGGTCTTTTTCAAAGAAAACAGTATCTTATGAGAGAATGGGATACTTTACCATCTGAGAGCAGATAACACAATCTTCAATATCGTATCTGTCTACCAGGTCTACATTTTGTTAGTGTCTGTGTGCACTTATGTGCATATGTGTGTTGACTTTAAAAGCATGGCTCTTTTCATTTGAAGGTAGTTTTTCTTGCCTACAAAGATTCTATCATTGTGTGATGGGGGACTTTTAACCTAGGATTGTGAATCTTCCTTAGGTTTCAGTTAGACACCACTGTTTCTCTCTAGCAACTGAATTTTAAGGACTATTTGTTACCAAAGATAAGAGCTTCTTCCATTATTTTACCATGTCCAATGTCTGTTTCCTCCTTGCATCAAGAGATCCACAAGCACTGACACTGTTAGAGCTAACAAAAATGTTTTTGAATAAATGATATCATGCAGTGGTATTTATCTTCTTAATTGTGAAAATGGATCCAGGAGACAATTGGAGATATTTTGTTTACGAATAGACTTATTTCATTACTGAAGTTATATATTATTATTAGACTTTTGCTGTACTAGAAAATGTCACAGGTCAGGAATACATCTTATTTTTAAACCGGACACTTAGAAATTCTGTTTAAGGGCCTGAAATATTTTCCCACAGTTGTAATATATGTCTTAGTGAATAATAATCCTGTCCAAGGAGATGCTGGATGTCTCTGCCAGGTGGTCAGCTGGTTGCTGTTTCTCCTACCATTGTAGCAGGCAGAAACACCCTGGGCAGCATCAGTGGTGGAACGTAAGCTGCTAGTTGTAGGCTGACAACTGAAAGCTAATAACTCACATGATTGAATTTCAGGGGACATTTTTCCCATAGTTGGGAGCAGGATGCCGAACTGAACTGTCAAGGTCATCTATGAACAGTGAGAAAAATGCTTTTTCAAGATCAAAGACAGATATTGTATTTGGAATGTGTTCAAGAAGAGTAACTTTGCAATTACAAATATACTTTAAACTGTGGTATTTTGTTATCTGCCTTCAAAGGAGAACTGCTTGTTGATAGTTAGGCCACTTCCTGCCTTTCATCTTTTTTTCTGATTGTGACAACACAGGAGAAAAAAAAGCAGCACAATAGTAGTGGTGATCCTTTTTTATGAATTGTTTAAAACATGGGCAACTAAATTAGGTACTTTAGAAAGTAAAGTTGGCTCTTGTAGAAATGCAGTTCTAATTTTGTGGTAGGGCTACTACAAATGGATTCCAGATAACTTCCTGCCAGATCAAAGCAGAGGTCAGCATTGTATTCTGTAGAGAAATTGGAGAATGGAAAATGAGAATTTATAAGCTTTAGGATATTATAAGAGGACATTATATAGACATTTATAAGAGGACATTATAAAGACTGACAGGAGGCTGTCAGAGTGGAGATGTAAGTTTTAAGAAATAGGAAACTGTTCTGACAGGAGAGAGTATCCTACAAAGTAAAGAACACTGATTTGTCAACTTGATAGGTTCTTGTTCTTGAAATCAGCATAAAACGACCTTAATCCGCTTAACCAGAGGGTATTTAATCAGGTACTTGTTGTAAGGAATGTTAAAGGTGGCCATTAGGGACCACATTAGGCTAGTTGCAAAGTCACACTCAAACGACCT
Source organism: Talpa europaea (assembly GCF_964194135.1). Classification (NCBI taxonomy): domain Eukaryota; kingdom Metazoa; phylum Chordata; class Mammalia; order Eulipotyphla; family Talpidae; genus Talpa; species Talpa europaea. The sequence continues at coordinate 91,693,071 of NC_140070.1, forward strand.
AACCAATATGATTTTTCTAAATGAGATTGAGGGATGGAAAGGAGGGAAAACTCATTCAGAATTGAAATTCATCCAAGTTTGCTGAAAATTACATGTAAAAGATACACTATTCCCATCCCTTCTTAGCCAGCATTTTTCTTCATCACACATCTCCAGTGATGCATCTGTAAGAGGACAATGCAGGTTATCCTGCCGTGAGTAATGGACCCTGATTTCCACTTTCCTGATTGCATGCTATCTGCTAGTAGTAATGCCTTGTAGAAATTCTCCCTATGTCCTAGAGCTTTTTAACTAATGTTCTGTTTTTGGCCAAAGTTGCAATTACCATAGAATCCTTCATTCAACTTTTTGATTTCTGTCATTATTTGATTTCTCAATGCAGGTGTTTGTTCTCTTAACATTTTGTGACCACAGGGTTTTTTTTTTTTTGTTGTTGTTGTTGTTGTTGTTGGCATGTACTTATTTATTTGAGATATTTTATCTTTTCAAATAGCAAGAATCCTTGACAATTGTAAATTATCCTCAAAACAGACCATTTCTTCCCTGTTCCAATTTGTAGTGACTTCTCTCATTAGGATAACAGAATAAAATTGCCCTTTAGAAGCTTTTTCTATATTGATCTTGTTCATTTCAGAGGTTGAAAGTGAAGAAGAAAGAAACCAAAGACTCCTGTTACACCATAAATAAACCTGACAATTTAGAATTTTAAAAAATAGCAGTTAATCCATTTGTGTCTTAACTAATAATGTAACTTCAGAGCAATCTAAGATGTGCAATTTAGTAAAAAAAAAAAAAGAAAAGAAAAGAAAAGAAAAGAAAGGCAACCGTTTGCTCAAAAGGGACCCACATCCATACCAACTCAGAGAATAAGAACATTCAGTTTTATTTATTTTAAAAGCACTTAGCTTTAAATTTAACCTCTTGAAGCTTTAGTTTTACAGATCTTTAAATTGATGGGGTTTAAACTATGATTTCTAAGGTCCCTATCAATGCTAATATTGTGCAGTTTTAATAGAGAAACAAGACTTATCTCATAGAATCCTGTGTCTAGATAGCCATGAAAGTAAGTAGCCTTTTGGTTTGCTTCTGTTTTAGCAGTAGTTCTCTAATATAACTTGTCCTTTTTTTTTATACCTTTAAGAATAATTCCTTTTTTTTAGTTTATTCTTTTTTATTTTTCCCCTATATATATTATTTTATGTATTTTTACATCATTTTTCATTTTTGCACAATGTATGCATTTTCATCTTGGTTATATTCCCCTCCTTTTTTTTTTTTAATGTTTGGGACCCGACCAGTAATTTCTTACTGCAGTATGTTTAGGGAGCATTCCAAATACATCTTAGGAACTATGGCTAGAGAAATCCAAATAGCTAGCTATTGGTAATTGCTCAGATCCTGTAGTGTTTATGATTGAAGTAGTTAGGGCTCCTGCATCCCTCCCAGCCCCCAGCAAACTTTTCTTTATCCTATCCAGTTAACCAAGAAGGGAGATTAGCATCAGTAGAGGAGAAATTACAATTTAGGTTTTCATGTAATTCTTAGGTAACAGTGATAAATTTCAGATGAATTGTTTTGATAAGAACAAAATTTTATAATTTTTTATATGAAGGTAACATTTTTGTTAATATTTACTTGCTATATATAAATCATTAAATGAGCTCAATAATTATTTAATAATATAGCACTGTATAAACTACCACTTACAGTCAATGATTTAATTGTACTTCAGGTTCATAATGCTAATTAAAGTGACCTGAGTACTTTAGCATGTCACTTGAAAAAGAAAATCACAGGTTAAAACTGACAAAGGCTTTTATTTCGGAGAACTTCATTGGAACCTTTTAAATTTAATTCTATTTTTAAAAATGTACTACAACACTCTCAGAGTTTATAATTTTTCAAATGCTTCTTGAGCCACCTGTATATGGACAAGCAGTGTTGACCAGCAGTATAGTGTGGCAGGTGGACCACCTGAGACCTGGCTGCCCAATGTAGTAGCATTCCTACTTGTGTTACCCTGGGCACATTTGCACAATGTGGATAATTATGGTTCCTATTTCATAGAGTTGTTTTGGAGATTAAATGAATTAATGATTATAGTTAAAAGAGTGCCTGGAATGTCAGCAAGTCCTGAAAGAAAAAGATAGCAGGCATATTTAGCCCCGCTTTTCTGTTTTGTTAATAAACGAACATTTTATTTTCGGTTTTAAACTACACATCTTCCCTACTTGAAATATAAAATGTAAGTGAAAGTGCCTCTGTTTCTGAAAAAAGTTTTTTTTTTTATCATTTTGAATTTGTAAATTCTCAGTATTAACTACAGCATATTCAAATGGACATAAGTTGACTAGATTTTTAGTGCTATAAACCTGTGGTAACTTTCAAGTAGAAAAGGTTTTTAAATTGGTCTGGAACATAGGTGTTGAAAAAATAGTGACAATAGATGCCTGAACTTGACAGAATTAATGGTGTATCCCTTTTAGTTGTCAAGGATGTATCCTTTGTCTACTGTCCATGTATGGGGCTCTTGAAATTCCCTACTAATCTTTTCATCATGAGGGGGCTTTTCAGTGTTCCAGGTAGTATCTCTCTTGGCACATGAGTGGTTTGGATTGTTTAGAAGTGGCCCAAGATTTAAAGTGTAGATTTGGTCACATTTATTATCTGTTGTGTAATATATTGCTAGTATTCAAGTTTTCAGCATCATGGGCATAGTTCTACTGCTCCGTATGTGGCTTGTGTGATTCTTTTTTTTTTTTTTTTTTTGTGGGGGTGTGTGTGTGAATGTCTGTTTTCTTTATTGAATTCTTAATAGATGCAAAAAGTAGGGTTAAGGTGTCTTAATCCTGTCCAATCTGCTAGAGGTCTAAAATTCCTAGTCTCAGAAAGTTTAACATCTACATGATAAAGCATATATTAAGTATGCATATATTTATTACGTAAAATAATTATAAAGGGCTTGTTTTAAGGAATTTAGAAATTAACCTTTTCTTTTAAGGAAAAAAGGTGCTTTTCCATATGCTCTCTAAAAAGATGTTGGCAAGTATTCATTCAAGTGCTGCAAAAGTTACATTTCCTTAATACAAAATTCTAAGAATGCACATGCATATTTTAAAATGATAGTAATTATTAACAATTTAGGGAAGATATACAAAAATTAAAAACTGCTCATTTTTCAAATTATAGAACCTCATGTTAATTAATGGTGGAAGGGGATTGGAATAAACTATGAGAAAAACAGTACTGGAAAAATGCACAAAACAACTGTTCCATTATTTAAAGATCTACCTGTGTAGGTAAGAAATAGTCAGTGGTATATAAAGACTATGTGAGGGATTGTGAAAGCTGGTGTAATGGGTCTTCATCATCCTGCAAGGGGATGAGGAGGGAATGGAGACTCATACACAGGAGAAGGGGGCATTCTGCAGTACAGCCTGGTCTCAGTTGGAGATAGTGAATCAAATCATGTCAGAGAATGATAATATTGGGCCATCAAAATCATGTAGACCTATGTTAAGGAAAGAATATAGATGTCTAAGAAGCAGACTGAACCCACATTTCTAAATGTGAAACGACCTATACCAAGACATATCATTGTTAAACTATCAAAACTTATTGATTGAAAAAAATATTAAAGGCGACCCCGAAGGGGAAAAACATAAATACAAAGGCACTTGGGTCAGGCTGTAATCAGACTTTTCAGCAAAAGCCCTATAGGCTAAAAGGAGTGGAATGATAGGTTCACAGTTCTGCAGTAGAAAAACTGTCAGCCAGGAACACACTCTGGCAAAATTATCATTCAAATATGATGGAGAAGTAAGGACTTTCCTAGACAGACAAAAACGAGTGAAATTTATTACTGCCAGACCTGCCCTGCAAAAAGTGGTGAAAGAAGTTCTTCCATATGAAAAGAAAGCCAAAAACACAAGACCTTAAGCAAGGTGATAAACAGAAACACAGAATCAGAAATAAAACAAGAACAATGTGGACAAGAATAAAACATTAAAGGGGAGGAAGAAAAGGACAGAATGTATGAGTCAAAAGATGATGAACTGGTACCAGCACAAAAGAGACTATTCTAGATACAGGAAGTTTAATCCCTCATGGTAACTACAAAACAGAAATCTGGAACAGATGCACTTAGAAGAAGAAATGAAGAAATTGAGAGAACCACAAGAGAAAGCCATCGAAAATTAAAAAGGTAATGAGAAAGGCATGGGGGGTAAAACCAGCAGAAAGATAAGACAACTTAAATCTAAAAGATAGATGGAAATAAACCCCATATAGCAATAATCAACCTAATTGTGAATGATCTGAACTTACCAACCAACACACAGAAAGTCACATTGGATAAAAAAGCATGACCCATCTATATTTTACATACAGGAGTCTTACATCAGGTCTGAAGATCATCTCATCCAAACTTCCAATGTTCAAAGGCTAATCACAATTTTCCTACTTCATCTTTTTCTTTTTATTATAGGCACTGGACAGCCTAGTCCAGCCTGTCTGGTACTGCCATTGGTCCCATTGTTTTTAATCTCTTGTGCAAAAAAATAAATAAATAAACAAAACCACAAGCCAGAGAAAACAAGTATGAGAAGCATCAAAATGTTTTTACACTTTACACCTATTCTCAGATCATCATTGATGTTTCTGTGTGAATGCCAATAAAATTTCCCTTTAGCATTACTTTCTCATAGTACCATGTAATTCTTCTCAAGTCAAGTCTGAGGTCTTAGGAATGGCTATTCTCTTCCAGCTACTTCATTTTCCAAACCTACCCCAGTTTTAAATAACTGCACAACAAGGATCGGAATAGTTCTTTTCAGGATTTTTTTCAAAGGGCTATTTTTGCTGATACTCAGATTAACAGAAGCCAGGCCAGAGTTGGTGAAGTTTGCAGTGGTAGGGAAGTCCCAGAACCTGGAGTTCACTCCTGACTGAGTCCTCAGTGACACAGATAAGTTTAGCTATTAGTTAAATGGTTAACAGTGGAACAAATCAGTGTCATCAAGGTAAATAAAGAGAATTGAACATTCTCCATTGTTTTTTTTTAAACAACTTTTTTTTTTTTAAAGATTTATACAAGAACCGGGGCACAGGCCAGATGCGTGGGAGGGTGAGAGACTTCACCAGAGACAGAACAGGGAACAGAACAGGCAGACTGACTGAAATACACTGCTGAGGGGAGCATTGGGCGAGACAGGAGAAGTCTGCCGTGCCATGTGGGACCCTCGCCAGCTGGCCGGGATTGAACCGGCGCTGCAGAGGCTGCGGACAGCCTCACAGCACGGTTCTCAACCGCCTGCACCACCAGGGGAGGCCCTCCATTGGTTTTTGTAATTGCCAAGTATCTGGGTGCTGAGAATGTTTTATATGCAATCTACTCCCCGATGGTTTGTACTACATTTGTTTCTCTTACTACATGTTGTCTAGTTCAAAATGTGCCATTGTTGGTCTGTGTCATCTGTTATAACCACTTTCATCTTTCTTAATGCTAGTCCATTAGTAGGTCCTCAAAGGTGATTTGGGATCAGGAGGTCTCCCCACAAGAACTAGGTAAGGATGTAGGAGGAATTTGCTTACCTCTCAAGTCAAGAGTTGATAGTTATCAAATCCAAACAGCTGGGTGTTCTCAGGCAGCAGAATTCTTAGACTCTTTAGTAAGGCTTACCTTCCATTGTGAGAAATGCTATCATGGGATATAAATAATGGGCCTGACATTTGCTGTTAGACTGTGATTTCTCATACAGAGCAGTTTTTATTTTTTTTCCTAAAATGGGAATGGTCATTCTTATTTCATTTATTTTAGGCTGTACCTTTTTCAAATTATCATCCAAAATAACCTTTATAATCTCATGTGATGTACTACTACATATTTTAAAATCAAGTAAATACTTGGGCATATGTGAAAACCTTTTTTTGTGTGTTGAATATGTTCTGAATTTTTGCTTGAATCTACAAATATTTACAACAAACATAGGAAGATACATACTGTTCTGGGATTATATGGCAGATATGTATAGTGCCTTCCTTTACACATTGTGTTGCTTATGAGAAGTGACATGCTTTCACGGTATCTGTTAAACTGTAACCTGTCTATTGTGTTCAAAGCAGAATGCTGAATTTAGTTGAGAAATCATGTTGTTTGTTCCACCTCTGCCTCTCAGAATAATTACATGGAGATGCATGTGCTTTCCATCAATAAAGCATATTTGTTTTGAAAGACACAGCACTCATGGGCTGTCAGTCACGACGACTTCGAGAGCACTTTACAAGCTGCAACATCAATATTTACAAAATGCAAAGTGAACAAAAGTACTCTGCGTCACAGATACATATGCTCTCTTGTTTCCTTTCTCCCCCATGTATTGACAGTCTATATGATTAATTTGAAATATGAATGGAAAGTTGGAGATTCTTTAGCCTAATGTAAAGACTGAGAAACCAACTAAATGCTAAAAAGACTTGTAAAATGGAATTACTTTTCTTTCTAAAATACATGTATCAGTTAAAAACAAAAATCAATGATATGGTTAGATGGAAGAAAGTGTCTGTGTTTTGGGATTAAAATCCGGGACCTTTAGACTCTATACCTGCTTTGTCCGTGAGGGCATTGGAAAGATGTGTAAATCTGAGGATCCACTTACTCATCTGTAAAATAGGCATAATTACAGCCACTTCACAGGATTGTGTAATATTAAATACATTAACATATAATATAATGTATATATAACATATAATAACATATAATACATTAACATATAAGTAAGTTTATAAAGCAGTGTAAGTTTATAAAGCAGTGTATAATTAGGCAGTAGTAATTAAGGTAGCCCAGAATGTTTTAAAGATAGTTCATTTTTCTTATTAGAAAATGCATTTAGGGGGGCCTCCCCGGTGGCGCAGCGGTTGAGCACTGGGTTGCAAAGCTGCCCGCAGCCTCTGCGGCGCCGGTTCGATCCTCGGCTGCTCCCCGGCCACCAGAGGTGGGTCCCGCATGGCACGCGGACCTCTCCTGCCGCCCGCTGCTCCCCTCAGCAGTGTACCTTGGTCCTTCTGCCTGCTCTGCTCCCTGCTCTGGCTCTGGTGAATTCTCTCACCCTCCCGTGCTTCTGACTGTACCCAGTGCTTGTATGTATAAATAAATAAATAAATCTTTAAAAAAAAAAAAGAAAGAAAATGCATTTAGGACTCAAATTCCATATTATAAAGTGTTTTATTATAAAATTCAAAACAAATTTCTTAGATGTCAGCAAAAAGAAAATGAAAGAAAAAATGGAAAGGGAATATGGGTGACGCTACAGTTCCTGTCGGTGTTGATTATGTAATTCATGTGACAAATCAGTGTGGAAGTGCTGACATTTCTACCTGGCTGCCCGCTCTCCATAATGCTGTGTGTAAATAGAGAGAGATGTGGTTGGATACTCGTTGCAAAGTACTGTGGAGATTTTCAGGTAGGAAGGTATTGAATTAATGAGACATGATCTCTGTAAAGAATCTTGCTTAGGGGAAAAATGACATTCAGTGGGAAAATTCCTGAGTTTGACTTAATACTTGGATGATTGCTTACCCCTATCGTCAGCTAACACCATTCCTTATTGATGTAGAAGAGGTTAAGTGATTGTGCAAGCTTGTATGGTTTATAATTCTTCGTAGAGGAACTTTTACTTTCTTTGTAATTATGTATTATCTTTTTTAAAAAAAGAATTATGTATGTATGTATTTATGTATGAATGTATGTATGTATTTATTTATACAAGAACTGGGGTACAGGCCAGATGTGCAGGAGGGTGAGAGGATTCACCAGAGACAGAACAGGGAACAGAACAGGCATCCTGACGAAATACACTGCTGAGAGGAGCAGCGGGCGAGACAGGAGAGGTCTGCCGCGCCATGTGGGACCCTCACCAGCCGCCTGGGATCAAACTGGCGCTGCAGAGGCTGTGGTCAGCTTCACAGTGCCGCACTCAGGGAGGCCCAATTATGTATTATCTTTATAGTTAAATGGATGCTGGATAAAATTTTGGCCAGCACAGGGAGCAAATTCATGCAAATTAGGCTATAAGAAAAATAATTCAAGATGTCTCAGTAAAATGTGTATTTTGTAGGTAATGTCCATTTTCACACTGTGTTTTAAGAGAAAAATGAAAGGAAGGATTAATGGATTTAGGGTCATAATAAATCACCTATCTATATTCTCACTTTGGTAGTTTTTAAAAAGGAAAAAAAAGTCAAGTAAATATACAAAAAGGAAGTCGTTTTTTTAGAATTCCATGAACTGAAGAACCTTTAAACACAAATACCATACATTTAAGACACTTAGTAAACACACACTTTCAGTACTTGACACTGAGGTTAAAAGAATATTCAGCCCAAATATCTAAAAGGAATATAATACATGAGAGGAATACATAAGGAATGGTTAATGTTCTGAACAGGGCATAATGATGAATCAGCAAGTAGCACTTAGATTTTCCATCATGCGTGTTTAATTGAAAAACAGGAATATATTTAAGAAAAATATTTTACCAAGTGTGAAAAAGTATAAGACACATGACTTTCTCCTTATCTGTAGTTAAACAAGAAAATGGAGGGCCTCCCCGGTGGCGCAGCGGTTGAGCGCTGGGTTGTGAAGCTGCCCGCGGCCTCTGCGGCGCAGGTTCGATCCCCGGCTGCTCCCCGGCCACCGGCGGAGGATCCCACATGGCGCGCAGACCTCTCCTGCCGCCCGCTGCTCCCCTCAGCAGTGTACTTCAGTCCTTCTGCCTGCTCTGCTCCCCACTCTGGCTCTGGTGAATTCTCTCACCCTCCCGCGCTTCTGACTGTACCCAGTGCATGTATAAACAAAACAAACAAACAAATAAAATAAAATAAATAAAAAACATGCCTCTATTAAAAAAAAAAACAAGAAAATGGATATATTTTCAAGTATTATTTATAAAATGCATATTATATTTAAGATATGTATCCTAACATTTGGGAATATAAAGACAAGCAACATCCTGCCCTCATGTGTAATGTGTAATTCTAGTACATGATATTTTAACTCAGTTCTAGTGTGCAGAAGTATAAGGCAGGTGTTACAGAAGCTAGCATACTGTAACAGGGCTTCCCTGGTGGCGCAAAGGGCTAAGACACAGCACTATGAAGCTATCTGCAGCCAATGCAGCATGATTTCGATCCCCCGCCAGGGAGGTGACCCTCATGGCACAGCAGACCTCTCCTTACTCACCCGCTGCTCTCCTCAGCAGTGTATTTCAGTCAATCCGCCTGTTCTGCTCCCCACTCTTGTCTCGGGTGAATCCTCTCACCCCCACACCTCTGGCCTGTACCCCAGTTCTTGTATGCATAAATAAATAAATCTTTAAAAAAATAGAAGAAATAAATACTGTCACACTAAAATAAGAAATTGTTTTTTTATTTTGGGGAAAAGAAAAGCTTTTTGCTTTGCAATCATTAAGATTGAGAGATTTGTTATTAAATGAACTAAATTTAGCTAAAATTATTTTTCACCTTTTAAAAGAATAGTAGCTTGAAAAAGGGTTCCAACTGGAGATTTTTTGGTTAACTGAACCATTGCTTCTGTTTTCCTTTTTTAAATTTATAATTAGAGATCAGGATGATGGAAGTTTCAGACCGTTTCATCATTTTTAAACTTAAAAAATAAGTTATATAAATGAAAAATGGTTCTTTTAAGCTTTTGCCATTTTAGACAAAGGTTAATATATTTACTTTTTAATAATGTGTGATCATTCTTAAAACTTAAATTTAAAATATAAAGGGCCATAGGTAAACTGATGCACAGAACATTAAATAATCTGTGTTTGGTAATGGGTACAGGAAAAAGGGATGGATAATTTTTTCTGTTGTGAGGTTAAAATTATTAAGAGCCCTTCCCCTCCTCCCCATTCCCTACTCTTTTATCACATCTGCTGTATAGAAACTATTTCCAAGTAAGTAAATTTGGCATGTGTTTTAGTTTGGTAATTTGATTGTAGTGGAGGTCATTTTGAGAGTGAGGATGAAGCAGATTCATGAGCTGTAAAAGTAAGCAGGGGCCAAGTTAGGAAGTTCTGTGTGTGGTATGAAAGAGTAAGTCTGGGCATTTTCCTGAGTATATGGTGGGTCTACAAAGAGATTCATACAGGAGGAAGTCATGAGCAGATATTTATAGCGCGGAGAATTGAAGTTAGCACAGTTTTAGGTAAGCCCACCAGATTTCCGAAACTGTATGATTGGGATAAAAGAGAGTGATTTATAAACAAAAGGTAGAAGGGACAGAACTTGGTGAAAGATTAGCTATCAGGACAAGAATCCAGGTGCAATGATAACGAATTTATGGAAAGAAAAAAAAAATACAGGTACAGTTGACCCTTGAGCAGTGTAGAGACTAGGGGTGTCATTCCCCCTCATAGGAAAAAGCTGTTTACAACTTTTCACTCCCCTAAAACTTAACCACTAATCAGATTGCTGTTGACCAGAAATCTCACCAATATTTTGTATATGTATTATATATTGTATTCTTACAGTAAAGTAAATAGAGAAAATGTTAAGAAAAATCCTAAGAAACACACCTATAGTATTGTACTGTATTTATTAATGCTCTGAATTTATGTCACCTATTTACAAGAAAAATCCATATGTGAGTAGATCCATGTAGTTCAAAATCATGATGTTTAAGGATCCAATTATATATACTTTCTAGATGTTTATATGAAGAGAAAAATATCTAATTTCTGTGCACGGGGCTTTGCATACTCTCCAGGGATCTGGTAGAAGCAGAGGCCTCGCCCAGACAAGGTATTTTCTCTGAAAGACTAGAAATCAAGGGTATAAGCATGAATCATATTGAGGTGGAGAAGCTGTAGCCTGTGGCATGCTTGGAATTAGTTATGAGTACTTTCTAGGAAATTGATTCCGGGGTTTAGAACCGAGAAGATTAGGAACCAAGTCAAGTCAGTGAGAGCAAGGTGGAATCTATGAATCAGGCAGGCCAGTTTGTGTGGGTGCATGACTTGGGGTTAGTTTCCTGACTTGATGACTGTAGGATAGTGTGTGTTTAAAAAAAAAAAAAAAATTAACCTAGGAGGAGAGGGATTCAGAGAGGACTTTAGACTTGAGACTGTGAATGGGCCAAAAGAAGAGGTAGTAACTAAAAGAGATAGTTGACAGTTCATCAATAGCTCATCAAAGAAAGAAACTGGACGACTAATTGCCCGGGGTAGCAGGAAAAAAGATTAAAAGCACAGATTGGCCATGCAAGGAGTTGACCTTGAATTTGTGCTTTTAAAAGATAGAAGAAAAGAGGTTTGAAATTGGTAGGGAAGGTGGGACAGGGCGAGTTCACATATGAAGACCTTCCTGTTAAGCACTAGGCAAAGGTATTTTCTTTGAGTGACTAGGATTATATGGTGGTAAGGAGAGGCTGGAGAAGTGATTGAAAACTTCAGCTCCGGGGACAGAAGACATAGGTTTGACTCCTGGTTTTGTGTGCTGGCAAAACGCTTTGGGCACGATTAAACTTGACCGTTCTCAGTTGCCTCACATGTAAAAGATGATCAGTATGGTACTTTTCTATAACGGCTTGTGTAGAAGATTTTAAAAATTAATTCATGTAGTGTTTATCATATAGTGCAGTGAAGTCCATTGTTAGGAGTCAATATTGTATAATGGCCAAGAGGACCGTGGAGGCAGACCATCTGAGTTCAGATTCAGCAGGTCCTCAAACAACTTTGTTTTGTTCAACGTTGTTTCATTACAACATTGATGAGAAAAATCCAGGATTACTTTGAATGAAATGATGTTGTTTGAGGATGAAAGTCAGTTTCCAAGAACCTATAGTAACTGAGGACTTGATGTGTTCGATCCACTAATTATGTGCTAACAGCGTGACCTTGGGCTTTACATAATTTATATACATAGTGCGTAGCTCACCAGGTGATCAACAAATATCTATTCAGTGCATTGACAATAAATAAGGAGATTCCATGAGCTTGTCTTCTTGCACTTCAACTTCTTGCCCTTGTGATACTTAAGTAAAAACCTTTCTTAATTCATAAGATAAAAAAGACAAAAACTGTATGCTCTCTGTGCTTAAGTTTTCTCATCTGTGAAGAAGAGAATAATAATATCTACTTCTTAGGCTTGTTGTGCGTTGAGAGAGTAAATATAAAGCTCTTGGCTTCTGGCACATAAATGTAGGCATTATGTTTATGTATATATATATAGCTGTCATTTTTCTTATTATCCTCACTCTTCATCTGTAAAGGTTGAGGAGAAACTGAGATTTTGTAGTGGATACTGGACTAAGCAAGACTGCTAAGATAAGTAAAAGGGACCTCTGACTAACATTGGACCAAGATGAGATTAGAAAGTTTCTATAGTAGTGTCAGACCCCAGAGCAGCCGGCAACCTGGGGATAGCCTTACAGGAGAAAAATCATTGGATGTGTTCAGAGTTGGGGTTTATTAGAAGAGCAATTATGAGAGCAAAAGTGAGCCAGTGAGCTGAAGGTAATTTGCGTCATTGACAAATAACCAGGAAAAAAAAAGAAAAAGCTACTAGAACACGTTTTTAGACTAGTACTGACAGCTGTTTGGAAATCACTTAGATTTCATTATATTTATTATATTGCTCTGTCAGTTGCCTGTTTTGTTCTGTTTCTCCCTCTTCTGAACAATCCTTCTTAGTTCTTACTTTTTCCTTCTCTGTATATTTTCTTCTCAAGTCTTACATCTCTTCTGTCTTTTACCAAAACAACATAAAGGAAAGCATTAGAAAGCACAGTATTGTTTCCGTGTTCCCTTCCTTACATATTCTCCGACCATCTATTTCCTGTCTAGCATGGGTTTGTTTGCTCTGACAGATACAGAAAAAAGCATCTGTCATGTTTATTACTCTCAAGGGTCTCTGTGGGAGGAATTCACATGAAAGCATTGTACACATATTGTACAGAAAAATAATAATTGTTATATAATCTAGTGTTAAAAATATGGCACAGCCATTAACTGTGGATGGTTAAAAAAAAAGGTGCTCAGGAAGGAAAGAGACATGAGCTGCGGTAAGTAAAGACAGCATTTTAGAAATGGGAGTTCACAGAGGCCTTGCTCAGAAAGTGAGAATTGGGGTGTGGAGGATGGCCCTGGGAAAGCAGAGGCAGGAGAGGGCAGAAGCACATGACAGTTGCGATGAACGGGACAGACAACTGCCTGGCAAGAGAGCAGAGACAGGTGATGAATTGACTGGAAGGTAAGACTGGACACTTAATTCCCACAGTGCATGGCTCACCAGGTGATGGATGAATAGGTGTTCACCTCCTGTGTTTCAGAGTGTTTTCAATATGATAATTATGTCCTAACCCATATAATAATGCATATTAAAAAGGTAAATGTTTTATAGTAGGTCTATTAAAGAACAGGAATTTGGTGACTTTCTTAGGAGGAATGTACACTACCATAAAATTATAGAAAGCAGAAAGTTCGACTTTTGGGGGGATAAAAGGGAGAACATGCCTTGGCCTGTTACTGAATTTCTGTGTAGCAGCTTTTCCTCCCTAAGCAACTCCTTTTTGGTCTTATCTTATCCTACGTTGTCTCTATATGTAGCCTAGAGCAGAAGGCATTTTGAGAATATGTTAAGCTTTCCCAAGGCTAAATGTCATGGAGTGTAAGCATTAGAAATCTTTTTTTTTAAGGATTGATTTATTTATGAAAATAAGAACTGGGGTACAGGCCAGAGTTGCAGGGGGTAAGAGGATTCACCAGAGACTGAGTGGGGAACAGAACAGGCAGATTGACTTGGCTAGGGAGCTACCCAGCATTAGAGGTCTTAAAATGTGTATTTCTTCATGAGGTAAGGCTCAGGGACCAGAGCTGCCAGTACAGCTAAATAGTAGGTGCCTTGTTGCTATTCATGAAGAGCATATAGATAACATCTTGACAGAGTTAAAGTTTCAACTTGATAAGAGCTACTGCTTTTCAATAAGAAATGTGTTTAAAGACACACTTTGCATAAAGAGTGAGTGAATTGTTTCTAAAATGAGAGTTTTACTTTATTGAATATTTTTTCATTTAATCTATCTACAGTTTAGAATCACCATTAGAATTGCAATAAATAATAATGGCTAGCACTTTGTAGGGCTTTTATCTGCAAAGAGTTTCAGAGTTAATCTAATTGGTTTATGAAGTCATCAGAGGTGTGTACTTTTTGCCGCCTATGAAATCCAATGAAACCCTGTTAGTGTTCACTTTCCAGCCTTTCATGGTATTTCTATGGCCCATAAGCTATTTGTTCTGTGGGAAATGCCTGGAAAGTAGACAGAAGGTTTTATATTAGAGCGCCTTGTCCTAGGTAAGCATTTGGGTTCTAGAGTTAGACTTCTTGGATCTAGTGCTAACCCCACTGTTACCTTGCGTGACACTAGGCTCTTCATCTAGGATTCATAGGACTACCTGTTTCAGAGGGTTCTTAAGAGTATAAATGAGATAACAGCATGAGCCTAGCAAATATCTTTTCTACTTACTAGCTGTGTATTTAAAAATTATTGTGCACACATATTTCTGGAGAGTTATAGTTAAGTGTTAGATGAGAAAATTACAAGCCAATGAATACCCATTTCAGGGATTGCTATTACCAGACTCATACTATGCCCTGGGATGGAAAGGAAGAAACTGTGGCACCTCCCTTCTAGAAGTGCACAATGTGTTGCAGCAGGGAGTGCACAGATAAGACGGTGAATCGCTCTAAAGTGCTTGACCTGAGCCTCCTTGGTGATGCAAGGGGTTAAGATGAAACTTATGAACTATTTGCAGCCACAGCTGCATGAGTTCCATCCCTAGCCAGCCAGAGAGCTACCCATGTGGCGCTGCAGACCTCTCCTGACTTGCCCGCTGCTCCCCTCAGCAGTGTATTTCATTCAGTCCACCTGTTCAGTTCCCTACTCTGTCTCTGGTGAATCCTCTCAACCCCACACCTCTGGCCTGTAGCCCAGTTCTTGTATGCATAAATAAATCTTTGGGGGAAAAAAAGTGCTTGACCTAACAAGGTCAAGTGTAATCAAAGCTCATGAGCAAAGGTGGATTTTAACCAATGGTTCTCACAGGAAGCTTTAGAGAGGAAGGGATATTTGACTTGGCATGGGAGGATGGAAGAAGTTTGATGGAAAATGGAAGAATTTTTTAGGGTGAACAAGTCTTCAGAGTTGGGTTTTTTGCCCAACCTCTGTGCAGGATTCCTGAACAATAGAAAACAAGAGGTGTCTTGAAAATTATAGGACTCTCTTGGAAGAGAGCCTAATTTATGTGGAAGCTCTAGCTATCACTTTGTCAGTGTGTCTTTGGGCTGCTCACTCTTCTCTGTTGACTCAAGAAAACCAAGAGGCTTTGTAGTCTCACTTTGACCCAGCAAGACCTTGCTTGTGGTTAGAATATGTAGTGGTCTGACAGTGAGATTTCATGAGTTTCCCTCTCCTTTCGCTGTCTCATTGGGTCTGAATTCCTATTAATGTGGTTTGATGGGTGTAGGGTCAGGAATGGACCACTGAGCAGGTTTTCTGATCCCATGCAGACAGGTTAAAGGAGGAGTCAGAGTCCTCAGTGGGTTTTTGCAGGTCTTTTATTGGGGTTCACCAGGCATATGTCAGGCAGGGGTGCTGGGGGGCCGGGAGGCTGGCAGCCTCCCAGCCCCCAGCAAATCCTCACTCTATCCGGGCTCTCTGCCATTCTCTGCTTCTCGGCTTCTCTCTTGGCTTCTGCTGCTGCTGGCGTCCCCGTGACGCCGCCCTTAAAAGCCCAGTCTCAGCCCAGGTGAATCCCATCTACCTATGCCCACACTCTACTCCAGGTGCCCGCCATCAGGCATGCATTCAGGACCTCAAGGATCCATCATCTATCCTGATGGCGGGAGGGCAGAAAAGCCTGACGTTTTTCCTTACCCTACAATGGGGATTTCATTAACCATTTTAGAAATAGTTTGAACTTAACCCCTGTGATAGTTAAAGTTATACAGTGTTTTAAAGACTGAAGTGTACTGATTACTTAAGTTGTAAGATAAGTCTAAGAGGATCTTAAGTACAAAATTTGTGAGTGTGCCAAGGCACTATTTCTGACTGTGTATCTTTTAGATAAAGGACTGGAAACTTTTCATCTTTCTTTTTTAGTTTCTAAGCCTGGAGATTGGTTATATCACCTGGAAAGTATATCGACCACTGTTGATGGGAGGTGTCTGGACTTCCCTTGAACGGCATCCGAGGCTGGGTTTGAGTCAGATGCTGTCTGTTAAACCTATTTTCCCTCTAAAAAACTTGTGGGTAAAGAGGATTTACTAACAATGAGTGGGAAACTTCTAGGTGCAGGCACTATGCCAGGTAGTAAATCTAATGTGTTCTCACAGTAAAGCTGTTATTATACACATTCAACATATGATGAAAGATAAGCAAGCTTAACAACCTTATAGCACCTAGTTAGTGAAGGATTCTCCTTTAGGCAGGATACTAAAGCAGGCTGTCAAGCTCCAGTGTCCTTTTTTTTTTTAAATTGGTTTTAAGTGTGGTGTTTGCTTTCTACTGTTTCTATGATACTCCTTTAAATTACTTGTTGAGATTGATCTCAGTAAAGGTCTTCTGTAGGGGCAGGAATGGCCACTGAGCAGGGTTTCTAGGATCCCATGCAGACCGGGTAAAGGAGTTCTGAAACCCTCAGGGGTTTTGCAGGTCTTTTATGAGGTTCACTAGGCATATGGCAAGGGTGCTGGGGGGTCGGGAGGCTGGGAGGCCTCCCAGCCCCCAGTATGTCTTCACTCTGGGCTCTTCAGCATTCTCTCAGCTACTGCTTCTCTTGCTTCTCTCTCAGCTTCTCTTTTGGCTTCTACTGGCGTCCCTGTGACGCCGCCCTTAAAAGCACAGTCTTAGCCCAGGTGAATCCCATCTACCTATGCCCACACCCTATTCCAGGTGTCTGCCGTCAGGCATGCATTCAGGACTGCAAGGATCCATCATCTATCCTGATGGCAGGAGGGCAGAAAAGCCTGACATTTTTCCTTACCCTGCAGTCCACCCCTTCAGGGTTTTCTGCCATATAGTCTTCATCTAAACAATTAGCAAACAAACAACGCAGCCATGGCCCACAATAGCAAATACATCACACTGTAACAACAAAATACAACAGAACATAAATAAGTTCAGGCAGGGCCCCAACCTAGTGGCAAAACACAATTATTGGTACCAGCAGTTGGGTAAAGGAGGAATTCTGGAGCCCTCAGGGGTTTTGCAGGTCTTTTATTGGGGTTCACCAGGCATATGGCAGGCAGGGGTGCTGGGAGCCCGGGAGGCTGGCAGACCTCCCAGCCCCCAGCATGTCTTCACTCTGGGCTCTTCGGCGTTCTCTCAGCTACTGCTTCTCTTGCTTCTCTCTCAGCCTCTCTTTTGGCTTCTACTTGTGTCCCCGTGATGCCACTCTTAAAAGCACACTCTTAGCCCAGGTGAATCCCATCTACCTATGCCCACACCCTATTCCAGGTGTCTGCCGTAAGGCATGTATTCAGGACCGCAAGGATCCATCATCTATCCTGATGGCAGGAGGGCAGAAAAGCCTGACATTTTTCCTTACCCTCCATCTTCCTCGGTGGGATTGTTGCAATTGAAGAATACAGTTCAATGAAGTTTTTCCTACTTTATCACCAAGTTGATTTACATTTAATTCAGTACAATGAGTATCTAATTAGGGTCACTCATCCTGGCATAGAAAAGGGCATAAGTAGGTTGGTTTGCTTTTACAAGGTAAATATTTAGTATTTTGGATAGGGACCTTCAGTGTCCATATTTGACAATCTTAGCAGCATAATTTGATGATACTGACTCAAGTACAGATCATGAAGTAACTTGATCATTGAGTAATGTGATTTTAGTTATTCTAGAGTTGTATCAAGGGGCCAAACTTTACAACTTGTGGAGTTTTAGTGGCAAAATAATTACATGGGTAGTCCTCTGTTAGAAAAATTAACAATTTTTCTTCCTCATTGGTGAAATAAATAAGGTGTAAGCCATAGGTTAAATCTCAAACTTCTGCCTTCTTTGCCCTGTCTTTCCCACTTTTTCTTCCATTTTTTCATTTCCTTACTTCTGGATGATAATCAGGAGCATCATTTACCCCCACTTTTGGTCTTCTTTCAACAGTTTGAAAACAGATCCATAGGGAATTAAAAAGTAATTAGATCATTATAAATTATTAAAGTATCTGGTTTATAGTTTGAGATATTTTGTAGTCATTATATCAGTTACACTTCTCCTGACTCTTTTTTCAAGGTATACTACCTGCAGCTCACTTATTTATACATCTTTCATTCATGCTAAAAATATTTATTTTGCTCCTCTTCTGGGCACTGTGCCAGGGATTGTCAGCTTTACTTCTCCTGAAGCTCAGATTACTGATGGTTCTCACACATACCATGCACCTTGTCTGCACACCAGTGTTATACATAGTTTCCAGCCCCTGCACCCTTCCCCCTCAGAAAAAAAAAATAGCTGAATTCAGGGGAAGGAAGAAGATGGGGGTTAAACTTGAAGACATTTTAGTATAGGAAGTATCACTGTAATTTAGCAAGGGTGTTCATATGATTACTTGTAACAACCCTCACAACTAACTGATCTTTGGATCATTAAGGAAAAGGCCTGGTGATGAAGTTATAGGTTGTTCCAAATTAATGTAATTTAAAAGAAATGTAGTGTCATTAGCAATACAAAGTCTTTCTGGTATATTTCTGGGAAAGATTAATTTTAGAGTATCAGAAAAGATAAAATGTTTGAAGTGGCATGTCAGCTATAAAGAAAGAATTTAAGCAGTGTTTTGGGAGGGCGGGTGGTGGTGATCATGAAAGTGATTATTTTAAACCCAAAGCCACATACACCATCCATTAATTTGATTACTGATATTTTTTTCTATTTGAATATTGAATTTATGTGCATAAGTGTGTATACACACACACAGGCACATAAACTCTTCCACATACAATTAAATAGCAATCAAAACTCTTTAGGCTAAGTGACTTTTTTTTTTTTTAGGCACTAGCAATCATGTAGACATCTCTAGTTGGTAACAGCTGCCTGACTTAGAGTTTCCCATTGATTTCTTTAACTGTTTAAAAATGTGTTATCTTATAAAATATTGGGACCCCAATATGGGTTTAATTACCATTCAAGAAGCTCATCCTGACATGATTAATAAGCCACAAAAATAACCGTTTCTTCTTTTCTCTGTAAAGCTTTGGTAATTTTGGAAATTGAGTTTCCTTCTTTTGCCAGATTTTATTTGTAAATAGAAAGGGAATTGTTAAATGGTCTGTAGGCTCACAAGAAATCTTTGTTCATTTATTAAGAGCACACTATATAACTAAATCCATTTAGAGTTTTCAATAACTTCTTATACTCTTGAGGCAACCACACGAATCATGTAATTGTTTCAGATAATTCAGCAGAAATTTCTTGCTAAGAAAACCACAGTAACATGTTTTTCTTATCTTCCACTCACTTTTTTTTAACTAGACATGGCTCTTAATAAATTAATGGAGGATTTTTGTTATAATGACTGTTTCTTATAGTACAAGAAATAATCTGAATGTCCATTAATAGTAGAATGATTAAATTGTGATACATTCTTACTTGGAGTATCACCTAGTTACTTCATGAGAGTCATCAAGGTATAGTGACATAGAAGAGCATGACTGATGCAATTTAAAAGTTTAAATGGCTATGTTTACTGATATTTTTGTATATAAAAAAGTACAGAATGATATAATCCCTAAGGATATTGAAATTTGTCAAAGGACAGACAAATCAAGGAGATGATTATTAGCAGAAGAGAATTCCAGAAGTAGACTCATGCACGTGTGGTAATGTTTTTATAGAATAAAACTGACATTTCAAAGGAATGGGGGACAAGCTGAATAATTTAGTAAATGGTGTTAGGACAGTTGCCTGTCTATTTGGAAAAAAGAGCACACTTTTATCAGAATGATGGTCAGATTTATCAGATACTTAAATTTTTTTGAGAATTAAGTCATGCAAATTCTAAAAGGAAATAATGGTGAATATATATATTTTTTATTTTGAAGTGAGGAAGACCTAAACACGACACTGAATCTAAAAACAAGAAGGATAAATTTTCCTATGTCATATCATTTTAAGGCTTGAGAACTGGATGAACCTTGAAGCTTTATGTTCATGGCCTCCAGTTTCACCAGCATGGCATTGAAAGTGTTTTTGCTATCACCTGCAAGCATTTGGACCAATGCAAACATACACTGATGAAAAAGAAATCACTACCTTGTGATTTCAGCACCAACCATTGAGATTGATGGCAACTACTATTTGAATATTTGTATGAATATAAGCAATATTTGTATATTGTTACTTCAAATAATGAGTGAGAATATCAAATCAGAAAGAAAGTTGTGATAAAGCATATAAAAAACTAGTTTATTTCCGGAATGTGGGTTTGGAAGTGATAGAGAAGATAAACCTCATTTTATGCTATTTTCACCTTTATAATTATAAATGTATTGTTTCATCATTGAGAAAATAATTTAAAAAATTTTATTGAGATAACATTAGTTTACAGCAGTATATTATTTAGGGGAGTAGGTTCATGCGTCCTTAGATGTTGGTTGCCACACCACTCTGAATATCAAAGCACCCATAGTCCAACAACTGGGCTCCATTGTCTCTTTACCCGCAACCCCACAACATCTCTAAACCTCTAGTAACCTCAGTTCTGCAGACATACTTGTAAGGTTTGTTTTGGCTTAGTTTTGTTAGTTCATTTCCTTTCTTTGTATTTCATATATGAGTGAAATCATCCAGTATTTATCTTTCTCCATTTGACTGCTTCACTTGGAATAATTCCCCCCAGTTCTGTCCATGTTGTTAACATATGACAAAAGCTCATATTTTTTTTTTAAATAGCTGAGTAGTATTCCATTGTGCAAATACACTATATCTTCTTAATTCACCAGTCTGTCGTTGGGCACTTGGGTTGCTTCTGTGACTTGGCTGTTAAAACTAGTGTTGCAGTGAACATAGGAGTGCATATTTCCCTTTGAATTAGCGTTTTTACATTGCTCGGGTAGATTCCTAAGAGGGGAATTGCTGGATCATATGGTAAATATAATTTTCAATATTTTCGTAGGGACTGGGTCAGTCTGCATGCCTACCAACAGTGTACGAAAGTTCCTTTTTCACCAAATTCTTTCCAACGCTTGTTTAGGGTATTTTATGGGAACTGTTTTCATGGGATTGAGGTGGTACCTCACTGTGGTTTTGATTTGCATGTGCAAAATAGTTTTAAAGTGCATTGAAAAATAATTAGAATCTAAGGCTTCTAAAAGATTTTGTCACATTCATAACTTGGCTGCTACTTAGCTGTGTCAGCCAGTCACCCATTCAGAGGAAAAAACGCCTAGGGAACTATACTTTGTTACCCGATTGCAGTACAAATGTAATGAAAAGGTATTTGTGATTTCTTGCGCCATCCATGGCATAGAAAGTGCTCTTTTGGCTAAGTGACCTACAGTGTTGAAGTTCTGGATGCTTGGAGGCTGCACAAAGCTAGTTTTAGAACAGTGTTTGTCATCCTATGAGACAATCTTATTTTAAATCTAAAACATGTACAAAGCATTTATGTTACTTAGGAATACTCCAAGCTCAGATTTATCATAGTGTAGGATGCAAAATTCATGTAAATTGTTAATAATAAAATAGAAATCCTCAGAGAACATGTGACGGGCCACCTCTGAGCTGCTCTGCTCCCCTAAGAGACATCACTTGTATTCTTCTGATGTAAAACTGCGAAAAACACTAACTACCCTGAGTAAATGTGTACAAGTGACTGTGACTTGTAACCATCCTAAAGTTTTATTTGGGTTTTGAGTTCTGAAGTTAAAGAGTGGAAGGAAGTAGAATTCATTAAAAAAAAATTATTAGCCCAAATTTGCCCCACTGAAATGAATGTTTAATTATGTACTTAGGATTCTCACTGAATCCAATAAATGCTTGAGCTACTAGATAGTTTAGTCATTAAAACTATAATGTGATTAAAGCTAAGGAAACTAAATTTACTTTGATTTTTCTCTATTTTCTCTTTTCCCTTCTGTGACCACAGGTCTTAGTAATGAAAGGCAGTAATAGAAATAAAGATCATTCAGCAGAAGGAGAAGGGACTGGAAAAAGACCAAAAAGAAAGTGTCTTCAGTGGCATCCATTACTAGCAAAGAAACTTCTTGATTTTTCAGAAGAAGAGGAGGAGGAAGACGAAGAGGAAGATATTGATAAGGTAATTCCTCTGTTTACTATAGAAATTTAAAATTTATGCTCATATTAGAAACTACGGTGAACATGTATGGTGCAAAAGACGCATTACTAAAAGTCTGCTTAACGTGCATCCTTTTGCAGTAAATGGCAACTCCCAACATTGAGGTTTACCAGACTTGCTCAGATGTCACTTCCATCCGTCTATCAGCAAATTCTCAGTCTGCCACAATAAGTTGTTCTCAATTTGAAAAAGCTTCTCAACCATATCATGACTGCAGTCTTGATCCGGGCCACCACCATTTCTACTGCATATTACTGCATTCTGCCTCTCCCCCTTCCTCTGCTCTTGCCCTTCTGCAGTCTGTTCTCAGCATAGCAACAGAGGGATCCATTTAAAATGGAAGGCTGGTTTGGGCTGCTTTTCTGCTTTTGCTTCATGAGGGCTTCCTGAAGGACTTATGTGCTCACTGCTGTCTGCATCACCTGGTCCATATCAGGTGCCCAGTAAACAGCTATTGTGTGAAAGAATAAAGTCATTGAAACCTGCTTTCATTCTTCATTCAGTGATTTCATCCTCACCCTTAGTCTTACTTCTCTGTACCAGTGATGCAGTTTGCTACCCCAGATGAGGCCTCCCTTTAGAAAGCCTGTGTTGTTTAGTTCCTATAACACCCCATATCCACCTCAGGTTCAGCCTACTCAATACTAATCTTTCTGCTCACCTCAGATCTAATTTCTCTCATTTGAGCAAAAGTATCCCTTTTGTGCATGAAGGAATCTTGCCACCCAGGGTAGAAACACTTTTATAATTTGTAAATCCACTTATATCCCAGTCAGCCTTGGTTCTTTCTCATAAATATGGTCTCTGTTCTTTATTCTCATTATTGCTACTCATTATTTGATTCAGCCCTGATCTTTTTCGAGCCTAACAAGTAGAGTGACTTTTTTTATTGGTTTCTCTAGTTTTGGTTGCTTCTAGTTTTGCTAGTAGGATTCATACTCTATGCTGTAGACAGGAATTACCTTAAAAAAGAGATCTAACAATGCCTTTTCCTTGGCTTAAACCTATTCAGAACTCTCCATTGCATCCAGATGTGGTTTCCCTGTCCTGGTCTGGTACTAGTGTTGATTTAGTACAAAGTGTAACTGGGTCCTAAGTGGAAGATAAATAATTTAATGTTTTTAATTTAATGAAATAGTTATAATATTAAATAGTAGTAATAACCTTTTTTATTAATACTAAATAGTAGTTAATAGTGGTTAATAACTTGCTCATACTTGACAAAAATGGAAGCCCATGTCTACATTGGTCACCTATTGGTCCATACAGTATGAAACCACTCACTCATAGGATTAAATGTATGTTTTGAAACATGGCAGAGCACATTCTTCAGGAATTGGCCATATCTTCTTCTATAATCTCATGTTTTAGATCCCTGTTACAACCTTTTGTAAATCAGTCCTACTGAACTACATGTCTGCCTTCAAATAAACCATCCAGGGGCCTCAGAGTTCGATCCCCATATGGCCAGGGAGCTAACCTACATGGCACAGCAGATCTCTCCTGCCTCGCCCACTGCTCCCCTGAGCAGTGTATTTCAGTCAGTCCGCTGTTTTGCTCCCCACTCTCTCTGGTGATTCCTTTCACCGCCTGTGGCTCTGTCTTACACCCCAGTTCTTACATGCATATATAAATAAATCTTAAAAAAAAAAACAAATAAACAATATAGCCTTAATTCCTGTCAGTTCTCTGTCTCTCCATTTACTACCTGACATATTCTGATTCATCTTCAAAATTTATCTCCAACACCACCTTTCTAGGGAGACTTACTGTGCTTCTACCCATTCACTCATGCTTCATTATCAGACTGGTTCCTTTATGCAGTCGTCATACTGTTTTCAAATTTATTTGTTTATATATCCTTCTCTCCTCTAAGACAGTAAACTCGTTGGGCCAGAAGTTTGTCTTATTTATCTCTTTTTCTAGCTCTTGGTTTGAGCTTTATAATTTAGTAACTGAATCAAAAGTTATTCTTTTTTGTAGGGGAAAATATAATTACTTTTCAGCCTACTTTTTAAAAAATTCCTGATTTTTCTCTAACTTCTTAGTTTTAGAATGCTAAATAGAAATCCCTTGAAAATGCAAATCATTGCTACTGATTGTATACATAATGAGGAAGATGCATCTTTAGCCTTTACCCCAGATAATAATCCCTAATGCATTTCCAAATCAGATAGCTACGACTTCAAGATTGTTCTGTAATATTTGTATGTGCAGTTAATTGATGATTAATTAAATGCATTTCCAATACTCATTTAAACTTAAAAATCATCTTAAAAACTTCCAAATTGAATTAAGCTAGTCATTTGTCCTAGAATATCTTTCTATAACAGTTTCCAATAGACATTTTATAAAAGAACATGGTTGCCATATAGTAGTGGTGATCCTCGAAGTGTGATCCTCAGACTAGCAACATCAGCATCACTTGGGAACTGTTAGAAATAGGAAATTCTCAAGGCCCACTCAGATCTCCAGAATCAGAAACTCTGGGAATGGAACCTAACAATCTGGGTTTTATCAAGACCTCCAGGGATTCCAGTGTACATTCAAGTTTAAGAACTCCTGCCCTACTATATAATGCAGACTAACAGCTACCTCAATCCTTCTTGATTTTAACTATGAAATAAGAAGTTAGAGAAATGGTTTCAGTAACCATTCTGAGCTTCTGTCATAGTTGTACTATTTCCAAGAAATATCGTTGAATCCTATTTTAACCTTAGAAGATATTTAGCAACCCTAAGGTATTTTGGGATTCTGTGATCAAAGATGTGCCTTTAGAAATTTTAACTGCAGTCATGTGCAGGAGGTATTACAAGGAATTAAAAACAGGAAGAATAGGCCTTAAGTCAGAGCAGTACTAGGGCAGAGGTAATGAGAATTACACGAATGGAAGGGGCAGCATGAGAGGTTTGCAGAAGACCTTGAAGACCTTAAATTGAATGAAGCTTAGGAAAAGGGAGGGTAGCTTATTCCTATTACCATAGTATTTCACTAGACAAGTGAGTTTGATATTAAGGGACCTTTCTTATACTCTTGGTGGAAATGTAGACTGGTCCAGCCCTATGGAAATCAGTGTGGTTTCTCGAAAGACTAAAAATGGATCTGCCATATGACCCAGTGCTTCCACTCCTAGCTATCTATTCAAAGAATGTAAAAACACTACTTTGAGAGGAAACCTGCACTCCAATGTTTATTGCAGCTCTTTACAATAACCAAAGTATGGAAACAACCTAAGTGCCCCAAAACAAATCAGTGGATAAGAAGATGTGGGATATAGTCATGATGGAATGCTGTTCACTGATCAATAAAGATAACTCATGTCAATTGCAGCAACACGGATGGAGCGGGAAGGGATTATGCTAAGCTAAATAAGACAGGAGAAAGATAAATACTGGATTGATGGTGTCATATATGAAATATAGAGAAAACAAAGGATCAAAGACTGACTTTAAAACCACCCCTTGAAAACTGACCATAGATCTGAGACATCCAAAGGGGGAAAGAGAAGGCGGAGGGGGTGCTCACAGGACTTTGGTTGAGGACTGTGGGTGTTTTGGTTGTGGGAGTGCTACTGCTAACAGTGACTCCGTCCGAGGGGGGACATCCTATATTGTCAAAGAACTAAAAAGGATGTAAAACAATAATACTTCCCGTTAAAAAAAAAAAAAAAGAAAAATGTAACTACAGGATGAAGAATAGATCAGTGGTTATTATTTTGTATCCCAAAATAATGCTTGAGAAATGTCGAGTAGTTCTTTATCTGATTGTGATAGTGATTACATAAATTTATATATGTGTGTTAAAATTCATAGCACTGTATATATCTATCTCCTCAAAGGCTTGGTTTTAAAAAAAAAAAAGTTTGGTATTTCCGAGCTTGAAATTAACTACGTAGTTCTTCCTTCAAATAATGTCGGTTTGGATTTTTATGGTAGAAGGCTCTACCTACTTGTGATGTGCTCAAATATTTTGAGTATTCTCTATTTTTTATTATTTAATTTCATTTTAAACATTTTCTTCTTACTGTATGCAGAAAATTACATTTTACAGATGAGAAAGAACTAATATTCATGTATTTGGTGTGAATATTATTTATTTTGAGATCTATATACAGAATGGAGTTATTCATCAGGAGTTAAGTATTAATTTTATACTAGATGTTGAACTAGACACTGTGGTTGTAAAGGTAAATAAGAGAACTTTTGTCCTCAGCTCAGTCACTATTCAAGAGAAAAAAAAAAGCAATTATAGCACAATGTAATATATGTTGTAATAGAGCCAATCACAAGTTGCCTTAGAAACTGATAGGAGAATACATCATGACATTGGTTACTAACCACTAACAGTTGATTTTTTAGAGATCGTTTTTTTCAATTTGTAAGTTGTAGAGTGGATTAAGAAGTACAATCTGAAAAGACTTTCAAAGAGATGTTAAATATCTGGCTTTTGTTTTGGTTGGTAATAGGTTCAGCTTCTTGGAACTGATGGCCTAGAGCAAGATGTTGGTGAGACTGAAGATGATGAATCTCCAGAACAGCGAGCCCGGAGACCAATGAATGCATTTCTCTTATTTTGCAAACGCCATCGCTCCCTTGTACGTCAGGAACACCCTAGGCTTGATAACCGAGGTGCTACCAAGATACTAGCTGATTGGTGGGCTGTTCTGGATCCTAAAGAAAAGCAGAAATACACAGACATGGCCAAGGAGGTAGGTCATAATGAGAAAGTTTTAGGGTGGCTGTGGGCAACCAATCTTGTAATCCCCACTCAGCAAGTATGAAGTATCAGCTGAATGTCTCTAAGCCGGAAAGTGAATTCTGAATTGAGTGTTAAGTGAAAACATAAGAGCCGAGTTTCAAATCCACCTTGCAAATACTGGTGTAGGTGTCAAGAACAATTACTGCCAAGAAGTTTTTTTTTCTAATTATATATACCCCAGTGATATTGAGGATGAATTTTTATGAAACATGTCTTATTTATTATGAATAGTGTTTTTTCTTTTTTTTTTTAAGTTTTTCTAGGAACTCAACTTCTGGTGTCAGATGTAAAGATCACAAACTTAGGTTACTCTAGTTGTGTCATGGGAAAGAGTCTTGATCTGTCTCTGATGCTAAAAAGCTTTATGATCTTATTTAAGTCAACCTCTGAGTCTCTGTTTTTTCTTTTTTTTTTTTAAAAGATTTGTTTATTTATGCATGTAAGAACTGGGGTACAGGCCAGAGCTGCAGGAGGGTGAGAGGATTCACCAGAGACAGAGTGAGGAGCAGAATAGGTAGACTGACTGAAAACACTACTGAGGGGAGCAGCGGGCAAGACAGGAGAGGTCTGCTGTGCCATGTAGGTAGCTCCCTGGCCGACCGGCTGGGGATCGAGCTTATACTGCAGGGGCTTCAGATAGCTTCATAGTGCTGTGCTTAATCCCTTGCGCCACCAGGGAGGCCCCTGGGTCTCTGTTTTTGGTTTTTTGTTTGTTTGTTTGTTTGTTTGTTGTTGGAACGAGGAAGTTGAACAAAGGTTTGTATCCCTTCTAGCTCTAATATTTTAAAACTTTGTCATAAACATAATTATTAAGAGATGTGCTTTGACTTGTTTCTATTCTGCAGGTAGTGCAGCATGAATATTTAAAGCCAGTAAACGAATGAATGATGGTGAACAGGATATGTGTGATGTGTGCTTGCGTGTAAACATTGGGTAGGTAGTAGTTGGTGAGAATCATTTCCAGGCAGGAAGAGTAGTCAAAAAGGTGGGGTGTTAACTCCAAAACGATAGTAGTTACTGAATTTTTTCAAAAATTGTATATCGGTCTCTCTGTGCATTTATCTGAAATTAATGTGAGTTCAGTGTGGGTCTAAAAAGTATTATTTAATAGACTAAGCCAACAAGGGAAAAGCCAACAATATTGTGGTTAACTTGAAAAGAACAATTCTAACATTTCTTCAGCATTGCAACTTATAGTCTTGATCCATCCAAACATTTTAAGTTCTTTGAAAAGATGAACCAGCGGGGTGCAAAGTATAGTTTCAAGTGACACATTTTATTAGACATCACAGTATGTGAAAAATATTATCTTTAAATTTCTGTGGTTTTATTGAGTTGTTAACAAGGTACATGGAACATAAAATTTTCTTATATAATGTTAAGGGAAATTTAAATCCCAAGTAAGTGAATAGCATAGTCGCTGTGTAATTAATGATCACATAAGATTTCAGGAGTACATCTGAAACTAATATAATGTATTTTAATTATATGGCATTTTAAAAAAAGACTTCAGTTGTTGACTATTGTTAAAGATGGGATATAGAAAATCAAAATCTTCCAGTAACCTACATGATTGTAAATGTTTCTATAGATTTTCAGTAGCATAGCAGTAATTAATAGTAAAATTTACCCATGAAGTGTTCACAGGTCTTTTCATACTCATGCTTATGTGGTAACATAAACAGTATCTGAAACCTCATAGGGAACTGCATTAGCTTCCTATAATTAAACTTTTGAACTTGTTTTTCTGTTGCTGTTTTTTAATAACATGCGGCCTGTCTCCTGTATATTGTTTGCCTTTCTTAAATAATGCTAATTTACAACCCCAATAGGTGGCCTCTTTTAAGAGGAGGAAGTATTATTCTCATACAGGAAATCCCTCACTAATTACTTAAGTAGGTTTACAATATTTGCCATTGTGGTGCTGTTAGGTGGCCCCCTGCAATCTACTACAAGTGGCTAATACTTTGCGTTGTTTTTAGTTGCTTTTATGAAATGTCTTGTCCTGTGAAAAATGTGGGAGGTTCAGTTACTTTCAGAATCATCATACAATGGTTTCTAATCAAAATGGTTTCTGAATCAAAATTTTCTAAGACACTGTTTCAGTGTATTTACTAATTGGTTTTGAAATTACATTACAGTGCAATTAGTTGTGTTAGTACCTTTTTGTATTAATATTGCAACCTTAATTGGAGTATCAGGGTAATCAACAAATACTTTTTAAGTCACGTCAATATACTAGGTCCTGTGGTGGTTGTTAATGATACATATAGTCTCTATTAGTTCCTTAAGGTGCAACCCCCAACAACTCTCTCTCCCCAACTTCCTGGGCAATCATTGAAAATTCTGTTTTATGTGGGTCACCTTCTAATTTCAAACCCCTGATTTTAAAACTTCTCTACTTAGGCACAAGACATATTCTCTCAGCATAGTATGCATGTGAATGCTTGCCTGATATTCGACAGTATCTATCTGCCATTATTAGTTGAGTGAGAAATACCTTATTTTTTCCTCTCTTTTTTTTAAAAATGAAAAACCAAAGTGAGTTGTAATTAGTAGAACTTTGGAAAGTAATTAATATAACCTTTTTTTTCCCCCTGTAAAACATTTCCCGCGACTCCCCTTTACTCCTGATTATCTTCTATGAGTTCATCTGTTGAGAGGAAGCACTCATTTTGGATTTGTTTTCACTTACTTGATTTATTGCATAGTGCTGATTTAGACTGTGGAAAAAAAAGGTTGAATGACGGTATAATGTTCTCTGATGAATCTCACTAAAGCAGTAATTGGTTATAAGTAATTAAAAAAATACTATCCTGAGAATATAACCTGGGCTGTTTCCTTCAATTCAGCAATGTTGCACAATGGTGTACCGTAGATGTTCACAGGTTATGATTTCTGTGTCACTGCTCATTAGGTGCAGAAGTGTTTCACGTTTCCTTTTAGTATCTTTGTGTATGTATCCTTAAAGGACAAGAATACCAGTCTACATTTAGAACTTTCTGTTTCTGTAGCCAACTCTCTTGCAGTCAGTTATTCCTTGATGACTTGTCCACGTTAAGATAAGTAATTACTTAGTCAAATCACTTTTTGAGGTGTGTAATTTTTATTGCAGTGGCACAGAAACATTTTTACAGGCTAATGCATAGAAAAATTTGTTTTGACAAAACCATAAACTTGATGTTTTGTCATTAAAAAAAGTCTGATTTTCTTACTATTAAAGATATCTGGCAACAATAGTTCAGATCAGATAGTACTTTTGAATCTTATTATCTAAGTGATAACTTTTAAATTTTTATGAGGGAAAAATCCTAGAGCTAAGTAGTACAGATTGGTGTAATTTCTAAAATATCTTTCTCTCCTCTTCCATCCATATATAATGTCATTTCTGCCTGTTTATGAGGTGTTACAGCTGTCTCAGAATTCAGAGGTATAGTTGTCTCAGAATTCAGAGGTACAGTTGTTTCAGAATTCATTATGCTAGGGCTCTCTAATCATCCCCTGCAGAGTTATAAAATAAAAAATGTTTTTTATATCTTAAAAAATCAGATAATTTCCTATGTAATCTCTCCTCCACAATTCTGGTAGTATTTTCATAACACTATTTCACACATTTGCCCTAGAATCGGTGGTCTTTCTGTAGACATTCCCAAGGTGTCTCTTAGTACTGATCTCACGGTGTTGCCATTCACTCTCACTTAGACTTTAACAATAGCTAGAAATACTGCTGGATGTTTAGATAGCACCTTCTCTCCCCCCCCAATTCCAAGCTGACAACAGTTGGTACCTTTCATTAGCATTAAGGTGCTTTAGATCAAATTCCCATTCTTGTAAATGATCTGGAAAACTATTTGATGTTGAGACCCAGCTTCTAAAACATTAATATAATATTGTCTTTTGGTACATAATAATGCCATTGTCATATACAAGGACAAACGGGGTGTGATGAATACTGTTACTAAATAACAGTGACCTGTTGTTGTCAATGAAATGTGATGGTAACTGAGAAGGGAGCCAAAATTCCTAAATACCTTGTGTAAGTCAGGAGCTGTATCTGTAAAGTAGATTCATTTAGGTTATCTAATTGGTTAGAAATTTATAGAAACAAAGGAAACCATAGTTAAATTTTTACTTCAGTGGAAGATTTTGAAAATCAGTTTTATCAAGAGGTTAGTTTATCTGTGAGATAGGACTAGTAGTTTGTGATTGATGTTCTTGGAGGATAATGAGCTTCCCCTCCCACCCCTGTATGAATAGCCCCACCCTGGAAATCTGTATGAGAGGGACCTGTCTGTTTGCCTCTTCCAGTCCTGTGATGATGGATTTTTGCCCACATGGTTGACCAGCATGCTAATTTGTTCACTCAGCTATTTGCTTCAGACTGTATCAAATTTCCCCTCATTTTTCCCTTCCTCAGCCTTCTCTGTAATTCCTTTCCTAATAACCTCATCACAACAAGTGATTAAGCCTTTCTCTTGTCTCTGATGAGCTGAATCAGAGTAAGTGATTGATGAAGTGCCAAGTTCCAAGGACAGATAGACATCCTCACATGCTGAGGCTCTCTTTGCTTTGGTCCTCACCCTCATGGGGCATTCATACACTGCTGCTGTTGACATGTGTCTTTACATGAATTTATGGCATCTTCAGGCAACCTCTGAATTCCTTAAGGACAATGATTCTTTTCTCTATTCTCGCATTCTTAATCCTCTTGTGCAATATAGACTTGATCGAACTAGTGGATCTTGCCTTGGCATTGAACATTTACATGGAGTTTAAGAATATGGAGTACGAATATTGGGATAGAGTTAACTCCCAACAGCGAATTCTCAGTTACCTTTTTTTGTTCCATAGAACTCCACATACTCTCGGCTTTTCTCTTACCCTTAATTCTTCACCTCATAGGTTGCTTTCCCTTTAATAGGCCCTTTGCAAAAACCAATTTTCATGCCTGAGCCAGGGTGAGACTTATTGACCATATGTAAAAAGAAAAAATATGTGTGTGTGGCTAATTACGAATTAGTAAACAATTTGAAAAGAGACATTCATGTTCTTTTCGTCTCCAGGAGTCTTTATCATCTAATTGGATGCTCAGAAAGTATTGAGATTGAGGCGGGTGGGTGGAATATATGCAAGAAAGAGAGAAGTGATTATGGGGGAAAGGATTTATCTAGCAGATCGATGTTAGAGTGGGGAGAGAGCACGATTAAGAAACAGGAAATCTGAGTGCTAGTGACATCTGTTTAGCATCTTTCACAACTGGGACTTTTTAAAAAAATCCAGGCTACAAAAAAATAATTTTCGCATGACAATATGTTAATCAGCTTGCTTAAAAATCTTACAAAATAATGTCCTTTGTCTAATGATTTCATGTGACCTATTGGTGTGCCTTTTACAGGGACACAGTCACTATGCATGTGTCTGTTACTTCCACTGCACCCTACCATTTGTCACTTCCCACCTCCAGACAGCAGGCAGGACTATTTGTCTGCTTCAACTTAATATGTAAAATCTCTGGTGCCTGTGAATGCACTGGGGAAGGGTGTCGCTTGTCACGTTTGATGCCTCATATTGTGATGGTATATAGTAAATTCTGGCTTGACTCTAGCCTTGTATACCATTTTAATTATTTTAGTAAGAAAAGTGGAACTGTGTCTTACAGTTTTTTATGCTTACTTTCTTTTTATATGTAACATGTATCAATATGCAAATATATAGCTTTTAGCAAAAGGGGGGAAGGATTATTCAGAAAACGAGTTAAGATCATTTGGGCTGGTCTCACTCATAGCAGGAATCTAGAAAACTTAAATAAGGGACCAGGAAAATGAATAACTATAAGAAAGTGAAAATCAAAATCAACAAAACACTATGAACCAGAGACACTTTTTGGGGGATGGGGGGCGGGAGGGGAGGGATTGGGGTCAGAATGGAGGGGGTTGCAATTGTATGGGGAATATAAAAATAAAATTTATTATTTAAAAAAACAAAAAAGATCATTTGGGCTGTTTCTAACCATTGCCTATTAACATTGCATTATGTTTTCTACAGTACAGTTTTCATATATAATTTTAAAATGAAGTGGTGAAAAAAGTCTAATTTGGACTATGTATACTGTCCTTAACACCAAGGATAAAGGAAACATTTTTCCCTATTGGGTTAAATCATAAGGTATTTGATGCTTATACTAAATTAGTTAATTTTACACATAATCATTTTCAAGAACAGACTTATGGGATTGAAAGAATTCTAGTAATTTAATAAAGGAGCAATAATAACATACAGAGAATACATAGAAATGTACATCTTATCAGATGATCTAACTTTTGGCAATATGAAATTAATAGCAATAAATGTATTTTAATTTAATTGTTGTGAAAGAGGATAGAAGTGGCAGAGTTGGGAGAAAGGGTTACTGAAGAAAGCCACAGAAGGAGGATACTGCCAGTACAAGCAGAAACCCCCAAGACAGATGTAAAGTCTGTGATGAATTAACTGCAACATCCCATATCACAGTTCTTTGCACTTTCACATTGTGATCATGGTGCTCATTACTAAACCCTGGCATGTTGGCAGGTGCAGTTATACTTTATAGACAGAGGAATTGAAATTGACAAAGGCTTAACAACTTGCTTAATGTCCATAACTGATTAATAACAGAAGTGTATTTCGAACCCAGTTCATCAGACTGCATCCCTATTTTCTCTTCTCTACGTGACTCTGTGTCTTTAAATGACTGAAGAGTTAGATGTCAGTTTGCCCTGCCTTGTTCCACATCTCCCATGCTCAATCTTGATTTGTTTATCCCATCACTGATTAATTTGGCTTGTTAAATTTACCTGCACTGGTTTTACTAGATCACAAAAACACAGAATTAATTTTTGATAGTGCTTAACATATTAAACATGAGCAGAATCTGATTACTGGCCCCGATAGTGACTCACATTTTGTAATGTGTACCTGATAATAGGTGCTTTGAAATAGGTGCCACGAGATCCACCACTGTTTACACTAATTTTTGTAAAAAGACACAAAGATATGTGTTTATGGAAACTAAGACTGAGACCCAACCTTTGTCACCACAGCCCTCAATGTACTAGGGTTTGAACTTCGGTTTTTCTGTCTTCAAAGCCCTTGGCTCTTTTCCCTTATAAATAAGTTCCTCTCTCCACCAATGTCAAAAGCTTTTTGGATACTGAAAGTTAGGGATCAAAAGATACAAAATGATCTGCTTCTGTCCTGCATTCCACAAATGAACTTTATAGTAGATAAATTCACCTTCTATAGTAGATAATGCACGTTCTCTAAATCCCTGTGTTGAGATTGCCATTCTTTTGTGAGGAAAACCACAGAAGTTCTTAAGGGTATTTTTTTCACTCATTATTTCAATGGGGGGATGAGGTGAAGACTATTAGGGCTTTTCATATCTGTATGTTAATTGTAATATCTTACCTGCTCTTTCTTTATAGTATAAAGATGCATTTATGAAAGCAAATCCTGGCTACAAATGGTGTCCTACTACAAACAAGCCTGTGAAATCTCCAACACCCACTGTCAATCCACGAAAGAAACTGTGGGCCTTCCCATCTGACTCTTCAAGAGACCTGCCAAGCCCCAAGAAAGCAAAAACTGAAGAAATGCCTCAGCTTAACTTTGGAATGGCTGGTGAGTTTAAATACTGTTACATTTCTACCTGTTTTTTAAGGGGTGGGGGCAATATATTTAAGCAGCATTTTTAACAGTACAAAGTGAGAATGGAATAAAATTGATGAATAATATGAAGCAATGGCAGATACATAGCATATATTAAAGCTTCGGAGTATGACATACATAGATTGTGTAAAAAAGTAAAAGGTATATATGCTCAGTAGTAGATTAATAGAGACATACGTGAATTGCCAACATTGACAGTATGGAAAAAAAGAGCAAAGTGAAGATAATCAGGAACTTAGGGAATTCTGTAATGTAACAAAATAGTTTACACGCACATATACACAAGCTATCCCAGTAAGCACTTTAGTTACAAGGATGCTTGAAAGTCACAATTACATAGACCATCTGAGGATCTGAAACATGGAGTGCAAGAAAATGAACAACTCCATCACAATCTGAGATGGATGTTGACAGCTGTGTCTCAGGGAGAATTCCCATCCTGCCCCCTCCCACCTTCATTCCTGAAAGTGCCAGGCCAATTTAAAACTCCAGATGGTCCCATTTGTTATGGGACTTTAAATACTCTTTGGGTGGTAAAGGAATGCTAAAGCCTTTATTACCATGAAATAAAGTATTTATATTCACCCTGCAAGGGCTCTATCTTCCCTGGCTATTGCAGTTTGGTAATCAACAGAGGAATTTGCCAGGGTGAATTTAGGATGGAAACAGTGGTGTTAAACTATAGGGTTCCTTTTTCATTATTTCAAACAAGTTTTCTTCACATTTAGAACAGTGAACCATGTGTAACATGAAAAGTTTGGGAAAGGAGATTGAGCAATATTGTGATGACACTTCATTTTTATGTAGTAGCCAATAGGAGCATCATATACAGATGCTAAGAAATGTTGTCTAGTATAATGACAACATTCTAGGCAAACAGAGTCTTCAGGTGATGGCTTGTAGGTGACTGTAGTGTAATTCTAGGTAAACCCTCCCAAATGAAGCTTCTACATATCCCAGAATAATCAAGACATAGAGATCTGTCTTTGTTAGCTTTAACCCAGTTGCTATTAGTCTTGGTGAGTTCTCTGGAATTTCCAAGTTATATCAGAGTATTTTCTAAAATATTTTATTACGAGACCAAAAGAGGATATATGAGTGATTGACTTCTCATTGAGTTCCTTTGATTCTCATTTGTCATCCTTTACTTTTTTCTCCTAATTTTAAATTATATCAGTCTGTGTAGGTTTTCTGGCATCACAACTGCTACCTACAGCCAAACAATAACTTATCAATGAACTGTAGAAAGCCATGAAAGCTGTCTCTTTGTGGCACCATTTCTGATAGTTTATTAATCTACCTTTTACCTAGAAATTGAAAGCACAACCTCGACTTCAGTGAGATATTTACAGGTTAGCTTTTAAAAATAGTGTTCTTCCGTGTAAAATGTAGGACAGAAGGAAAACACTTTCCTCAAATTTATCACATCCTGTAAGGGCCTGTGTTGAATACTGGTGATCCGTGATCAGCCCTTGTTAAGCTTGTGTATAGTAGAAAACATTGGTTTGATATTTCTGTTATGTGCCTTTGAACACAAGAAAAACAAATTAATTGGCTTTTACTTGTAACGTGGTGCTTAGTTTTTTTAATATAGAGGCTGTTACAGGGGTGACAGAGGCCAGTTTAAGCTTTTCGTCAGCATGGATAAATCTTTGTTTGTGCAGTAGTCCTTGTCATAACCCCTTTGCTATTTTGAATACACCAAAATAGTCAATTATTTTCAAGAAGGCAATGCTGCGTAGAATTTAATTTAGTACAGACTCAGTGATGGGAAAGTATGCTATTTATATAACTATATTTTTATATTTTTAAATAGTATATGTAAGTGTAAATTAATATAATTGATGGAGGATGGTGATTTCTTGGTCTGTGTTTTAGTATATGTATAGAAACATTGTAAAATTACTTTAGATATATACTTAAATTATTATGTTAAAGTGTGTTTCCATTTTACTATACAATTGGAACCAGCACATTTTTATCTTTATTATAAAGCATTCACTCAGTCCTCCTGATCACTACAAAAGTATTGACAGCTACGAAAGTATTGACAGGTACGAAAGTATTAGCTGTCCCCAAAATCAAATCAGACTTTTATTTTCTGTTAAATTAATTCCCCTCTATTGATTTTTATTTTTAAATAGATTTGTGTTTATTTTAATCATCAAAAAAATTTTAGTTAATACTTTAGTAAGGATGGAATCATAAAACAACAAAGAACTTCGTTTCATCAAACCAGCCAGTGTTCCTAAGTATTCAATAAGTCTGTCTCCCTTTGTGGCTACCTTCTAACTTCTAAGTATTTCTTGACCACCCTATCATTTGGTGACATCTTTTCCTTTCTAATAACCTCTTTTTTAAATACCACTTCAGATTCTTAATTTTTTTTAAAATTTGACTGTATATAAGATGTGGTCAGACTTTCTGCATGATTGAGACAGATTGTATACAAAAATGTGCGTAAGGACACATCTTTAAACTAAGATACCAAGCTAGAAACCAAAATATAAAGAAGAAAAAAAATCTACATTTCATCAGGTAACATTATACCTAATCCTTGTTTTTAATTGTAGAGAGATTCTTACAATTAAAAATGCATTATTGAGGACCTGTAGAAGCTAGGATAAGCATTGAATTAGGTGTTTTTTTCATTACAGCTCTGAAATCCACTTCATTTACGACAACTTTAAAGGATATTGGTTTCTTATTGTCTATAATACTTTCTTTGCTTAGATATAAACTGTTATAAATATACCACTTTGATGCTTTTATTTTATCTCACTGTTTCTTTTGATTATTGAAAGAATGAAAACAAAGACCTTAGTAATATAAAAAGGATTAATTTTAAGTCTTAGTTATATCAAGCAAGGTCCTGATTATACCCCTAAGATTGAAAGTGTCAGAAATACATCATTGTTTAAATTATATTTCTTTTTAAAAGTTTTGACAAAAACATGATTTGAACAAACTCACTAGATTTTAGAGATCTATTTTTAAAGTTTCTCTCTGTTCTCCAGATCCTCTGATAGCCTGGTTCTTTTTATCAGCCTAGATTTCACATGGCAGAAATAAGTCTCTTGGAAGACAAACATAAGCACTCTTTTCTTTTTTAAAAAAAAAAAAAATCCATCCAAACTTCACTCATGCATTAAAGAAAGAAGCATCACATTATAGATAATTCTTGTTTAAATGGCTATAATATTGACAAAGTGCTATGATGTTTTATGATGGGACAGCAGTGAAATTTAAGACTCACAGAAGTGTGAGTACTAAATACGTAAATGCCAGCCAGGTTATTGCTACATATATATTGTTAAGGAATTTGAAAGTTTTCTCTAAAAAGTTTTAGATAATTCTGTTGAGTTTTTGATTGATAATCTTTGTAATAGTTTTTTTATACTCTGGATCAGACATCATGCTTGTAAATTGATTGTTTGCTTTTGACTTATTTAGATCCTACTCAAATGGGAGGCCTGAGCATGCTGCTTTTAGCTGGGGAACATGCTCTTGGCACACCAGAGGTAAGCCAGCCCCCCCACCCCCACCCCCAATCCCTCTACTCTGCTCATGACAGGGGTTGAGAACAGTTTCACTGTTTACAGCTCATGAACAAACTTGTAATTTTTTCCATTAGGATCTGTGTGTGCGTTATATTGTGCCTGGAGTCTGGCTAAACCTGAGAGCACAGACACTGGTGCAGATTTTGAGGAACCATGAGGCTAGTAGTTAGAAATGCAATATACAGATCATTAGCATTTTTTTACCATGACTGTTTCATAGGTCTGTAGAGTGGGTCTTATGATTCATTCCTTTACTCAGTGACATTCCTTCCTTTTGTGACATTCTCCTTTAGATTTGCAAGTGAAAATATGAGAATTAAAAAGCATGAAACTGTTGATCTATTATAGTATGTGAATAATTTGAAACT
Source organism: Talpa europaea (assembly GCF_964194135.1). Classification (NCBI taxonomy): domain Eukaryota; kingdom Metazoa; phylum Chordata; class Mammalia; order Eulipotyphla; family Talpidae; genus Talpa; species Talpa europaea. Next base: position 91,731,828 of record NC_140070.1, read on the forward strand.
GAAAATCAGGAAGCATGGTGTTCTAAGATTGTTTCGTTATTTAAAGTAGAAAATGAAAAGGATCCAGGCCCTCATGATCTTGGTTTCATGTTCTTTTATTCCCTTGTGTAGTTATTGGACTGTTCTTGCTAAACATTTTTAGATATAATTTTGCTGTGCAGGTAGGAGCAGTTAACCATGTGTAATTTGCATTTGTGGAAGTCCTCTATTTTCCAGACCCATTTAATAGAGGCCAGAAGAATTAACCTGCATGTCATGTTATTTTACCATACTTAGGGACCTGAGATGGACATTTTTCAATGCCCAACCTGGGCATTGTTGAGGATAATAATGCAGTCTGCTCAATTTTATCACATGTACATATTTTTTACTTGATTTTTTTAAAAGTTGGGACTATGTCATACATATTACAGTTGAATCCTAATCAAATGGTGACTTTAAAAGATACTGTGTAATATAGTTACATCACAAAAGGGTTTTTTTTAGTTTACACTCATAGTTTACATAATTGTTGACATTTGTGATTTAACTTCATTTTGTTTCCATTCAATTCAGAGTTGCAAAAACCAAAATTTGTCAATTGGTGTGCTGGTAGTTATTTACGTTGTATTAATAATCTTCAGCTAAAAAAAAATAAACCTGTCCCTTTGTACCTTTGCATAATTATTCAGCATGATTGTACTTCCTAAAACAATAGCAGTCTGGACAACAGTTCATTTATAACACATGGTGGCTACTGAATAGAAAATGAGACCAACTCTCACTTGGGTGTAGAGTAGCCTAAGCATGTTTCAAAAGGTGAATGTTGGAATAATAATTCACACTTGACCTTTCCAGAGTCTCACTCATGATTTCCAAGAATACACGCTAATGTCAAAGTCAGCACCATCTTTTCTAACAAATTAGCTTATAATGGTGTTTTTCTTCCTGAGATTTATTGGCATTCTTTTTAACTTTCAGAAGCAGATATAAGCAAGTAAGAATCTATAAAACTTAACAGATAGATGAAAATGCTAGTCAAAGAAAAGAATGCTTTATTTTTCCTTTGCTTAAAGGTTGCTTCTTAGGTTCCTTCCAGTGATTTTTCTCCCTCCTTTTAAGAACAGCTGAATTTTAGACACAAGCAATTTAAACAATACAGTGGTTGACCTTTTATTTCTGATGAACGTTAACTGTTTATAGAATTCTTAAGCTAAGGAAACAAAGCTAAATGATTCAGAGAAGGGAGTCTATGTTAAAAAGTTTCCAGCAGTTCAGTTCTTAAGAATCATTTCTAAGAACACAACTCTTTCTTCATATTCTTAGACATCTCATCTCACCAACAGCCCACTATTGAAAAGAATCTGAAAATTCTGAAATAGTAAAGCAGTTTTAAGTTGTATACAATAGTGCTGTCTCTAAATAAATTAGTTGGAGGGTTCATGTCACATAGGAGAAACGTCACTTTGTTTAGTATCAATAGACTTCATTTAGTATCTGATTTTCTATGCAGTCTTATTCCAAAATGTGGAGATTGTCATAGAACTTTAGGGGCTTATATACGCAGGCAGATGATAAACATAAGACAAATATAGTAAGCAGGCACTTTTATTTCCCTAAGAAAATTGTCAGGATAAGGAGATAGGAGGAGAGATACAGAAATTTCATACTTCTGACATTTAGAACAATTACTGTGAAGTCTGTTTATACTATTAGGTAGGACCAGTCAAATAAAGTGACATTGGACAAAAAATCCTACCAAATAGAAGGTCTAATCATAATGACTTTTTAAAAAATTATTATTATTTTTTTATTTTTTACATCATTTTTCATTTTTAAACAATATTTGCTTCCCCCACCCCCTCACGTGTAGTCCCCATAGAGTTTCCTTCCCCAGTGCACCATCACCTCAGTCCCCTGTGCTCCTCCCTCCCTCCGATCCCTTTCCCTCCTCCTCCCCTGCAGGATGTCTCTGATTTATAATTGTCTGTTTTTGCTTTGTTGTGTTTAGTACTGTTATTATTTTTTTACACTGATGTCTTATTTGGTTTCCCTATATTCTCGCTATAAGTGAAATCATCCGATATTTTTCTTTTTCCTCTGGCTTATTTTGCTGGTGGAAGTGCAAACTGGTCCAACTACTATGGAAAGCTGTCTGGAGGTTCCTCAGTCTACTAAAAATGGAGCTACCAAATGACCCCCGCAATTCCACTCCTAGGGATCTACCCAAAGCACACATGACTTTTTCAAATGCCATGAAAGAGGGGGCCTCCCTGGTGGCACAGGTGGTTGAGCGCAGCCCTTTGAACCTGTCCGCAGCCTCTGCAGTGTCTGTTCGATCCCCGCCGGCTGCAGAGCAACCCACATAGTGCAGCAGACCTCTCCTCTCTCGCCTGCTGCTCCCCTCAGCAGTGTATTTCGTCAGTCTGCCTGTTCTGTTCCCCACTCTGGCTCTGGTGAATCCTCTCGCCTTCCCGCACATCTGGCCTGTACCCCAGTTCTTCTACAAATAAATAAAAAAATAAACCTTTTTAAAAAAAAATAGAAATTCTAGAAATAATTTTCAGGACTAAAAATCTCCTATACTGTCTTTTGTTACTTACTTTAATAAAAATGTTAAAGCTAAGTTAAATTTTAACAAATAAGCTAGTGATACTATTCACAGAGTTAAAGAGATGGTATTCAACATGTAAATATGAACAATTAGGATGACTATGGGGAAGGACAACGTTCATGTTACAGACCAGGAAGTCATCTTGGCTAGAACAGAAAGGTTTGAAAAATAAGGGAAAATAAAAATTAGATAGAATAACCATAGCTGAAAGAAAGATTTGAAGGGATCCATATTACTTGAATAACTGAAGACAAACATCAAATATATGGGAAGTACATTTTGTTGGAACCAATAGACAGTAAAGTTATAATTAAACCACTTTTTTTCTTTGCCTTCCATTAATAATAATACCTGCTTGCTTCTAACTCCCAAGACAACTATGAGGATTAATTAAATAAAACCTTAAGGCATTTTTAAATCTCCTGAAATGCATTCTTGTAGGTACATAAAATTATTGCCATAAATTATTCTAGGTACTTCATACTTAACTTGAACGCTTAAATTATATCAGGAACTAGTTCTATAGGCTGCATTATCTTCACACACACAGAGAGAGAGAGAGCGCGCGCGAGAGCATGAGCGCTCCTTGTCCATTGAAAGTTTGTAGGAAATTGCAGTTTATATCTCTTTCATTTTATAGCTGAGTAGTATTCCATTGTGAATATATACCACATCTTTATCCACTTGTCTGTTAGTACTTAGGTTGTTTCCAGTTCATGGCTAATTCAGATATATCTCTTTGAATTGGTGTTTTTGTTTTCTTTGGTTAAATATCCAGAAGGAGATAACTGGATCATACAGAATTTCTATTTTTAATTTTTTGAGCAATCTCCATATTGCTTTTCGTAATGATTGAAAATTTCTATTCCCATTTCAGAAGTTAAGTCTTAATTCTCATAACAGTGAGTTAATCCATACTATGAGTTAAGTCTTATTTCCCTCATAAGTAAATATTGAACCATTAGGTGAGAAAACAGTGGCAGAAAAGGGTTAAATAACCCGCCCAAGATTGTGCAGTTGTGAAGTGACAGAATTGGGATATTGAACCCAGAAGGACTAGCTTCAGTCTTCATGTAGTATAAAGGGGCCTTTGTGGTTCAGCCTCCAACCACTTGACCTCAAGTTGGGTCACTACTTTTATGGTGTCCTGTGCTGCATCCTTATGGGAACACTTCATGAATGCTTCTTGGGGGAATCAGGCTCTGTGCTAAGCACCTCCAATGATTACCTCATTATATCCAAGAACCCTATGATCTAAGTTTATTGTTATTTTGTTGTTGTTATTGTCCTCCTTATTTCATAAATGGAGAAACTACACTACTGAGTTTAAAATAGCCTCTCCACAGTTTCCGAGCAAGGAAGTCCTAACAGTGGGGTTTAAACCCATATATTTTCCATTAAATGATGAGATAGGTGACATCGGAGGTAAGGAAAAAGTGGTTGTAATCAGTATTTGTTAAGTAATGATTATGTTCACATTTTAAACTGAGTTTTAAATAAACGTAAACAACAGGGTTAAATAAAATTGAAGTTTTCATCTTTATTATAATATTTGACATCAGTGAAATGCAGGAAGTTATTTTCTTACCTTGTTGGTACATGAGCTAGTTTGTGCATTTTTAAGGCTACTACACTTTACTACTCCTAGGTAGGTGCTTATTAAATTCATTGAATTCCAGTCCACCCCCATCTCGTTAAAACTTTTATTATCTTCTTGTAGTTTTATAAGTTAATTTTTTTTCTTTTTATGTGAGGAAATCTACTGTATTTAAATTTTACATTAATTAGAAAATGGGCTCTTGGAGCTTTCTCTCTTTTGGGATAGACACCGCCCCCATTTGTGTCATGGTTTTCTTTTCATTTTGCCTGGAGCTGCCTCTCCCCAGCCTAAGGACTCATTCTCTACCATCTCTGAGCAGTGGGGCTCAAAGCCCAGAGAATCAGGTCCTTTTCCCAACTTGATTGCTAGGCATCTATCTGGAATAGTTCCCAGATGGCACTCTTCCCAGAATAGTTCCCATCATGGCAATGATGGAATTATATCGACTCCTGTCTCCCAAAAATGATGGAAGGATAGTATAGAATGTGGGCAGCAACTGAGATAGGCTAGAAAGAGGAGGATGGAGATCAAGAAGATGAAAGAGAAAGGTGATTATTGCTGCTGCTGTTCAGAGCATGCTACATACCTCTTTTCTGGAGAATGCACTCGATTGCATTCTGGTTCCATGGCATCCTGTAAAGAAGGCATGAAGGTAGTAAGCATTGTTATTTACTTTATCAGGTGAGGAAACTGAGGCAGAAAGATGCTGTGATTTGTCTTATCAGCAGTTATTTGTGGAAGTATCCTGGTGTGTGTTCTGGTCTCTCATGCAAGTGCTCTGCCACAGAGCTCATTGTGAGAAAACCCGACTCACAGTGTGAAGTCAGTACCTGGTAGCCCTTCTGCCCTAAGAAAAACTAGAGACTTAGTAGTCCTTCCAGCCAGCTGACTTCACATGTATTCTGATTTTGGGGAGCACTCAGCTTAATGCAGTGTTACTTGGTTATACTCCCCAGGGTAGCCCAGACTTCTTCCCGGCTGTCGCCCAGTCCGAGTGTGAGCTAGCCAAGCGCAGTGCTTTAGTACTCGGCTCTCAAGACTTAATCTAATTTAGGTCTAATTAAGGGTGGCTTCATTTTAGTCCTTCAAAATGTTTTGAAAGACTAACTTGGATGTAATATGTTTATGTTTAATTCAACAGTTTAAACTCAAGTTCATTTTAGAGCTTCATTTAACATCTCATAGTAAATGTAGATTAAATGGTCATTCAGGTACTCTTGTCACAGAGTGATACATGATAGAAGCTGCCAACTATAGGAAGGCTGGGTCAGACTGGACTAGGCTGAGAGTCAGTTCATTGGGCCTTGGAGTCATATAAGATCTTTGCACTCCAACTCTGAAACAAAATGCTCCACCCTCAAACCCTTTCCTCCCACAGAGTACAATCCTTCTTCACCTCCAAGCCCTCTTCTTCAAATTCCTCATTTTATAAAAGGCTCTAACCTATCTTAGAAATACAGCAGACCTAACCTCCTTCCAAAGAACTGCTGGTACTTAGCAAATGCCATTTCTCATTTAATAGAGGCCCCATTACCTCAGCTGATTTCCTTAATTTTCCAATTGGTCTTCTGCCTCCAGTCACTCCCTCGTTAGGGTCATCCTGTCCTCCAGTGACAGTTACCTCCCTGCACATTTCTTCACCACTGCTCTGACTACAAACCTTGATTAGGTCCTCATTGCCTTCTACCTAGGTTCCAAACTTTTTAGCATAGAATTCAAATTTCTCTCAGTCCAAATCACTTCCCACTACACTCCCAAGCATCTTATTTATTCATCCACACTGGAAAGTCATTGTTTCCCAAGCACACAATATACTTGTTTGCCTCCATGTTTTGCCTCCTGTTATTTCCACAACTCTGATTCTAGGCATATCTCAGATGCTGCTATCTTAACTTCTTCCACCCCTCCCCAGAAAAAGCGAAGGCTGCTTCTCCGTCCTTCCACAGGCTCTGTAATCTTCCATTATTATGCACTTACGTTCTTAATATGTGCTACTGTAATGCACAATATTGCACAGAAGTGAAATGTAATCTGCTCAAAAGCAGTCTTTGTCAATAGGTGCTTGTTGAGTATTTGTGGGAAGAGTGGGTAATCCATAAATGTTTATATGAGCAAGAGCAGTAGTATGTAGCTCAAATAAAGCCAATGTACTTAACCCCTATTGTTGAGTAAGTATTCATCACAGTCCAGATGCTTGAGGCTGTGTCTTGTACCGTCTGAGGTAGGAATGCACTCTTGATAAAACCTAACTTATACAAACCACTTATAGTGCATCTAACTGGCTTAATCTTGTTATATCAGGAGACTGGATCAAGTTTCTATCTCTACAGTTTTCAGAAGTGCCGAAAATACTACTTCATCGCAATTCTTAATTACATTAATCTTTTTCCTTCCTTGGATTTTTAGAGTTATAGCTAAATCAAAGGGAAGATTAGATGTAAGGGAAGTTGAAGATGAGGTTAACAAAACTGCTTTTAAAATCCCTTTAACTATTTTCTTTCTTGGGTATATAGCAACACCTAGTGGCCTTATGGATTATTTCAGAGACTCATTCTAGAAGCAGCTTCTTGGGTATTTTTCTCCTTTTATTTAATCTCCGCTTATTTGGTATCTTTTCTCTTAATTAATGATCAATATCTTTGGTTCTATATTCTATTAGAAAACAGTCTGGCTCTAGCTTAGGAATGGTTGTCAAGGGATTATCCATAGAAAGCATGTCCCATCTACTAAATAAATAAATATATATATATTACGATACATAAAAGATTAAGATATATATGTATATTTCAGGATATGTACAAAGATACCCACTTAAATTGGCATTGTATGCCTTATTTATCAAGCACTCAAGAATGAATTTTACATGATTACATTTTACATGTCATTGAACCATTGTTATATTTTGAGATTTTAGAAGGAAATATGTCTATCATGGTATCACTTGCACTTCTGCCTTTTAATGAAGGATATCCTTTGTAATTATCCTTATCTCAACAATTTAAGATCATAGTTATAAGTTTTAATTACTGCATTGAACTGATGCCTTCAGGGGAAACTTTGGGACTAGTTTGCCCTACTTTAATTTGCTTGTTATACATTATATTGCTTTATAAAACATTTGCATCTGTTCTATACAGTTTTTCTGTCGTCTCTTCTTGCTGCTGGCCTTGTTCCTTTTACAATCCTCTTCTTATCCCTCATCCTGATCTCTCCTGATTTGCTGCTTCTGTTCTAATGTGATTATAGAATCAGGTTAACCGCATAGTTTAGTACCCATTTTTCTTGGTTCCTAATTTTGTGTTATTTTTCTGTGTTATACTTCACTAAAGATGTGTGTTACATCCACAGTACATTAAGAGTAAGTAGATTTTTGAGAGAGGATCTCATCCAGTGGAGTAAAATGCATAAGTTTACTGATTCTGTTACTGCTTCTGTAACTAGTGGGCAGCCTTTGTTGTGTGATTTCTGGTCATTGAGATTCGTCATACTTACAACAAAGACACGGAGAATCAGGCCAGTTATAACAGGTATTCATTGTGCATCTGCCTTACAGTCAGGTCCATGATGAGCATAGTGCACACATAGACTCCTTTGATTGCATAGGGAAATTGATAAAATGTGGGCAGGATTATTGATAATGCATTGATAATTACTCACATTTGAGTTCTCATTCAAATAGTTTTATTTAAGAACAGATCATAATGAATTACAGAGGGTCTTCCATGTCACTTTTTAAAACTTTATGACTTGATGTATAGCTATGGCCAAATCATCTAAGTGGCACATAAAATAAAGTTGACAAGTTGACTTTCTTATTTTTTTTTAAAGATTGATTTATTTATCCATACATATAAGAACCGGGGTACAGGCCAGATGCAGGGGAGGGTGAGAGGATTCACCAGAGAAAGAGCGGGGAACAGAACAGACAGACAAAATACACTGCTCTGGGGATCGAACCGGCTCTGCAGAGGCTGTGGACAGCTTCATAGCCCTGCGCTCAACCACCTGCGCCACCAGGGGAGGCCCAAAGTTGACTTTCTTTTTATACTTAATAAGAACTCTGATTAAGTCAGAGGGTAACTAATCTCATAAGTGGTAACCATTTCTTATACATTGTGGGGCTGAAACAAGAATACATATTATATATACTTTATGCAATATAACTACCCTAAATGATAATATACTTAATTGTAAAATCTTTTATACATTTCTGTTATGTGTACAACCTATCATCTTATGAAAGGTTTGTAGACACTACAATTTTCATTTAGTCCTAGTCTTGATTTTTAATCAAATTTTGATTATTTACCAGGATATCCAGGGGTAAGAAACACTAGATTTCTTTATAAGCAGAGCAGTATTGAATAATTGTTTTCATTACTGCTAAATTACAAAGGGAAAGACATTATTTTGTATAAGTATTTCTTCCAAGAAAGGAATTTTTTTGGTGGCTAGTTACTTCAGGATTAGTTGTCCTCCTTTTTAGTGTGTCTTGTGTCTACTTGCCTTCAAATTCTGGGGAAGTACAAGCATGATTGGGCCATTTGGCACACCACTCCTCCATCAGGTGACAGCAAGGGACTGAGGCTTGGCAGCCAAACCGCAGGTGGCAAATTAATTGAAGTTGCTGCACCTTCTCGATGGAGCTTATCACTGAGAAAAGGTGGCCTAAAATTTACTCTTTCAAATCCAAAGGTGACAATTAAAATTTCAAATGCTTACTCCTGCCCAGTGGCCTGTGACACTGTTAGAGAAACACATCATTAATATCTAATGAAGAGGTTCAGTGAGAAAGTCTTTTTAGGCGCATAACCTGGCTAACTGTCAGCTCTTCCCATAGGATTCAACCATCCATATCACATACATCTATTAAAATTGCATTGGAAGAAGTTTAATACAGGAAAATTAATGTTTGTTGAAAAGGAATATTCTGCAACTGTAGCATAATACCTACTTTTCTTGCAAAGTTATCTACATATGAAACTGGAAGAACATACATGGAACAGGAAAATCCGTTATCTTTAGGAGGAGATTGTAGATGATTTTTCTTAAATATTTGTCTTTTCCCCCCCTCATATTTTCTACGGTGAACTTGGATTATCATCAGAAATAGATCATTAAAAAGTGTTTTGCACTTGTGTTTTTCTCTTAAAGCAAACATCACTATTTCCCTACGACTCCCTAACCTTGACATTCAGGAAAAGAAAGAAAAGGAAAGGAACAGTCATTTGGGGTTTAGAAAACATGTTGCCTTCTTTTAGTTACTCAACAAATACTTGCTGAGTATCTACATTGTGCTCAGGCAGTGTTGAGGATTCTGCATTAAACAAAGCCCCTGGAGAAGATGGACAATAAACAAATACTAATGTCTCTTGATAAGTGCTAAAAGTCATGTTGTAAAGAATATGGGGATTATTGAATGTTGAGGAGGGGAAGTGTCATTTGCCTGTCTGGTCCTGGGTTTCATCATTTGTCAAAAGGGTTAGATCAAAGGAATAATGAGATCCTTCCTTCTCTACCATTCATGGACTCCTGTGACTTTTGAATTACAGTCAGCGTCTTAAGTGCTTATGTCACCCAAGTGCAAAATGGGTCAATTTTAACATGGAGATAAAAGAGGAAATGTGAATCCTGAGAATTCTTAATAAATAGCAAGAATTAAAAAAAATGACTTTTGTTACTGTAAATAGCGATTGCAGATGAAGATAGTAAGGCATTAAATGTCCAAAAGAGTAAATAGCACAAAGAAAAATATACATTAGAAAAGATGCTTCTTTTATGTAAATACTAACCTTTCTATTATTGGTACTTTGTGTATAAACACGTGAAAACAAGAATTTGACTTTAGTTTTGTAGTTTTTCCCAAAGGTTCATATTATCAAATCTCATTTGTGTTTCCCTGTGGTAGGATAAATATAAAACATTGGGGGACACACAGAGCATGGAAGAAGTGGATTTTCTTTGGATTTAGTAGCAGAAGACTTAAAAGATCAAAAGGGCTTTATTGTAGAAATTTCTCTTAGGTGAATATTAGCTTTTCTAAAGTGCTTTACCTTATCCATCTCCTATTTATGGCATTATTTAGTAGTTGCATGGCCTCTTGTGTAAAATTTTGCAGAATATAACTACTCTTTTCCACAGTATTGTCTCAAATTGGGGGAATCAAAACCATTCTTTCCTCAAATAGAAACATTTTAGGTGGCATTTATCTTCTGTTACCTTGCAGAACTATTCTTGTGATGTCTCATACCATCTTATTTTGTTACAGATATCCTCTGGCACTTGCAGGCCTGATGTTTCAGAATCTCCTGAGTTGCGTCAGAAGTCACCATTATTTCAGTTTGCCGAGGTAATATATTGCAATTCATCCTTAATGAGGAAATTGGAAGTGAGTTTAAATTTGGACTGATGACAGTAACATAAAACAGTGAAGAACTCTACTTAGCTCAATTAGCCATAAATGGGTAAAATAGAATTAAATTTTAGAAACGTTATTTTTGGAACACCAGAGTCTCTTAATTAAAGAAAAACTCTGTGTATAGAAGCTTATATTACTGTGTCATACTAAATATTATGCTTAAGCCCCATCACTAATTTTTATTCATGGATAGTAAAGTATATAAAATGAACTATTTTTAGAACTTTTGTCATTTATCAGGTGGTAATTTACCAACTGTTAAAACAGAAAGCAGAATCACTTATGGTTATTGGCTCCACATTCCTTGTTATTTTTTTAACTACACTTTCACTTTTTCAGAATTAAAACTGTAGCATGACTTTGGCAGCTTCCAAAGTCTTATGTTTTGTGGCATAACTCAATATGGTTATAATATTGCTTACAAAAGATAATGTAGAAAAAGCGCACTATCTTTGATTTCAAGTCTAAAGGTCATGACTGCTTCCCAAAATATCATTTAATCCTAGACTCTAATACAGGTCCATCATTGATGGATTTTTTTCCTAAAATTTAAGCCTCATGGCCTTCCTTAGTCATTTGAATGCTTCCCCAAAAACCAAAAAGTGACTTCCAGCACTGTCATCCTATTATATACTCATTGTGTTACGCTTTTACAGGAGGAAAGCATATTTTTAGTTTCTACTATTTTTCCCCTTTATTGTTCTTACCTAGTGCTTTTCAACATTTTATTGGCAAAGCTACTTTTCACGCTGGCATATTAGGCAATTCCTTTTAAGACGTTTGTAATGTGCCTAAATACTTGCTGGTATCACCAGAATACTGTATCTATTTTGTCACATGGTACTCTTATCTGTTGCTTTCCTTTCTGCCCTCTGTAAGATGTGCAGGAATTCCCATTACTATTTTTTTAAAGCCTCTTTTTTTTTTTTTAAAGATTTATTTATTTATGCATACAAGAGCTGGGCTACAGGCCGGAGGTGTGGGAGGTGAGAGGATTCACCAGAGACAGAGTGGGAAACAGAATAGGCAGATTGACCGAAGTACACTGCTAAGGGGAGCAGCAGGCATCAGGAGAGGTCTGCTGCACCATGTGGGTTTCTTCCTGGCAGGCCGGGGATTGAATTCGTGCTACAGAGGCTGTGGACTGCTTCACAAGTTGTATCTTAACCCCTTGTGCCACCAGGGGTTATTTTGTATAGTGTGTTCAAGCATTTAATATAATGAGAATTCACTTTGCCCTTCCTTTTCAATAGTCATTACAGATGTATTAAATGATATTTAGTCCCAGCTTTCCTCAGAGATGCTTAACCTATGATCCCTAAACCTATAAAGACCTATAAAACTCTTAATATTTCAGGTGAAATTTTGGGTATATTGGCATATGTACATATTTGTGGGTTCTACAGCATAGCTAAGATTAAGAGATCCTTGATGCTATTTAATATCTGTAGTCTTATAGTTCTTCAGGAGCTCCTTGTTCATGTAACTAAATGAATATCTCCTTAATCTCAACATCAATTTTTGAAAACAGTTTTTTTTTTTTTTTTTTTAATAGAGGCATGCTTTATTTATTTATTTATTTTGTTTGTTTGTTTTTTGTTTATACATTCACTGGGTACAGTCAGAAGCGCGGGAGGGTGAGAGAATTCACCAGAGCCAGAGCGGGGAGCAGAGCAGGCAGAAGGACCGAAGTACACTGCTGAGGGGAGCAGTGGGCCGCAGGAGAGGTCTGCGCGCCATGTGGGACCCTCCTCCGGAGGCCGGGGAGCAGCCGGGGATCGAACCGGTACCGCAGAGGCTGCGGGCAGCTTCGCAACCCAGCGCTCAACCGCTGCACCACCGGGGAGGCCCGAAAACAGTTTTTTTCTTAGAAACTTGTGAAAGCTTTTTGAGAAGTCTAAATGGCTTGTATCACTGGTTCTATTTTGTTCATTGATGCACTTCTTGAAGAAATATCAGTTGTATTTTGGCACTTCATATTATAAGAACTGTCTATTTTTTTATTTTATAAAGGGTTGTTAGGAATGAAAAGGTATATATGAAGTAAGACCTACCCAGTTTAAAACTTCCAGAATTTGAGGGAAATCCTCAGGTGTCATATTTGTGGTTTTTCACACTTGCACGTGGTTGTCATTTGAATTGGTTTCACTGATAAGGCTTGTTCTACAATTTACCCTCCAGTCTTCAGAAACACTTGATTCTTTGTCATTCATGATGGTTGGTTTACATCTAGATTATTAAATAGGATCTGGGGAATCTCTTTTTCTTGTAACTGATAATCTAAAAATGTCTGATTCAAAAGATAACCTTGAAATTAAATTGTTCCTCTAATGACTTCAGCAGTGTATAAAGTCAGTAATTTCATCAGTCTTTCTCATCCCTAAATATTACTTTGATACCATATTGGTTTTCTAACCAACTTAATTTAAATGAAAGGATAAATGATTTTTGTGATTGAAGAGCTATGATTAAGGTCATTTATTGCTTAGTAACTACCCTTTCATGCAGTTGGTAAGTACGGTTAATTGAAGAAAAAGACTTTTATGGGATTGGAAATAGTTGAATCTGTAATGTCTAGACTTTCTGCTTTTGTTACTCACTTTCACCATGTTTTGTAACTGGACAGAAACTTTGTTTGCTTTGGAACCAAAATTGATAATTAACCTTGTTCTCAAAACATCCTTGGAAAGTATTTCCATGTGGCCCTCAGAGGAAAGTTTTAATATGGTTACCATAATTATCAAGTAGAAACAAAAGGCTTCCTAGTTGAACCAAGTGTGGTGTGGCACCATTTCTCTCCACACTCAGATACCTGAAGAGTGTGTTTGGAGGGAGGGTTCATATGGTGTTATAAAAGAAAGAAATGATGTTCATCACATTCCGTGAACAGTTTCTTGAGTTCTGGTGCCGGGCCAGGCAATGTTATTCCATCACTTACTTTCTTCCTACTATAATCCTGTAAAATTGAGATGATGATGATAATAATCATCATCATGTCAATTTACAGATGGGAACAATAGATCTCAGAGATATTAGCTGACTGCCCCAGGTTATGTAGCTAGTGAGTAACAGAACTAAGATTCAATCCCAGATACCCTGACCCACATCCGCATGCTTTTCCAACACTGTTTCACAGCTGCCTATAAGCAGAGAACAGCTTGGGGAATGTGGGGGAGTGCTGTAGAGAAAAGAGTGCCTTTACGTGCTGCCTCCAGCTTTTAATAATATTTTAAAATCATTGAAATAAGAAAATTCATCTCTACAAGTCCCCTCAACTGCTGTTTGATACATACCTGGTACCTTAACAAGAGCTAGAGAAAATAAGACAAACTCAGTCATTTTGTTCTTTCCAATCATGTTTTTGGAAACATGGCCTTTGTCTTTCTTTATCATTTATACTGCTTTAAGAGGGATTGAGGGTGATGACTCATGTCTTAACCTTTATCGGTGTCTACAGTAGAAATATATGGCAGAATCTATTAGTCTGATACGGGAAAATGTCCTTGTGTATTAAAAATTACTTGTTTCCTTTTAGATATCTTCAAGTACATCCCACCCTGATACTCCTTCAAAACAGTGTCAAGCATCAGCCTTGTTTCAATTTGCAGAGGTATGGCCTTTTTAATTTTTTTTAATGCTTATGGGCTCAGAAAATTGAGTTCGGGAAATATGTGAATGGAGTTTTAATAACGTATATTGAACTTTAGGCATGCTTCTTGCCATTACTAACATAATACATGGGACAATACTTATTGCTTTTTGCTACTTTGGCTTTAATCATAGTCAGATCAGTTTCAGATTTTATGCCATTTTATAAGCATCATTAAAGAGTTCGTTCAGAATAGACACTTTCCAATAATTCATTTATTTCATTTTACCTTTTTTTAAATTTTATTTTAAAAGCTTAGAAAAACTGCTGTCAACATGACTGCAATAGCATTCCAATTTATTACATTTTTCCAATAGTGAAATTAGGTGCTGTAATTCATAAATAACTCCCATGGAGAAGGCAGTGGTGAATTCAACCTGTTAAATCATCAGTGCTTAGCTTTTGATGTGATATAGCTTCAGCCAGTATATTTTTATTAGTGTTTAATCCCAGGCTTCAGTCAGGTCTTGCAGGATCTTAGATTTCTTTGGTTTGTCAGCAAGAGAGAGCATTTTCTTGGTTGGTATGATGAGGAGGCAAATCTGATATGCTTGACTTTGCCACAAAATCCTTGGTGTCAACCATATGCTCATTTCCACTGAGCAGTACATGACAAATAAGAAAGTATATACAGTTCATGAAAATAAGATGCTGTCAGCTGTAGGCCTTTCCTATCTTTAAAATTCCAACCAAAAATGCATATCATAAATTAAGCAGTTTTTCATAGGGTTGAGAGAAAACGACGAGCAGGGCCGTTCTGTTTAATATTGATGTATTGAATCATTTTGGTTCATTTGAATAAAGAGTTCTGCATAAATGAAATGTAAAATGATATCCTTTTGGCAGGAGAAAATCCAGCATCTTACTTTGAAAATGAGAAAAAAATTACTTTCAGTGCTTACTTTAAAGAAAAAAATTCTGCTTCCTCTTAGGCCATTTGTGTCAACCTCCATTCATTGGTCTGCTTATTTGTTAAACTTCTCTGCCCGATGTTTGCTTTAGTGGTGAGGGCTATTCTGTAAAGCTGGTAACAGAAATATCATGTAATACTATCATTTTAGGGGGAACAATTTGCTTGATGAATCGAATAAATTAAGATTTTATTATAATTTTTCATTATGATAAACAGGCTGTTATTTTCACTGTCTGGGGAAGTAGTGTTTTTTAATACTTACTTGGTTTCCTCCAGTTAATGACATCCATGTATATTTGATAGTAATAGTTTTTTTGAGTTAAAACAGAATTTTGGCATGGTAACGAAATTATCTTTTAATGATTCCTGAGACACTCCCATTCAACTTTTTAGAAACTTTGCTTTCAAAACAATTTATTTTCCATATAACTGTAGCATGAATATTAGAAAATTAATGACTCATCTTTGCCATATCTGCTATTTGCATATGCATTAACTACTGAGAGTGTGCAACTTAATTTAAAATGTCAGAATGGGATATCTCAGCTGCTGCATTTCTAGTAGTTATCACCACTCAGACTGTGATTGTTAGGTAACAATACCATCATTAGACTTATTAGGAGCTCCTGAAGCGGTGGATAACTCTGAGGGACCAGTTTAATGGTGTAATAGTTCCTGTCCTGTGATTCTGAAAAATAAGATTCTGTGTCTCAAACTAATTTGTCCTTGCAGCTCAGCATAGTTACTCATCAAAAAATGAGAAGGATTTCTTTCCTGGGGAAGAAGAGGTCTTTTCTTGGAAGTTGTTCAGGGAGATGTTTCCATGTGTCACTCCTCTACTATATGGCACTTGTTTCCTGAGGATATTTGGGTTTTGACTGTGAAACATAAAAGATTTGAGGAAACTTAGAGAAATTAATTTGAAAAAGTATTAGGAGTTATTCCAAGGCATTGTAACAAAGGGAAGAGTACATAATGGAAAAAAATACAAAATAAAATGTTTTCACTAGAATCAAATGCAGTTCCCCCTCCTACCTCTGTATATTATTTTTCCTTGTTATATTTTGCATAGGTTGATAATATGAGCCCCTTTAATTATTATGTAAATAAAATTTCTACATACCTGGTTATTTCATTGTAAATACTATATGTGATTATAGAAGACAAGTCCATGGTGTCTCTAAGGATATATAACTTCCAGTCACTTTTCTAAACTGAACCAAGAGAACCCCAAATTTTAATCTTGACTATCTTAAGACCTGACCATGCTGTCAGCCCAGTACTAGGCTGACTTATTCAAAGCTAAATAAGAGCTGACTAGATGAACTAATATCTACTAAAATCTGCTATAAGTGTGTATCTATATAAAACAGTAGAAATAGAATAGGCTATAATTATTATGATCATATCCTTAGAGCTCTTAAAATGATTTCTAAAATGTCCATTACTTTTGAGAAAAACAAAGATTCTTAAAATTCTTCTAATTAGTCTATAGTAGAAGTTCTGAAAATTAAAATACATCAGAGTTACCTCAAAGTTTTGTTTAAACATAGATTACTGGGCTCCACCCCAGAGTTTCTGGTTAGACTGGGATGTGAGGATTTGCATTTCCAACAAGTTTCCTGTTAGGAAACCATGGTTTATGACCGATGCTCTATAGTTTATAATTTGGAGATGATTTGCTTTTTAAAATGTTTAGCTTTTTAATATCTTAAGATCACACATGCAAAATTCTTAGACACCATTCCTGCTCGTGTCATTTTTTTTTTTTTAAGAGTTGACATGGAAGATCCTTTATTTTTTTTATTACTATTTTTTTTAATATTAAATTTTATTTAAACCTTCATCACTCTAGGAAGAGATTAGCTAGATTTCCTCTTAGAAATGAGTCATTTAAGGCCTCCTCGGTGGTGCAGCGGTTGAGCGCTGGGTTGCGAAGCTGCCGGTGACCTCTGCGGCGCCAGTTCGATTCCCGGCTGCTCCCCCGCCACCAGAGGAGGGTCCCACATGGCGCGCAGACCTCTCCTGCCTCCCGCTGCTCCCCTCAGCAGTGTACTTTGGTCCTTCTGCCTGCTCTGCTCCCCTCTCTGGCTCTGGTGAATTTTCTCACCCTCCCGCGCTTCTGACTGTACCCAGTGCATGTACAAACAAAACAAACAAACAAATAAATAAATAAAAACATGCCTCTATTAAGAAGAAGAAAAAAAAAAAAGAAATGAGTCATTTAATGTGTAATATAATTACCCTCAAAACATACTTTTAAAAAGCAGTAAGCCCTGGACATGTTAAGTTAAAATACTTTTTTTCATTTACATCAATTCCTGAGTTTCTCTGCCTTGCAAACTGAGAAGGATATTTTTCCTTCTTAACTAAATCTGATAGTTTTACAACCCATTGTAGTTAACCTGTATGTAACCATGAAGCTGAATAAAGAAAAATGTTGCTTATAGATGTCTCGTGAGTGTCTGCATTTAAATGGAGAAAAATATATGTGCTTTATAAGAGGTACGTAGAAAGAAATAGTGTCTTTACACATTTTGACCTGTCTCCCATATTGATGCTCATAATTCATCGAGATCCAGCTTGGCTCATTTGAAGAGCCATCACTCTGTTTCCAGACTATGATCCATTAAGTTGATCAGAATTAGTTTTCTCTCTGCATCTTTTGTTGTTCATAGTAGAGTGGAATATCCTTCACACTTTCAGATCTCGTTTCCTGAAGAACAATGACCAAATGTAATGCCAGGAGGGACTATTGTCTTCCATTATTTAACAAGTCTGAAAGTCATGGCTAGTCTGCTTAACCCTCCTCTCTATAGTGTGGCTAATTCTTACATTTGGAGTTTATTTTTACACTGAAAAGTTATATATTTCTATTGAATACATAGCTAATCTGGATGATTTTCACAAATACACATTAAAGCTTTCCTTAGAAGGTATTTACTTTGGCAATATAAATACAGCCATAATCTTACCTAATTTGAGATATTGTCACTATTGGATATAAGCAATAGATGAAAATTTAAAGCATTTTCATGATGAAATGCTCAGTATGTTATAAGGTATTTATGCTCAACAAAAACACCATATACTCACACTGCAGCTAATCAGTGTGAAAATATTATGTATTTTATTGCACATATTAATATTTCTGTTAAGGAAGACCAATCATCTCATATTTTTCATTTAATTCATTTATTTATTCAATAATTATTGGTCATTTCCTCCCTGGTTATGGTGTTTATATTCCCTAAATAATTGCAAAAGACTTCCACCATTACATTTTTTTTAAAGATTTATTTATTTATACAAGAACCAGGGTACAGGTCAGATGTGTGTGAGGGTGATTCACCAGAGAGGAGAGGATTCACCAGAGACAGAGTGGGCAACAGAACAGGCAGATCTACTGAAATACACTGCTGAGGGGAGCAGCGGGTGAGATAGGAGAGGTCTGCCCCACCATGTGGGTATCTCTGCAGCTGGCAGGGATTGAACTAGCACTGCAGAGGCTGCAGACAGCTTCACAGCACTGCGCTCAACTGCCTGCGCCACCAGAGAGGCCCCATTACTTTTCTTTTTATCTTAACCACCTGTTTCCTTAGCGTACCCTCCCCTACCTCACACAAAACATAAAAATTAACAATTTAACAATCAGGGTAGTTATTTTTTGTAGCACCTTTGCTGTACCTCACATATTCCCACTGCGTTTTTTAGAACAAATACAGAATAGCCAAGGAAGAGATTGCGGCAGACATGATGTCCAGCATGGGAGTGTACCTCACACACTGTCCTCCACCACTCACCAGTTATTGATGAACATATTAACTATATTGCTCTTACTTGAAAACATGTAAATATCTATTAAATGGGAAAAATAGGGGGATGAACAATGGTATCATAAATCAGAATTGTACAAGCTGTATATAAGAGCCATCAGAGTAGATGAGATTACTGAGAGATAATGTGCAACTAAAAACAAAGATGGCCTTAAACAAAACCCTGAGGAAAAACATTTAAGAGAACACTATAGAGGGAAGAGCCAGCACAGGAGATGAGCAAAAAGTGGCCTTGTTGAGAGGTAAAGGGGAAAACAGGGAGTCTGTGGTCATGGAAGCCTGGAGAATAGTTTCCCAAAAGATAAGGTCAGAGAAATTAAGATAAAGTCTTGAGCCATAGACAATAAACATGTTCAGTTTCACAGTCTCCTCTCATTAAGAAACCAAAAGAGAAAACACATCTTACTACTAAGTCATTTTATGAAAATTTTATTGTTATGTGAGCCTGAAAATGTTAGACAACCAAAATAATTTGACCTCTTTCACCCTTCATCATGCCCCTTTGGAAATCAGCCTCCCAGGAACCTTGACCTTGATTTTATTTTTAAAGGTTTTTAAATTTATTTTTACGTAAAACAGGGGTACAGGCCAGAGGTGCAGGGGTTGGGTGGGGTTAGAGGATTCACCAGAGAGAGCATGGAGAGCAGAGCAGGCAGAGCTACTGAAATACACTGCTGAGGGGAGCAGTGGGTGAGACAGGAGAGGTCTGCTGTGCCATGTGGGTAACTCCCTGGCTGGGGATCGAACTCATGCTTCAGTGACTGCTGATAGCTTCATAGTGCTGAGACTTAAACCTTTTGCGCCACCAGGGAAGCCCCACTGACCATTTTATTTTTATTTTTTTTTAAGATTTATTTGTTTATTTATTTGTTTGGTTTGTTTATTTATTTATACAAGCACTGGGTACAGTCAGAAGCGCGGGAGGGCGAGAGAATTCACCAGAGCCAGAGCGGGGAGCAGAGCAGGCAGAAGGACCAAAGTACACTGCTGAGGGGAGCAGCGGGCGGCAGGAGAGGTCCGTACGCCATGTGGGACCCTCCTCCGGTGGCCGGGGAGCAGCCGGGGATGGAACCGGCACTGCAGAGGCCGCGGGCAGCTTTGCAACCCAGCGCTCAACCGCTGCGCCACCGGGGAGGCCCCCACTGACCATTTTAAATAATACCCTATAGGTAAAAATCTTCCCATAGTCAATGAGGAAGATTGTTCTTACTAAACATATGTGGTTCCTTTTGAAAGACAAGGAACTATTCCCAAGCCTTCACTGTGGCAGCTGTGCTTTAATTCAGATGATAATCCATGCAGTCAGTTCTTCATTGAGTCTTGTCGGTGTTCCAGGTATTGCATTAGCAGAGGGTATAAGGTAGTGCACAAACACACACACACAATGTGAGGGAGCAGTAACTATGGCAGCAAAAGCTACAGCAGAGAGATCCAGGGGAAGAACTAGAAACACTGTGTAGTACAGCACCACCAAATTCATCTCCTTAAGTAATTCTTGAGGGTTCTATGTGATTATGCAACAAATTGAATATTCTATAAATTACTAAATTTAGCAAATATCTCTTGACATTGCAATCTTTAATTCTGTTTTCAGTATATAACCAATTTTGGGGATGGTACTAAAAGTTTATTAGTGTTAATAATGACAAATGCCTATTACTAATAATTGCCCCATTTACTGAGGTAATAATATGGACTCGAACTCTTCAATAACATAAAATCTAATTTTTACAGCAGTAACAAAGCAGCAGGTATTATTGTTTCTATTTTGAAGATAATGTTAAAAGTCTTAATTATTTGCTTAAATTCACAAAGCGAAAAGTAATGAAGCAGTGTCTATTGACACAAAGGCCATGTCCTTTCTGTTACACAACCTTGGTCAAGGGACTGACATTTATATTTCATTCCCTCAAGTCACTGAGAGTTGATGATTATATTAATATTTGTTTCTCTTAGTCTAGTGATAAAGTAAGTAATAGAATTCAGCTTATCTGGGGCCTTCCTGGTGGTGCAGGGGTTAAAGTCTCAGTGCTAATCAAGCTCTCACCAGCCACTGAGGAATGAGTTCGATCCCCAGCCAGGGAGCTAACCCACATGTCGCAGCAGACCTCTCCTGTCTCTACCATTGCTCCCTTCACCAGTGCATTTCAATAGATACACCTGTTCTGCTCGCCACTCTGTCTCTGGTGAATCCCATTACTCCTCTTACCTCTGGCCTACACCCCAGTTCTTGCATGCATAAATAAATATTTAAAGACATTTAAAAAAAAAAAGAATGCAATTTGTCTAGGAAAAGTAGAAATGGAATTTATCAGAGAAAATACAGCTAGAGGAAAATGTTCCAAGCCTTAGAAAGACTAAGTCCCATACACTGATTTTTCTAAAGAAAAAGTAAATGATCAGGATGAATAGGAAAGGACTCTGTTAAAAATGATTGCACCTCAGAAGGACATGGAGTTTAAGAACTAGACCCTGGAGAGTTCCCTCTATAAGCAAACAACCCAGTCTCCTCTGGAGCTGACAGCTTCATAGAGTTCCCTGTGGGACTTGGGGTTACCTGTAGTAAGACAGGATTGCCTCTTAAAACTGAACCTGTTAGCTCTCTTTTAAACCAAGAATGAATTCAGTATCATGAAGAGTCTCAAAAGGTAAGTCACAGCTTTAATGATGATAAAAATTCTCTAGAAAAAACTTTGTAAGATCCTTAAGAATGTCCTCAGCTTCTTACTAAGTTTGGCTAGAAATTGAAAATGAAGTTATCATGTAAAACAATGCTGTCTGTCATTGCTATCAACATGTGTGGTTGCTGTTTAGCTACATTTGCAGACGCGTATGCAGTCAGTGTAGTGTTGTAGAAATGTTAATGTACCATAACATAGGGCCTTAACTCCAAAATGTCATTAGATTTGTGATCTTGTCAATCCTTGTGTGTAATTTAGAGCACACTCTTAAAGCCAGGACCAGTGTTGTTTTTTTTTTTTTTTCAATAAAACTCTTAATAAAAGTTTCTCTAGATCCTGTCATATTGCCTATCCCATTAATAATGGGTTCACAAATACTTGTTGACTGATTGATGCTATCTTTCCACAGAGATCCCAAAACCAATCCTTTAACCGTTTTAAGTAATTGCTTTGATAAATACAAACTGATTCAAAATCTCTGTATTGGGCCAACCTGTGAGTTGGTACTTGTATAGAAATGGAAATGCATATCTGGTTTTAAGGTTATAGGGTTAAATTTAAAGCCTGGAATATATAAGATAATACTTTTGTCACTAAACGACCGCGGAAGCCATACTTTTTGTTACTATTTTTTGAGGTTATTTACTAACATTGTTTTCAAAATTATTGTTTCAAGCATGACACATTTAAAGTTATTTGCTACCTGAGAGCAATATTTCCACAAATTAAAGAAAGTTCCTAAAAATGACTGAATGGAAAGAAAGGTTTCTTATATGACAATATTCTTTATGTGAATTGTTTTCATTATAGATTTCTTCAAACACATCGCAGTTGGGTGGTGCTGAGCCTGTAAAACGCTGTGGAAAGTCTGCACTCTTTCAACTGGCAGAGGCAAGTTTCTGAATAATATATTGCACTAAGTTCTGCAAAGGAGGGAACAAAAAAGTTTATCTCACTAATGTTCCTTAAACTGTACCATCTCACTTGTGACTATTAAATGTTGTTATATCTACCTTTCAGCAATGAAAGTGTTAACTTAATTTAGAATAAATGAGTTTTGCTACTAAAAGTCATGAGGCTTTTGAAAAAGGAAGATTGCAGAATCTTTCACAAGTAATGTTTAAAATATTTTAAGGTCACCTTTTGTCTCTTCCAGATTTATTAAATAAGTTCTGCCTGAACCCAAGAAAATCACCCATACCATTTTCCTCTTCTCTGATTTTCTTATAGCATTTACAAATCCCTAGAAAGCACTATTTTTACACCAGGTGGCTGTGTTTTAATTTTTTTTTTAAGTGAAGAACTCAAATGACATGTTTTAAAGTCTCATCTGTTAGTTGTACATTTAATGTGATATGACATGGGAATAAAATGCTACATTCCTTCAGCAGAGTAGGAAATGTGATTTCATAAAGCCTGTGAGGGCAGATCCCTCACTTGGTAGGGGATGGGTTGGAAAAGAGAGTGCCAGAAGCAGGTGTTGATAAGGTAGGCAGGAGGAAGCTGTGACCGTTCTGCTTTAAAGGGAACATGTGGGAAAATGTCTTCCGCACCAATGTAAAATGTAAAAATGTCATTTACACTATAGTAAAAATGTCTCTTACACTGTAGTGACAGTTTTCTCCTTTATTAAGACAAATTAGGAGCTGCAAAACAGTTGACCAAAATCTCTTCTGTTAAACTCTTTCTTTCATCTTTCTGTCTTTCTTCCAATTAATTTCTTGTGAGACTTCAGAAATGATGTGGTTCTTTTATAAATCCCTTGTAGTTTACTTAGTGGGACAACCTGTCATTTTCTAAAATTTATAGTAAGCTATAAAAATTAAAGAGTTATAAATATTCTAAAGATGAACTTTTAAAGTCCAGCCAGGTCCAAATTAGCAATATAAAAAATCCAAAGGCCTGAAACAGTAAAGAAGTATATAAACAGTAAAACAAACTAACCCATTGTTGTCTGACATTAAGCCAACTGCTTCTTTTGTAAGACAAATTCAGACCCATAGAGGACTTCCAGTAGAGGGCTGGAAAACTTATGAAGTCAGCAGGGAATAGTTCTAAAAAGAACTGGCTGAGTCACTGCAAGTTACTACTTCAGATGCAACTGAGATGGTAAAGATCTGGCAATGAGTGTGTCCTTGGAATTAGTTGTAAATTCGTCTTCGTAAACAGAATATGAGGTCATGCATTTGTCTTAGTATCTTTAAGGCTGTATAAATTGTCAAGAAAATTTATTTGAAAGAAGTTATTTTTTTTCTTGAATAATATGAATGTATGACCTTCCATATTTCTTGAGGGGTGTGTGTATACACTTATATAAAACCATACATATACTAAAAAAATCTAAACTAAATTGCCAACTAACTTTCAACATTAATATGTCTTTATTAAACGGATCTGTGTTAGAATATGTGAACCTTTGTGGTACTTAGCTGTGGGGGGTGCTAAAGACATGAATTTGTCTTCTCATTTTCTTTCTTTGGCATAACAGTCATAAAAAAAAGGATTCCCTATTAAATCAGCGCTCATTAAAAAGAACACTCTTCTAATTTGTAGGGATGCATCCCAAATATGAAACAGATGCTATGGTTTAACAGATGTTTGAATGCTGGTATCATAATTTAAAGGGGTGAAATGACTGCAGTAAGCCTATTCCAATTATAGCAAATCAGCTTATACTCAGACTTAGTTTTTTATAACATTTGAGTAAAAATATATGCTTTTGATGAAACAGGGTTGCTAAAAAAGAACTTGCCAAGCAGATCTTCACATTATTATTTGTATCACTTGAATATGAAGCCATGACGCTAGTAGACTGTGTTTTAGAATAACATCCTAAAGCCTTCCTAGTTTCTAATTAAACATAAATACATGCAAAATGGGTTCATCAGTATCTCCAAATAGTCACCAGTAGAATGCTTCCTCAATATTTTTATTCCATGTGTCTATAATGTTCATTTTTTTTTGCAAAATATAATATTTAATTATTTTGGATGCCTATTTAAATAAGTAAATACAACAGTATATGGAAGAGGATTTTTCACTGTTGCCCAGAACTGGTGCTGTTGTCTGAAATCTGAAGGAACAGCTTTAAATTCACACATTCCAAAGGGAGAACTGCCAAGAAACTACCTTCAATTTGGGTCAGACACTTCTCTTACAATTTATAAAGACATGACCTGATCCAACTACTACTCTTGTAGGGGTTTCTCCTTTTGTCCCCTCTCCAATCCACATGTTATCAGTGTGGAGGAGATGTCATAGACTGTCCAGTCATCTGGAATGTTTGGCTTTTCTCTCTGTTCTGAGGAGAGAAGGAGGACATTTTCTTTATTCATTACCTTGCTCCCTGTCAAAGTGGAAGTAGCCCCAAGAGAACCCCTGTTAAAGATTGGAGGTGGAGGTGGTCCTTGCAAGATGTGTCTTCTCTTTCTTTGGGAAAAAGCAAGAGATGTTTTAATCATAGACTTACTATTATACACTTCACCTGTCTAACCAGGCAAAAAGAGAACTGCAGGAAACTGGCAGCAAGGAGAGATGTGGAATGACCCGCTGCATGCTCTGGTTTGGCATTGTAAAGATCTGTGAGTGTCCCAAGGGTCAAGTGAACAAATAGAAAATAGTTCTGCTTGATCAGACAAAAGGCCATGGGATAGTCATGGGAAGGGGCAGACTCTCACATTGACAAGTATGCAGTGCAGATGCCTTTGCTCAGGATCCTCTGAAAGAGCTCCTGCAAGCAGGAGTGGTGTACATCTGGTTTGCTGTCCTGGGACCGAAATACCAAAGTACTTCCTATTGTTAGTAAGATGGTGACTGAAACTCCCTGAGGAACCTGGCAGCAACACTGCCAGCATTCCTGGGCTCCCCCTGATCCAGCAACTGGAGGGCTCAACAAGGGGTGTACAAGACCCTCTTCTAGCTCTGAGACCACATCCCTTCTGAATAATTGGCCCCCTGCCTGTTAAATATTTTTGAGTATCATCTCTGCCCTTGGCACCCCCCTTACAAGGTCACTCAACCTTTTGTGGTTAGTAGGAACAAACAAGAAAAAGGAAAAGACGTAAATTATTTTTACCTCTACGATTCCTTCCTCTGTCTTCTAAGCCAGACATTCTTCCTTGTAAAGTAAAGGCCAAGTATCAGCTTAAGAACCAACTACTTACCCTTTCCACCTCCATTTCTGGGGGCTACCATGCAAGGAGTCAATGAACAGGTCTCCCCCACTAAAGATAAGGGTTGTTGTTTATAAGAACTGTCTTCTTGGCAAGAAATACTGTGGGCATACACACTGCTGTGCCAGCACCCACTGGAGCAGGCAAAAAGAGAACTATGAATGCAGTCCCCACAAAGAGCATTGGGTCAGCCTGCACACAAATGGGGACCTCTCCCCATTTCCTGGGATCCCAGCACCAGGAGATACCCTGGGGAAGGCTCTGCTTCAAAAATTTGATTGGTATTTTAAACTGGGTGGATTTTAAGTAGCTGAAAGTGACCTGCAAATTTTGGGATCTGTTCCAGGTATTTTTAAGGAATCTGCTTCAGCTAGGAAGGGAGATTTGGCATGGTGCTGCTGAAGTCAGGGGATTGAGGAAAACATAATCCTTTGTTTGAACTTCCAGGCAATTCACTGTTCAGTTAATCAGTTTCTTAATTGGCACAGGTAATAAAATGTATTGTGTTCCCTTTCATTTTGAAATTAATTAGTTTTGATTATGTAGAGATCATCAAAGCAGCAAAGCATACTCAGAGATGATTGTGTACAGTAGTTGCTATCATTGGAAGACACTTTGAAGAGGGTCAGAGACATCTTAACCTTTATATTTTAGCAAATGTAGAATTTTGGCAACTTCTACACTTAGAGATCTCTAGAAACAAAATTGTCTAATGTAATAAGGGGAGCAGTTTATTCTTTTATTATAACTAATGGTAATTATTTATTGTGGCTATTCTCTGCCAATAAAAGGCTGCTGAAGCTGCTTGCATATGGCAGTGCAGATATTTTTATTGAAATGAGATAACCTAGGAGCCTTCCTCTAAGATCAGTGGTATGGGAACACTTTCACCTCCATGCACAGTTTTGGTGTTTTGGAGTGCCTCCAGGGACTGGAGCATAAGCAAAATGTTACTATTTGTCTTCTCATTTTTCTGAAATAATCTCATGTGTGATCTTTAAATAGATTATACATCTTAATAGAATTTATCTGTATGTAATTTTTATTATCTTAAGGGATGACGTAGTGTTAGGTATTTTTTTTTGAATATGTTACATGGTCTCATTTATTCTGACAACTATCCTCAGAGATAGGTACTGTTGTCATTTCTTTAGAATACATTAGGAGACCAAAGGGCAGAGAGGTGTTGTGACTTGGACAAGAAGCATTAAGAATCTCAGTGGAAAGGTGGGCAGTCTGTCTCCGTAGCCCAGACTCTTAAACACTGGGCTGTTGTGTCGTCTTCTTAAGATGATATAAAAGGGCCATGCTAGTTGCCTGTTCTAGGAGTTTGCGTATTATAGAAAGCTCTATGGAAGACAGCTTACTCCTACACATATGTGTATAGCTGAATAAGATGACAGATTGTTCAAGACTGCTGTCAAAGAAATGGAACTGATATTTCCTTTTTAAAAAAATGTCTGTACTTTTGAAATTGCCAAGATACTTGTTACAACTTTAAGTGCCTGTGTCAGAATATATTTTGTTAGATACTGTGAGGGTTATAGAAAATGATAGCATATGGCTCCTGTCCTCTAAGAGCTTATTCTCTAGTTGCAAAGTGATGAGATATGAAAAGTTAAGAGATAAGAAATAATTAGTACAATGATTTCACAGGCAACCATGTACTGAAATGATGAAGCTCTTCTTCAGTGATGAGTGATAGACAAAGTGAAGATATGAAACCAGGGAGGGGAGAAATTAATGTTAGCTGGAGTGTTCTAGGGACTCAATGCAGGGAACAGAGCATGAAGGTCATTCTTGATGAAGTTATTTAGGACAGTGGTTGAAACTTGAATTTTTCGGATCACATCCAACTTGCAGAGATTCTTTGTATGACCCACAGTTTATTATGCTATACACATTTGAATTAGTGGATCCTATTTTAAGTTTATATTTTAATTAATATAGATTTGTGACCTCTTAGGAAAATTTAGAAGCTCTGGAGAAACTGGACCAGCCTCCTTACCTGAGAATGACTGGTCAGAACTGTTCAGTGGCTGCCCCTGTGTGTGTTCGCTGTACGGATATCACTGTCCTTTCCTTTTCCTACTCAGCCCTAACTCTGATGCCAGCAATCAGGGAAACATCCACTTACACTTGCCCACTTCCCTCTTAAACAGTCCACTCATATACCCACTGTGACCTGTGTATAATTAAATGGAGACATAGAGGAGACAGAACAAAGGGATAAATAAAGGCTGTCAACCATGAGATTGGTAGAGAACAAGTAAATCAGATTGGCAGGCACTCTACATGCGGTGTTTGGAGATTTATGGAGTGTAGTACAAGTCAGAAAGGGAAGAAGGGTAGGTTAGTATGAAACAAAAAAAAAAGAAACTTGTACTTGAAAATAAGGCGGAGTGACTGAAGATTTGGGCAGGAATGTGCAGTGATGAAAACAGCGCTTGGAGGGACTCATTTGGCAGCTCTGTGTAGAATGGAGTGGAAAGCCTCTGTGGACATCCAGGGGTAAGAAGACACGAACCAGATTCAGGGAGTTGACAGTGGGTACGGGAGGCAGAAACAGACACCAGAGGGACTGCAGGGGATTCAGGTGGATTTGATGATGAAGTTGAGATGAGAGGCAAAACAAAGGAGGAGTGAGAGACAACTGCAACCCTGAGATCATGGCTTCCAAAAATTTGGCTTTGACTGTGGACCCCAAATTGGATGTTTGTGAACCAAGGGGAAGCCCTACTAGTAGTAAAAAAGGGGAAAGATGCTAAGGGGAAGAGGAATAACTGAGGAGATCCACTCCTAAGAGTCCGGAAGGAAGGAGAGTGGCAAAAGGTAAACAGCATTTGGGAGCAGAGATCCATGTTCCTTTAGCATGTTCCTTCTAGACAGGTGTAAATAGTCACCACTGGACTGCTGAATATTGTCTGTGGTCCCCATTGTCTGTGTCTATGAAATTATAAAACCAGTTTTGTGTCAAGGTGAAGTTGAAGAAAGGATGCTAGGTTCTTCTGGATATACTCCTCATATATTAAAAAAGCAAGATTGTAGATCAGAGGTAGACTCAAGGTAGAAAAGTTGTCATTAGTCCTATTTGTTGAAAAAAGGATGAAGACACCTTCTGAGAATTCAGCTTCCTAGTTTTTCTTACATTTTACCTGGTAAAAGCTACTTAAAGTTAAAAGCATTTAGGTAGGTAAAGATGAATTTATTCTAGTATCTATAAAAATTAAATCTTACAGAAAATTATGGCTCACTAAAAACAGCTGAATTGTGATAAAATTATGGAAAGTATTTATTATTCCATTTGGAAAAAGTAACTGATCCTTTTCCTCCAACCACATTAGCATTCACCACCACTGCATTACAGGTGGCATTTGACTTGAGGGGACTCCCTTTTAGTTTTTTGTTGTGTACTAATGTATTATGGAGATGCACTAATCCTGCCTTCCTGTTGTTAACCCCAAAAGCCCAGAACCAACAAGTGTGGCTCTCATCTCAACTCCTACACTATCACCATATATGTGAATTCTATATATTTGAGGTTGTCTTTTATTTGAACGTGGTATGTTTCTTTCCTCATCTTTTTATCAGACTTGCAAGTCACTTTGAGAAAATTTTTACTCTAAAACCTTTCATTTCCTTTTCAATTGCTCCAACTTACTTTTTAAGAAACTGAAGTTAGGAAAGTACCTGATAACTTCCTTTGATGCCTTTGGGGAAGACTTTAGTAGATGGCCTTCAGAGCAAACACCACTTCTATCCCCTTTGTCCCGACCTCTCCCCCAGAGTCTTCAGAAATAGTACAACTTTGGAACCAATAGTTAAGAGAAACATTTAAACCACCCAATTAATTGTCTCATTGAATCAAATAGAAAACTGTTTATTACACTCACGTTTTAGGTGAGAGGTGCTTAAACCACTGTCTTGTGACCAGTTATATTATATAATAAAGAAAATTGAATTTTCTTAGCAGCAGTGCTATTCTTTATTCTCTGAAACCATCAGCCAGTTTATTTTTTATGGCAAAAACATTCTGGTTTTATTTAATTATGGGAGACATGAACATCCTGGAAGATGCTGCTAAGTGTCATCTGTGGGTTATGTCTACACTCCGTTGGCAGATAATAAGCCAGTATGAAATGATTGTAAATATACCTTGGCTGCAGAAAATTTGTTTTGTATTAAAGAACATAGATTTTGAAATCGAAACTTCCTGATCAGTGTCAGTGGGTCTGTTTTCACACTGCCTTGTTTTTAATCTAGCTAGGTCCTTGATAACAAGACAAAGCATAATTAAGAGTGAAATGATGTGGTACATTTTGGAACTACTTACCCGTTTCTTTGTACTAGTTAAAGTACATCTTCTGTTATTTCTTACCTAGTACACCATTACTTTAAGAAACGAATCCCTATCTTAATATTTGTAGAAAGGAATACATTTTAAAGAGATAAAGAGGTAAAGTGTGATGCTGCACAGATTTATTATATCTTTAGAGTGAGTCCCCCATATTAATTGTGAACCTCAGGTTTGGTCTTACCTGAAAATGGCAATTTCCTGAACCCAAGAACATAAAAAATAATTCCTCCACTGCACATTGTATCTCACCTTGTCAGTATTCCTATTGCATTATTTCTTTGTAATCATTTTGAAGAGAATAATTATTTAAATAT
This sequence comes from Talpa europaea, assembly GCF_964194135.1. Taxonomy (NCBI): domain Eukaryota; kingdom Metazoa; phylum Chordata; class Mammalia; order Eulipotyphla; family Talpidae; genus Talpa; species Talpa europaea. The sequence continues at coordinate 91,762,361 of NC_140070.1, forward strand.
CAGTCAGTCATGTGCATTCTTAGAATCTTGGTTTCAACAATTGGTTTTTATTTTTCTTTTGGGGTTAGGTTGCTTTTTTCCTAACAGATCACTTTGAGACTATTATGACTACACAAAGAGTAATTACCTCAGTATGGTTTCAGTCGTCAAAGGTAAAATTAAAATATTGATGATTAATTTTCACTGATGCTCTTGAGAATTGTAACTAAGGACAGTGTGATTGCTGGTGTCGGCCAAGCAATAGCATGGTCATAATTAGCATTGTTTTTTATAGACTTGAAAAGGAACTCTTTCTTGGTATGAATCAGAATGCATTTTAGAACTCATCAGTTACCTCAGAACTAATGAACCAGTCAATTTAACACAATTAATCTGTTGAATGCCTTCTCTTTGAAAGGCACTAGAATATTCTTAAAGAGAACACAAAGGTGAACAGGATACATTTTTATGCCCCCCTGAGTTGCAGTTATAAAAAACAGAGTAGTACCTGAGGGACTAGACAGTAGATATCAAATACTGTGTCCAGCATTTGATTTAAAACATTAACATTTTAACTTCTTTGAATATAGACATGGGAATTCCATGCAGAAAGTGCCCTACAGATGATTTTACATCCTCACTTTTAAAGAAGGTTATTGTTCAATTTAAAGTAATAATAGAAAAATGAATTGTCATTGTCTAAGGCATGTTCTGTTTCAAGGCCTGATTAACAGCAAACCCTCCATTAAGGACAACCTGACTAATTAATAACAGGCATTAATTCTGTACTTCCCACAGTGCAGTTTTACTCACTTCACATGAGTTTTGTTCCGCTGTGTCTGTCCTATGCTTATCTGTGGGCATGTCCATGCATGAATAGGGAATGAATTTTGTATGTACTTTTGTAAATCCTACTAAGTGTTAAACTTTGCACCCCACAGCAGATGTAAGTAGAAATGCTGGTACCCAGTAGAATTGAACTTAATTATATGTTTAGTAAGAGTTGTTTCTTGAACGATAACTGATGAAGATCTTCCTGACTTTAACTTTATTGTATATGCTTTCCCCCAACTATAGGATTATTCAACCTTAGAATGAAAAATTAGAGGGAAGCAATTAGTCTACCAGAACCATGACCTGTGCTATTAATGATAGCAGTGCAAATATTACTGCTAGTAATAATAGCTAGTTTTTATTCTATTTGGTATAAGACTCCAGAGGAGTCATTGTTCATTATTCTTGTTCTGCACTAGGCACTATTTTAAGTACTACATATGTGTGAGTCATTGAATCTCATAGTATTTCTAGGACAAAAGCTATTAGCATCCACAATGGGTAGAATGAGAAACTGAGGCACAGAAAGGTTTAGAGAAAATGAACTAGTCAGTGCCCGTGCCAGTTTGAATTCCTAGACAATCTGGCTCCAAAATCCCTGCCTTTTGAAACTATCTTTCAATATAGAATTTGCTCCCCTCTAAGAATGATTGTCTTCTGAGACCTGTAGCTGTTCCCAGGCCCTGTTTATTTTCCTGTGGAAATAGAGACTATTAATACCTAGAAACTTTGGAAAATTATTTCTGATACACTGTTTGAACTCACAGAAAAGAAATCGAAAACGGAATTATTGAAATCTCCTCAAAAAAAGGTCCTAGTCAAGTGGACTATTCCAGTGACTGTTTGCCCTGCATGCTGGCTTATGTCCCAGGTGACTGTAGACTGCCTTTCCTGGGTTCTTGTGTCCGCCAGTTGAATCTGGGTTCAGCCAGTGGGAGTCACTGGCCAGAGACAAGAGAATGGAAAGAAGAGCAAGGCCAGGAGTTCAGGGGAGGATTGAGAAGGGTCTGCTGAAGCAAAGACAGTCTCTTCCGTGTTTCTGTTTCTAGCTCCTTCCATATAGGCTTAACCATGGCTCCATCTTCCCCTGGGACCATCTCCCACCCAGCTCTACTCTGTCTTCCTGCTCCTGCTGCTGCTTCTCCCTGGGTTGGCTCACCCCCTCATGTTTGACTGTCTCTGTTCTTCATGATCTGTGTAACCAACCTATTACCTGAATTAAATTCCTTCAGTAGATAAGACTTTAAGCTGTTCCTTGTTGCCTAGTCAGACCCTGACGAGCATAGGCCATTCTCATTTTCTTTTTGATATGGTTTATAAAACAGACTAAGAGAATGCTGCTTGCATACTGCATCAAAATTTCAGTAAGACCTTTGACAGATAATCTTATGATGCCCTTGTGAACAAAATGAGGGCGGGGCAGTTTAGGCTGGATTATAAAATGTCTTACATTGTTGAGATTTTTAAAGGTTCAAGTCAAGCTGACGAAAGGGTTATAGAATTTTGCCAGAATATTTTGCCCTTGACCATGTCTTACTCAACATTATTATCAAAGATTTGGACAAAGACGTAAAAGGCAGCTTTATCAAATGTGTCTATAACACAAAGCTAGGAAGTACTTTAGTTCCAATTTGGGAAGGATAAACTTTATAAGGAAAAATGGAAAACTCTTGCATCTAGGAAAGAAATTATAAAAATTTAGAAGGAAAGAGACCAAACTTACCAGCATATTATATGGGTAAAGAAATTTTATCCAAGATTTTAATTGACCACAATGTCATAATAAATTAGAAACATGAATGGTATTTTGTCCTACCTTAGAAAAAAGGGATTGCTTCTTTGGGTGCACTAAAAGATAAATCATCCCCCCCACCATCAACTCACACCTAGTTCCACAGAGTACTATTGGAACACAGGGCTAGGGACTTAATCTAAGAAAGATAGTGCTAAATTGAAGCATCCACATTGCCCAGTAAAGCTGTATGTCAATTACAAGCTGTGATTGCTCACATCTGTTCTACTTTTACCTCCTATCACTGCAGTGAAGGATGCACTGTACCTCCATTTCTCAGCCTTTATTTCCTCATATGGGTTCAAGTCTAAATACATAGCACACTGAGTGACACTGGACAAGCAAGTTACGGTGCTTGCTGGGGAACCCAACTTATTTAAGTAAAATCCATTCTCACTTCAGGACACTACACTGCATCTAGATTAGAGGGACTCAACTTTTGAAAGGTTGGAAGCCTTTACATGTGATGAGCAGTGATGGCAACTGGGACATTATGCCTTTTATAGGAATATAAAGTCTGTCTTCCAGGACCTGAATGTCTGTCACATGAGAGAAAGAATGGATTTATTTACGTGCCTTAGAGCAGCTAAGACTGGTTGGATGACAGATTTTTGCTCAGTATTTTAAAAATTCAAACAGAGCTGCCTTCTAATAGAGTAATATGCTTACTGTCTTTCTGCAAAAAATTGGATAACTTACTCTCAGGAATATATTAGTAAACGAAATATCTACATTGGCAAGAAGGTTAAATTAGATAACCTATAAAATGACACTCAAATCTGAGAGCCTGATTTGTGTTTATTTTGGGTTTTGGTTGGTGAGATTTGTGATTTGTGGTTTTTGATTTGGAGTTATTTGTTTTACTTTATAGTTTCACTTCCAGCAATGTAATTGTTTTTTTAATATAATTTAGGATTAACACATTCTATTTGTGAAAAAAACTTTTAAGAGCCTGAAACAAGGAAGTAAAGCATGACTAGTGCTGGTGTAATTACCTTCACAAGAAATATTATGCTATTTCCCAGAGTATGTCCCCAGAGTAAATGTCTGATTTGTTCCATTTCATTCCTAGCTGTAGAATCCTATCAGGGGTGATGAGGAAAATCATTTTGAAATATATTGAAGCAGAGAATAGAGTTTGCAGAGTATTATTAGGTTTGCTAAGATGAACCTGTGGAAATGCATGCTGTTGGCATACCCCAAGAGAAACCAGCACCTATAAGGGGAAAGGTCCCTAAAATGACTTATTAAAGGCCACTGGAGTGATAGTTGTTGAAAAAAAAAAAAATTTACCTTGAGAATGCTTCTCGAGCCTTCTTTCTTGAGTAGTATTGTGTTCCCCAAGTGGCATCATTATTCACAAAAGGCTAGCATAACGAAGAAAGGAAAACAAAAATTATTTCAAAATTGACACAAAAGCTGTAGATTTTCCCATGATAGTGAAACATGCAAGGAAGACTAAATGTTTCAGTTTCAGAATTAACATTTTGCTTTGATCTTAGTTTTGGTTTAATAAAGAGATGCCCTCTGTTCTCATAATTACTTGCTGAAGTTAACTCACAAGATTTCCTGAGGGAAAAAAAAAACACCTCTTCTGTAAATCTATACTATTTCAGATCTTCTCTGTGAATGTGAAGGGCTGGGTGCACTTGTCATATTCATGTTTTAAATAAAACTTGTACCGTCTGCTTACTAACCCCACCCCTTCTCCAGTTTCTTCTCAGACTTACTAATCATAACATAATTCTCACAGAAAGACTTGAGATTCATTGCAAGTACCAAATGAAAAAATGAAGTGAAAGCAAGTATCTTACATTTAATTCAACGTGTTATCCATAAAAAAATGAATTTCACAGATATTAGTGGTCTCTCGCAACTTGCAATTTGGTAAAAAGATGATTTTTTTAAAAAGATAAATTCATTTCCTACTCATGTGCTTTATTTTGGGCCTTGATATGTGGGACTCAGCAAACCTCAATGCTCCTTTTCCACTAAATTGCTAAAGCAGATACAGTGAGTAGTGGCTTGGAATTCCTGTGTTGCCCTTGACCTACTTGGCAGCCTCAGCCTCCAGATCGATTCCTCAAAGGCAGAGGGGCCATTTTGATCTTTGTATCTTTAGTGTCCTCCCTGGAGGCTGGTATTTGGAATTGTGTGTAGGGAGTGTTTATGGATGAAAAACCCAGGTTTTTGTCCCAGAAAATGAATTTTACAATAAGCTGTAATTGCCCCTCCTAGAAAACAGTTTTAGACTGATGTTTTAAAGTACCTGGTAGCTGGAGAGGAAGATGGTAAATTTCTCCTTTAATGTCCTATATGTGAAATTTTGGAGTTTAAAAATGTAACCAAATTGCTGCCAGATGTGTTTTGGTATTCAGAATTTTTCACATTTTAGGAAAACGATACAGAGTATGTATTTTACACTGTGCAATTATTCCCTGCAGTTCGTATTCAAATACATGAAGATTATGATACCAAAAGTGTATGAATAGTCACATTAAGTAAGATAAATTAAGACATTAAGCAGTTTCACATTAGTTCTGGTCAGAATTTGCAGTTAAGTTCAGATCAGATTGCATTTGCCACCAAATGAATTAGAAAGGGAAAGAAAAAAAAAACCACTGCCATTAGTTTTCTGAGAGTATGTGAATTTCAAGTTATTTGTCAGCATCTGTGGACTGGTAACATTTTATTAACCAAAACCTTCTGTAGTGATTTAATAAATCGTTTTATCATTTCTAATTTCAAGGGGTAGGTGGAAATTGTTACTGTTTCCTCACTCCTCCAATGTAAGGAGCAGGAATAGACACAGAGCAGGTTTTCTGATCCCATGCAGACCGGGTGAAGGAGGAGTCAGAGTCCTCAGTGGTTTTGCAGGTTTTTATTGGGATTACCAGGTACATGGCAGGCAGGAGTACTGGGGGGCTGCGGGGCTGGGAGGCTGGCAGGCCTACCAGCTCCCAGCAGGTCTTCACTCTATGGGCTCTCCGGCCTTCTCTCTGCTTCTGCTTTGGCTTCTCTTGGCGTCCCCGTGAGGCCGCCCTTAAAAGCACAGCCTTAGCCCAGGTGAATCCCATCTACCTAGGCCCACACCCTATTCCAGGTGCCCGCCATCAGGCATGCATTCAAGACCGCAGGGATCCATCGTCTATCCTGATGGTGGGAGGGCAGAAAAGCCTGACATTTTTCCTTACCCTACACCCAAGAAAAAAGAAAAGGCAAACATCTAAGTAGAGTTTTGCGGTGATTTACCAAGTACTGCCATTAAGTCATCATCTCACTTAGATCTCACAGAATCGTCAACTCATCATTTTTGTTTTACAAAGTTGACAAAAGAATGAGGAGTGAAATGACTCCAGGTGCAAGTAGCAAAGTAAATCTCAAAATCAGGTCTTTCAACTCTGGATCCTACCCTCTTCCCAGCAAATCTTGTTTTCAAATCACCATTAAATGGAAACAAGCACCAGGAAAAGCTTCTGATAAGGCTAGAAAATGAGAATTCTGGTATACACTTGTCCAGAGTTTAATGACTTTATCATCATATGCAAATTCTTTTACTAATTTGAATAATTTATTTCGGCAACAGTGAAGTGATTATTGTAAAGTTCGAAATTTGTTTCAATTACTTCTTAAAAGGGGATATAATTTAAAAGTTTAAGCTAATTTCAGATTTAGAATAATGAAGACATTTTTTGTTCTCTCTCTTTTTAAAACTTTTTAGATGTGCCTGGCATCGGAAGGCGTGAAAATGGAAGAATCAAAGCTAATAAAGACGAAAGAATCAGATGGTGGAAGAATTAAAGAATTGGAGAAAGGAAAGGAAGAAAGAGAAATAAAAATGGAGAAAACAGAGGGAGCTAGGTTACATAGAGAAGTAGAATTTGAAAAATCAACTAAGGAAAATGTAAGAGATTCTAAGGAATTAAGAAATTTTGAGGAGCTGCAAATGGATGATATAATGGCTATAAAAATGGAAGATCCCAAAGAAATTAAAAAGGAAGAATTAGAGGAAGATCAAAAATGTAGTCATTTTCCTGATTTTTCTTACTCTGCCAGTAGCAAAATAATAATAAGTGATGTTCCCAATAGGAAGGATCACATGTGCCATCCTCATGGAATTATGATCATCGAGGATCCCACAGCATTAAACAAACCAGAAAAGCTAAAAAAGAAAAAGAAGAAAAGCAAAATGGATCGACACGGAAATGATAAATCCACACCCAAGAAGACTTGCAAAAAGAGGCAGTCTTCTGAGTCTGACATCGAGAGTGTCATATACACCATTGAAGCCGTTGCAAAGGGAGACTGGGGCATTGAGAAACTCGGAGAGACCCCTCGCAAGAAGGTCCGCACGTCCTCAAGTGGCAAGGGAAGCATTTTGGATGCCAAGCCACCAAAGAAAAAAGTGAAGTCAAGAGAGAAGAAAATGTCAAAGGAGAAATCTTCAGACACCACCAAAGAGTCAAGACCTCCAGATTTCATTAATATTCCTGCCAGCAAGAACATTTCTGGTGAGGTGCCAGAGGGTATAAAAGCAGAACCATTGACCCCCACGGAGGAGGCATTACCACCCAGCCTGTCAGGACAGGCCAAGCCTGAGGACAGTGATTGTCACAGAAAAATAGAGACTTGTGGTTCCCGGAAATCCGAGAGGTCTTGCAAAGGTGCTCTTTATAAAACCCTGGTGTCTGAGGGCATGCTTACCTCTCTGCGAGCTAATGTTGACAGAGGTAAGTGACACCTACAAATCTAAAAAAAAATATGGAAATCTAGCAGAGTTCCTCCTTTAGGCTTATCTAAAAAGAAATGCTGTGAAGAACAATATGGTTCTTTGTGGTTCATTCACCATATGCATTTCTCATTTTGCATACTTGTTTTCTAGCACCTTTGAGGAGAGTTTATATTCGCTTTGTAGGTAGTTCTTTGCACATTGTATCCAAAGTAATTTAAGCCTTGATTGAAAAATTTATTTATCTTACTGGTATGGCTGGGTTTTTTGTCAGAAAGATCTGCATTGCAGGTTTGGAACTCTTATTGTGATTCTTTAAACTGATAGAGTTCCTGAATCAAGCCAGTATGTTTGGCAGAATCTTAACCTGCAGGCTTCAGAAGGAAATGACTTAGCCCTTTCCTCTAGGTAATCAAAAGTATAATTACAGTAAAGGGCCTTTAAAATGTAAATAGTACCCAGAAACCAAATAACGAGTATACCTTAAAGTGTTTTGTATAAATTCACCTATCTTAATATATATAGTCTGAGCAGATGATTTCCTCTGGCCAAGCTAAATTCCTACTAGAGGTGCAGGAATAATAGGTCTGGCAAGGCTCTGAATGAAGATCCTTGGACTACTGAGTTCACCAAGGATGTCATTTACATATGTCCTGGGAAAACTGCAATTAATAGTACCTATCAACAGAGGTTTCCTGCAACTTAGGCTCTTTTTCTAATGGAAAAGCTAATGTTCTTAATCTGTCTGGAATCGTTCAGTACCTGTTAAGGACAAAACAACTGATCTAAGAGACTGTAAATCACTTTTTTGCATGTTTTGTTATTAAGGGTGGTCTGAGGACTGAAATACTAATAGTTATGAATAGCATTATGCAAATTATACCTCAGGGTCAAGTTGAAACAACAAGGTGATTTCTCTCCTATCCCAATATAAATGAGCACATCCTTTCTTGAATTTCCTTAGGGAAACGAAGCTCAGGAAAAGGAAATTCCTCTGATCATGAAGGGTGTTGGAATGAAGAAAGCTGGACGTATAACCAGAGTGGGACCACTGGAAGCAAGAAATTCAAGAAGACAAAGTCAAAGGAAGACTCTCTCCTTGGGTAAGTGCCTGTGAGCACAGCCAGCACTGTGCAGACCCCATATATAGTAGGATTGTCAAGGTAAACCTAGATCACTAACTGCTTATTCTTTTAGTATTTGTTAAGTACTTACTACAGTCTTAGCACATGAGGGAATACAATTCAAATATATCAGGATTCCTGCTGTTAATATGGTTGATGAGTGACAGAGTCATACACACTTTAGACATAGTACAAAGTATGTAGATTTTAGACTGAGCCATAAGTTTGAATTGAGGTCTACCATATGTTAGTTCTGTGATACTGTGAATCCTTTCATATTACCAGGACACATTTTCGCACCTAAAGTTTGGTCATTTATATACTGTATATACTTCACTTATTATTTCTAAATGTGTATGCATGTTTATAAAATAATATGATGGCTGAACACGTAGGTAAAGCAAATTGCTTCTATTGCTAACCTTGTTTTCTTTAAACTATGTTCTGTTGCTCTAAGATGAAAATAGTAGATTGAATATTTTCTCGCTAGATTATTCTCTCTCAGAACATTTTCTTTTTCCTAGAGAGAATATTCAGTAATTAAATGTGTATTGAAATGTATCAAGCTATAGTACATATCAGGATAAAACCATTAGGAATTATTTCATTTTTTTATGTTGTGACAAAAACTCAATATCAATTTCAATTAAAGTACTTTGTTAAGAGAACTAGTACTTTATATTGGTGAGGAAAAATATCTGCATATTCACTTGTACTATTGGAAAATCCTTTGAGATTTCTTATTAACCCAATTTGAAAAGAATACATTGAATAGAAATAACTAACATTTTTAATATTCTCCATATTTTCTCTAAAGTATGTTTAAAGGTATGCAAATTTTATGCATTGGGAGTATTATATTTGGTTTATTCATAAATGTTTGCATTTCTCTTGGTGGTATAATATATTTTTGCCTTAAAAGTTATAGTGTTTTGAAGTCTGATTAATTCTAAGACTGGGTCATCACAAAATGGGAGAATGGGAATTATATTTCTTATGATGATGATTCTTCCAAGATTATTTTGATTGAGATGATGGTATTGATAATTTATTTCCTTCCTAATTTTTTATAAAGCCCAGAGTAGTTCAGATTAGTTTTGCTTACATTATGCACCATCAATGACATGAAAATCCTTAACATTTGTGACTGTCAAGTGATACTTTCAAATAGTGCCTTTTAAGTCTACACATCAAGAAAGGAGGATGTGTCCTTGCAGACATTTTGAAGTACTCAGGAACAGAGAAGGCGCTAAGGTTTCCCAACAGAAAGTTTTCTTTGTTTTCACCAGTCTTTTTTGAGGGATAAGAAAAGTGAAACAATCTTTTGAAAATTTGACCCTAAAGAGATTTGTGTATGGGTTGTTTTTGTTTTATCATTTCTAAGGAAACACATGCATATATGTGGTTTTTCTACAGACTTAAAACAATAAACCTCTGATCTTCCCCCCTTTCACTCATTAATTATTGGCCTGTCAGAGTCAGACCATCTCGGTTTGCCTCCATTAGAACATGGTGACATAGTACGTGAGCAGCGACATTTGCCAGTTCCTGTCAGTTCTCTCTGAGATTACTAAATATGTATTTTAAATCTTTTAATCACAGAAAGTGCGGTACCTGTTTAGCTAACTGTAACCAAGAAAAATTCAGTGTTGACAGTTGTAATTTTATAGACTTGGCCAAGAATAGAAAGGTGACAATTCCAGTTGAAGAAAGGAAAAAAAAATCTTAAGGCACCTTATGAGTTCTATCTTGTATTTGCACATTTTTGTTTGGGTTATTCAGACTGAAAATTCACAAGTTATAGATGGCTTTCTAATAGTATCTGATTCCATTCATGAAAGAAAAAAGACAATTAAGGGAGGAGCATCACTTCTACCCATGACCCTCTGCTGCTTTGGTAGACTATACTAGTAGCCTTTCCCTTTTGACCATTCTGCTGGTCATCTGGCTGTCTTGTCTATGCTGCCCAACTTTTGTGCATTCCTGCAAAACTAAGAACAGTTTTAGGTGGATCCATCTTAAGTTTTCCTCCCTTAGGTAGCAGTCTCATACGTTAGCTTCTTGTAAGTCATGGGCTCAAATCTGCTCTCTTTGCATTATGCCTTCCATTTACCAAGGACAGCAGTTGTCCTACAGCTTCTCCCATCTGTTTGGGTGGCATCTTAGTTAATAAGTCTCACTAAATGAAAGCCAGCAGCCAGCCCCAGGCCCAGCAGGCATGCTGCCATTGCTGTGTTAGGACCTTAGAGGCAGTCAAAACCAGCCCAGGGATTTCCCAGTTTTGCTGGTGGCATTTCTGAAATCATTTGTTGTTTGCATTAAAGTGGTGTCGCCTTTCTGCCAGGGTGTTCACTGAAAACTGGCTTTGTATTTCTCATTAAGTGGTTTATCCTTGTCCTGGTCATCGCTGAGAGAATTTTTTTCTTAATATTCAAGGATTTGTTTATATTTTCTTTCTGTTTTAACCAAGTACTAGTCAATAGGTTAAAAAAAAAAGCCTAATCTTACAGAATTTCTAATACCATGTTAAGCTTTCAAAATACATATATATCAATAAGAAACCGTTTGGAAAGAATATGCCTTGTACTGAACTTTATGAAAAATTCTTATGCACATGGAGAAAATGGCAAATTCACCACTTCAAAAATAATTTTACATGTTTCTATTTTTCTAAGGTAATAATGTGACCTGTCATGTGAGTTTATTAAGAAAATTGTGTTGTTAAATCTTCTCAAACATTTCTAAATAGATGTGTTCTACCCTTTCACAGAATTTATCAACAGTTCCCTAATTCTCAGAGACTTGTTTTGAAATGGAATATCCTAATATATCTTGTATCATTTTCTGTTCAAATATTTACATCATGTACTGATCAGCTACCTTCCTTTCCCTTTCTTTAGCTCAGCAAAGCTGGATGAAGAATTTGAAAAGAAATTCAACAGCCTCCCTCAATATAGTCCTATTACATTTGACCGGAAATGTGTCCCTGTCCCAAGGAAAAAGAAGAAGACAGGAAACATGTCCTCAGAACCGACTAAAACCAGCAAAGGTTAGATGTGTGCTGTATCTTCCTTTATTGTGTTCAGAATTTCAGCTAAACCCCTCTCAGCTGGACAGCTCCGTCTCAGTATGTAGATGGTTAGAACTGAGACCCTAGTGAGTTGGAATTTCAGGCTACTTTATCTCGGGTCCTGTCTCACTTCTCTCTCCCTTCCTGATTCGTTCCTTTTAATTCTCTACAGATTCTGTCCTTTGGCATTTCAATCTCTATGTTTGCACTTAAAGGTATATAGCTTTTTTGAAAGTGTTAACACATGGTCTTCTGCTCTCCAGAATTCTTACTTAGGATGTTGAGCTTTTGCTGAGCACAAACTGCTGGGTTTAATTGTTCTGTTCCCTGTGTCTGCAACGGATTAGACTTCTGTTCACCTAATAGGCAGTATAAATGAAATGAGATGGAACTCCTTATAGTACTTCAGCAAAATATATTTTTAATTGGCTTTGTTAAATTTATAAAAATGGTACATTTACAATATTCATTTTTAAGAATATCAGGTTTTTGCTTGTGTATATGAAGGAAACTTTAAAAATGAAACATGACTTGTGTAGATCTCAGCACTAATGAGGGCCAACACAGTAGTTCCAAGATGGGGGTGGGAGGGTGTTAAAGAGTGTGGGAGTATTTTGAGTGGTCTCAGCACCTGGGATCACTGTTGGTTTTGTGAGGCAAGGGCTGATTTTCTAAACTTCGTAACCTGCCTACCTTCCTAACCTGCCTCAAGCACAATGAAGGATTGTCCTGCTCAAAATAACAGTATTCCTCCCTTTGAGAAACTTGCCTTCTGGTTTTACTTTAAAGATTGGTGGGAAAAACATACCTCTAGCTTACCAGATAGCCTGAAAGACTTCATCTGGTTAGCTCTCCTATAAGAGCAATGAATGGAGAGATGAACTGGTTTGGCCAAGCTTTTCATACTTTCAGGATTAAATTTTCATCAAGATTCGATGGGGGAGTTCTTATTATTAATTACCCTGTTACAGTAATTGCCTATTGCCTGCTTTATGTCAAATCAGATTAACTCCCTTTTGTGTATTTTAGATAGATATTTATCTTTATATAAATCTTGGCTAAATTCTAACAATCATGGATAATGATTTCAGATAAATATTAATGAAGAAATACTATTTCTTGAATTTTGAAAGATTAAAGTATATACCTATGGAAAATTATGGTTTCTCCTCTGAAGAAACCTAAACCTTTGTCCCTCCAGACCTAAACATCCTTTGTGCACTAGAATTGACAGGACTGAGGAGGATTGCTTTGAGATCTATATCTCAAGATGATTCTGAAAGGCTGAAGAAAATTCCCCCTTTGTGATTAAACTCAGAGAAGAACTTAAAGTGATTTTAGAATTAGTCCAATTTTCTGTGTGGTTAATAAAAACAAGTCTAGTTAATAAAGAACTAAAAAGAAATGTTACATTACCAAGTTTTCTCACCTGGGAAAATAATACAGAGTTGTATGGAGAATCTTCCAAAATAGGTAGGAAAAAAATGAAGTAGCCTTATTGGCCGGTAGGTAGCTGAGCACCATAATGGATTATCAAATGTAATGACAATCTCTGTGCCCTAAAGTTATTTAGGAATAGGCAAAGTAGTTCATGAGCCCCGAGATATTAGTTATCTTGAGTTCCTGTAATTCTGGGATTTAAAGGTGCTGATAAATACCTGACCAATCATTAAAATGGAACTTGATGGAGGTGCAGGATGTAGTCTCTTCCTTCACTTCCTGTAATTCTTGACATTTACTTGAGAGCTCTGAAGTTGATCTATCAAGGAATGTAACAACAGACTTGGTTTTTATACGGCTATAAAACCCTAAAGTTAGGATCTATTTTCTTAAAATCATCTTTTGGGTGTTAGTTTTCTGTTATTTTTCCCTTCCCATCCAAGATTAATAGTATTTCTTTTGAAGAGAAATAGCTTTTGGAGCTTTGGATTCTTTTTCATACGGTATTATCTTAACTATTCCTTATACCTCTGAAGGCACAGTCACTGGTTCTTTTTCTTTTTCTTTTAAAAAATATTTTATTTATTTTTGTGTAGAAGAACTAGGGTACAGGCCAGAGTTGGAGGGGGTGGTGGTAAGAGGACTCACCAAAGAAAGAGTGGGGAGCAGAACAGGCAGATTTACTGAAACACACTGCTAAGGGGATCAGTGGACAAGACAGGAGAGGTCTGCTGCACCATGTGGGTTAGCTCCCTGGCTGGGGATTGAACTCAGGCCATACAGGTGATAGTGCTGAGAATTAACCCCTAGGCCACCAGAGAGGCCCTGGTTCTTCTATAGTATATCAATAAAAATGTAGGTGGGAAGTCTTCTAAGACTTGCATTTTTGTTCTGCTTTCTGACTCATGGAGCAAAGTGCAATTAAATAAAGCAGAAATTAAATAATATATTCTCTATTTAGCAAACTAAAGAAATAGTATTTGTCGCTGATTGTAATTTGGCATCAGCACCAATGTACTATCCTACAAGTTATTAATGAAATTATCATACCAGCTGTGCTGTAATTGCCTGGTCTTTAGAGGATAGAGGAGATTGTTTTCTTAGACTCTAGACCTTTTGCACCTTTGCATAATGAATTGTTCGAAGCAAACACTGTGTATGAGATCATTAGTTCATTAGTAAAAGAGCATTTGTCCATGGGAAAGCTCATTTTCCTCTAATAATTTTGTCATTTATCTATATTTTATTTTCTCCTATAGTTATTCAGAATTACCCTATATTTTTTCCCAGACTTGAACTATTTTTTTTTTTAGCTACTCCATATCATATAAAATGTATATAGAAATTTTTCTAAAATAGGATTTCTAGAAGAAATGACTATGAATGCACTTACACATTTAGGAATCTCAAAAATCATAGTACTTGCTTGGGTTTATGCTTCTTTTTTCACAGTGGTCCCTCATTTATGTCTGGAGTTTGAGGTAGTCTCTTTCCCTTTTCCATTGTTCCCTCCAGTATCTCTTCCCTGTCCTTTATGTCTGTGTAATGGGTCTACAGTGATACTCTATAATGAAAATGCCACCTCCTTCCAATTGTGCTCAGGCAGAGCCTGATGACTTTAGAATTTACCTTTACTTCTATAACAAATTATGAAATTGTAATCTAACAAACAATGCAGTTCAGTTTAAGCAGCCCATTCCGACAGTGTTTTTTAGTGTTCATCTCTCAAAATTGCTTTTGTTTATTGAAATGAAAGCTTTAAAACTTAATCCAGATTTAATGTAACTTCTAGATTTGTTTTGACATGATTTTAACTACACTGTGTATGAAGCACTTTTTATGGAAGTATCAGGAATCACAGTGCTCTGCAAAATAGTAATTTTCAAACAAAGTAGGGTCACAGAGAAAAAATAAATTGGATTCAATTTAGAGTCTTTAAATTATGTCCTCGCTTGACCCTTGACTTCACTTCTCCTCTCTTTTTTCCATTTTCTCACATTGTTCCCTAGCCTATAATTGAACATTCTCTTGGTCTCTCCCATTTTGTTCCAGTCCACACTTACATTTTAAGATTGGAATTTCAGATGGTTACAGATTTGAGTTTAAAAAAGGAAAATCACAGTGGTATGCAAAAAAGCAGGTTCACAAAATGTAAGGTTGGGGACAGAATGCCTTGTTTGGGATCCAGTGAACCTGATGATAGCTAGGAACAGAGAACTGTGCCATGATGACAGCCAGGCCAACCTTCCAGCCAGGCAGCTACAGCTTCTCGGTTGGACAGAACTCTGTAGTTTGCCCTGTAATTGTTTGAGAGTCTTCATTGCCACCAAACCTTTTCAGGACTTGGTGAGACAGCACATTTTCAGATGTCAAAGGTATACCTGATAGAATCCCCGGTTCCTTAATAAGCCATGCCTGTACAGCCCAATGAGGTGGCTCCTTCCCCTCAAAGAGCCTTAAATTGATTGTGGTTGATTACTTGAACTTAATCAAGTAGCAGATCCATGCTGAGCAGCTGCGAGCACTTTGCTGTAAATTATTGCGAGTGAATTTATTGTTTTACTGGTTATTCATGACTTATGTGTCCATTACAAAAAAGACAGCCTAGTCTGAGAATAAAATCCCGGAGCTCCCTGGTGGCCAAGGGGTTAAGTCTCAGTGCTATCAACACTGTACCTTAAGTTTGATCCCTGGCCAGGGAGCTAATCCACATAGTGCAGCAGACCTCTCCTGTCTCGCCTGTGGTATATCTCAGTAGATCCGCCTGTTTTGCTCCCCACGTTATCACTAGTGAATCCTCTCTCCACATCTCTGGCCTATACCCAAGTTCCTATATGCAAAATTTTTAAAAAAAAGTGTGAAAAAAAGAAAATCCCTGCTCTTTATAAAACTTAAAAACCTGAAAGTGTAGCACCTGGGCATAATTTGAATCAAGCATTTGTTTCCTACAATAGCTCTAAAAACACCATGGTTCACTTAATTCTTCTTACCTGCCTACCTTGAAAAAATTATCAGACCAGGCTCTTTTCTCACTATGGTTTCTAACCCCTCAAATGTCCATTTCTCAGCAAACTGTGAATAACATTAATGTTCTGGATATTAATGTCTTGATGACAACACTTTTATCCTCTCAGATTGTGGCTTGTCTCTTTTCTATGCAGTTATGAAATTGGGGTGCAGAGAAGATTGATAATTCTGAAAATACAGGCCTACCTGCCTAAAACCTTAAGGGAGTCACAGTACATGTCAAAAACAAGTGATTTAGTCAGAGGAAGCAGAAAGCGGATGCAAAGACTCTAAAGAAATTTGTTAGGAAGATGAGGGAGGGATGGGATGGAAACTTGAGGTGGTAGTTTGGTGAAAGCAGTTGCCAACTCTTTGTTTTCTGAATGATTTCTTCTCAAAATTCTTTCCTCTGCTTTTGACTTCCTACTTTCTTTTTCCCACATGGACATTTCTACATTAATACAATTTCTTTAGACAGAATATCAAACATATGTCCCATATTGGTGGGCAGAAATCAAACTGTTCGCTTCTTGACTCTAAAATTGCTGCTTTTCAGTGACTACAATTATACCTATCTCTTACTCCTTCAAGTTTGTCATTGTAGTTTTTTTATCTAAGTTGTCATATACTTAGATTCATTTTATAGCTGTAGTGTAGGGATGGTTATGAACAAGGAAGCTTAAAAATGTTAGTTTACAAAAACTCCTTGTCTAAAACAACTCTGGATGTTCTTTTTGTTGCTGTTAGTATTGACAAGCTCTATCTTTAGCTTTGTCCTTAAATTGTACTTGTTAGATTTTTCTGAACGTGGTTGGATCTGAAAATAAGTATCCTTTTCTACTTTCCTAACCCATTCCATGCATCAAATCAGTGTTCTTCTGTGAACAGTAGTTCATATACATTGTCTTTATATACAGCAATGAATACAGGAATCATTCTCCCTATAAGCCAGCTTTATTATTATCTTCCTATAGGTAAATCAGTAGGCTCTGTATGGTCCCGAGAAGTCTCAAAATTGTTTTTCTTCTTTCTTCTGTGATTGTCCATGTATCTGTCATGCAGGTGCACCAGTCCGCAGTTTCCTGGGTTGTATAAAATATGCATGAGGCATTGATTGCTAATGGATTATAAAGAATGCCTGTAATATTAGTGCAGTGTGTACACCTGATATATTTCCTTTGTGATTGTTAAGTTTATTTTCTTTCCCTTGTTGCTCACTCCCCCGCCCCACCAAAAAGAAGAAAACTAACAACGAGGCATTTTCTACTTTAATCTCAAACCACCAGCAGCAAATTCAGAATTATTTGCTATTCATTGCTTAGAAGGATGATGTGGTGTAATGATTAAAACACACTTTTACAGCTTTGTAGTAAATAAAGTAATAATAGTAATACCTGTCATTTCTTGAGCTTGTTGTGCCAAGCAGTGCTTTATTTATTTATTTATTCATTCAAGAAATATTGAGAACCAGTCCAATACTAAGCACCTTTCTTGGCACACAGAATGAAAATAAGGAACCCTGCTACTATAGAAGTTACATTATGGTGGGGATAACAGATAATATACAAGCTTGAACAGTAAGGAAAGCATATCATGGGTTAGATGGTAAAAAATGCTATGGAAAAAAAGAATAGGTTTGCTAGAACAACTAGACAAGAGATAAAAAAGGAAGAAGACTTTAATACTATGTACCAACTAGATCGAAGGGACATATTTAGAGCACTCCACCCAACAATAGCAGAAAAGACATTTTTCTCACATGTACATGAAGCAAACTCCAGAGTCAACCATATGCTAGGCCATACAATTAATCCATAAATTTAAAAGGATTTAAATAATACAAACTGTTTCCTGACTGTAATGAAATGAAACTAAAAATCAACAGTGGGAAAAATTGGGGAAACTCACAAATGTATGGAAATTAAAAAACACGCTTACAAATAACCAATAGACAAGGTCATAGAAGAAACCAATAAGGAAATTAGAAACTGCTTTGAGATGACAACATCCATACCAAAATTTATAAGAGATAGGTAGCACAATGCTTAGAGCTTAGTTATAAATTTATAGCTATAAAGGTATATATATTAAGAAAGAAGAAAGAGGGCCTCCCTGGTGGCATAGGGGCTTAAGTCACAGCTCTGTGAAGGTATCCACAGCCACTACAGTACAGCATGAGTTCGATCCCAGCTGGCAGGAGCTAACCCACATGGCGCAGCAGACCTGTCTCATCCACTGCTCTCCTCAGCAGTGTATTTCAGTCAATCCTCTTGTTCTGTTCCTTACTCTGTCTCTGGTGAATCCTCTCACCTCCACCCCCACACCTCTGGCCTGTACTCCAGCTCTAGTATGTATAAATAAATAAATAAATCTTTTAAAAAAATGAAAGGGCCTCCCTGGTGGCACAGAGGGATAAACAGTGCACTATAAAGCAATCTGCAGCCTCTGTAGCACAAGTTCGATTCCCAGCCGGCCAGGGAGTAACCCACATGGCGAGGCGGACCGCTCCTGTCTCGCCCACTGCTCCCCTCAGCAGTGTATTTCAGTCAGTCTGCCTGGTCTGCTCCCCACTCTGTCTCTGGTGAATCCTCTCACCCCCCCCCACCCCTGTGTCTCTGGCCTGTGCTCCAGCTCTTGTATGCATAAATAAATAAATCTTTGGGGGAAAAAATGAAAAAAAGAAGATCTCAAGATTAGGTATAGCCTAATCTTATACCTTCTTAGTGAAAAAAAAAAAAAAAGAAACATAAAGGGAGCAGAATCAAGAAAATAATGAAGACTAGAGAAGAAATTAATGAGATAAATCTATTTAAATGAGAAAACAAATGAAAATGAAAAACCACAAATTTGAGAACTTTTTAGCTAGATCAAGTAAAAGAGAAAACTCATTGGTATCAGAAATGTAAAAAGGATTATTACTACTAATCTTGCAGGAATGAAAGGAATACTATGAATACAATTGTATGCCAATAAATTCTACAACCCACATGAGATGGGCCATCACTAGAAAGACACAGACTATCAAGACAGACTTAAGAAGAAATAATCTGAATAGAGCTATAATTAGTCAGGAAAATGAATTTGGTAATCATTAAGCACCCAGAAAAAAACAACAAACCCAGATAGACCACTTCACTGATGAATTCTACGAAACACTTAAAAAGAATTAATTTACCTTTCTTTTTACAAACTCATTCAAAAATTAGAAGAGGAAGAAATACTTTCCAATTCATTCTATAAAGCCAATGTTAAAATTAAGCAAATACATCACAAGAAAGAGAAACTACAGTCCAACCTCTCTTTCAAATGTGGCCACAAAAATCCTCAAATAATAACAAACCAAATCTATCAACAAATAAAAAGAACTGTACACTATTATCAAGTGGGATTTTATTTCAGGAATGCAAGATTGGTTTAATTTGCAAAACTCTGTTAATGCATTGTACCATGTCAATAGAACAAAAAATAAAAACCACATCATGTTATCAGTAGATGTTAAAAAAATTTGACAACCCCCACCACCCTTCTGTGGTAACATTAAAATACTCAGAATAGAAGGGAGCTTCCTCAGCCTGATAACGGGCTACTGTATTAAACCCATAACTAGCATAATACTTAATGGTGAAAGATTGAATGCTCTCCCCCTAAGATGAGGAAACAAGATGAGGATATCCACTCACTCCATTTATATTCAACTTTCTATTAGAAGTTCTAGCTGGGGGAATTAACAAGAAAATCCAGATTATAGAAATGAAGAAGAAAAACTGTTTCTATTTACAAATAACTTTTGTAAATAGTCTTTTATGTAGGACACCTAAGCAACCCACCAGGACACTTTTGTAGGTAATACAAAATAACTTTTGGCTCAGCAAGGTTACAGGATGGATACAAGAACATTATACAAAAAACACTGTACAAAAACCAGTGTTTTTCTATACACTCGGATCCAACAATCTGGACAAATAATTCCATTTACAATAATGTCAAAATGAATAAATTCCCTAGAAATAAATTTAACAAAAGAAGTCCAACACATTGAAAACTATAGAAATGTCAGTGAAAGACCATTGAAGTAAATGGAAGTATCCGATGTTCATGAATCAGAAGACAGTTGTTAAGATGGAAACACATGTCTTTATAGAGGTTAACATATGGTCCTAAAATTAATTTGGAATTGCTAGGGATTCAGAATAGCCAAAACAAACAACCCTCTTGATATCAAAAATGGCTATAAAAAAATAGTGATCAAGATAGTGTAGTACCAGTATACAAATAGAAATGTAGGGAATGAAATGAAAATTTTATTTATTTATATATATTTTTTAAATTATTTTTAAAGATTTATTTATTTATTTATTTATATAAACACTGGGTACAGTCAGAAGCGCGGGAGGGTAAGAAAATTCACCAGAGCCAGAGCGGAGAGCAGAGCAGGCAGAAGGACCGAAGTACACTGCTGATGGGAGCAGCGGGCGGCAGGAGAGGTCCACGCACCATGTGGGACCCTCCTCCAGTGGCCAGGGAGCAGCCGGGGATCAAACTGGCATTGCAGAGGCTGTGGGCAGCTTCGCAACCCAGCGCTCAACCGCTGCGCCACCGGGGAGGCCCTGAAATGAAAATTTTAAAGGGCTTAGAAATGGACATATATCATTGGTCAAAATATTTTCAGTAAGTATGCAAAAACTATTCAGTGGGGAAAAAAGTCTTTTCAAAATATGATGATGGCACACCTAGATATCCACACATAAATAATAAAGCTGGATCCTAATTTTTTAGCTCACACAGTATACAAATATTAGCTTGAAATAGGTCAAAGACTTATATGTAAGAGATAAAACTGTTGAACTTAAAAAAGAAACATAAGTCTCAGCGATGATAGATTTGGCAATGGATCCATCTTATGATTTGACATCAAAATGCCAAAGCAATAAAAAACAGATAAATTATATAAAAATTTAAATTTTTTGTGCTTCAAAAAACACTAAGTAAAAATCCCACAGAAGGTGAAAAAATATTTGCAAATCACACCTGATAAAAGGTTTTTATCTAGAATATATAAAGAATTCTATCAGAAAAAATCAACTCAGTTTTAAAATGGGCAAATGATCTGAATAGACATTTCTCCAAAGAAGGTACACAAATAGCCAGTAAACATATGAAAGGATGCTTAACATGGTTAGTCAGCAGTGAAGTGCATGTCAGAACCACAATGAAGGAGATACTACTTCACATCCTTATGATGGTTATAATCAAAATGATAGATAATAACAAGTGTTGTCAAGAATCCTCAACAATTTGGCAGTCAATGGTAGAGTTATCATAGTGACATTGCCAGTTGTACTCTTAGGAATATGTTCAAGAAGAATAATACAAATGCCCACATAAAAGCTTGTTATGAGTGCTCATAACAGTTTTGGTTATAATAATCAAAAGGTGAAAATGACTCAAATGTCTATTAGCTGATAGATGGATAAACAAAATCTAGTGCAGTCAAACAAAGGAGTATTATTGATGTTAAAAAACGATAAAATACTGATAGGTAGTACAACATGATTAAACCTTTCAAACATTATACCAAGTGAAAGAATCCTATGTAAAAGATCATGTTACATGATTTCATTTGTATGAAATTTCCAAAGTAGACAAAATCTATGGAGATAGAAAGTAAATGAAGGATTGCTTGGGGCTGGGGAAATGCAGATAGGAAGAGGTGATAATAAAAGAACATGGGATTTATTTTTCAGGTGATTAAAATGTTCTAAAACTGGTTATGGTTACCATTATCTGAATATTAAAATACAAAATATATTAAAAATTGTATATAGGAGCATAGTTTGCTTCTAGAAGGAAGGCAGAACATGTAAGTGTAGATGCTGGTAAGTGCGTAAACAGGGAAGTTATAGAGCTACTAATTTTTTAAATCAAATGAACCCTATGAGTTATGCACCATTTTTGCCATTTACAGATGAGGAAACAGAAGTTACATTAAGTAATAAGTCAGTTTCAAACAGAAATATCAGCAAGATACACAAAGCAACCTGCTTTGTGGAGGTATTGGCATTGTTGCCATTTCAGTTGGTGAGAGATTCTCCAATTGATTTTCTTCTCCTGAAAAAACTAAGGTACAATCTGAGATTTCCCTCCTCTCTCCTCCCTAGAGAAGAAAATGGGGGGAAATATTTTCTATTTTGTAATCCCCCTTTTCTTCCTAGAATATCTTCAGGAAATCGTATCCCACCAAACTTTTCACCTGACAGTGTTGTCCTTGTGAAAACCAGTTTCTTAGGAGAAGTTAAAATGTCCATGGCATCTTTTCCTTCATGATACTCAATAATCTAAAATAAAACTTTATTACAAAATATAGCTGCTCCACTACTATTGTTTGCGGTCTGTCTGGAATCACTCCATCTGCAGTTTCTGTTTAGGGAGTCGCAGCCCTAATGGACGCTTCTGCTAAATAATACATTTGTAAGGAAAATCTCCCTCGGTTTTATTTATTTATTTATTTATTCATTTATTTTATTTGTTTGTTTGTTTATTTATACAAGCACTGGGTACAGTCAGAAGCGAGGGAGGGTGAGCAGATTTACCAGAGCCAGAGCGGGGAGCAGAGCAGGCAGAAGGACCGAAGTACACTGCTGAGGGGAGCAGCGGGCGGCAGGCGCCATGTGGGATCCTTGCTGGCGGCCGGGGATCAAACCGGCGCTGCAGATCTGCGAGCAGCTTTACACCGCTGCGCCACCAGGGGAGGCCCTCTCCCTGGGTTTTAAAGAAGCCAAAGGAAGGTCACTGAGCACTAGTTGGATGAGTTAAAAACACAAGATGACATTTCTTCTGACTCGGTTTACTTATTATACAGGTGGGAGGAGGGTGTAGTTTGTTCTATGAAATATTGTTAATTTCAATTATATTTATATTAATATTGTCTGTAGGTCCTTTCCAGTCTCAGAAAAAGAACTTATTCCACAAAATTGTCAGCAAATATAAGCACAAAAAGGAGAAGCCTAATGTTCCGGAAAAAGGTATTGGTGCCTTCCATCCTCCATTAAGGTTTCTTAGCCACTTCCATTATGTCTTCATCTCTGAGCATTGCTTCCATACACTGCTTTGCCTTTTCCTCCCCTGTGCTTGCTTCAGCATCATCCACTCCTGATGCAGGCGGATTCATTATTTCTAGACTCTGCAGCTAATTGCAAATAGAGATCTCCTTCACTTGGATTTCTACTCAACTCTCATATTTATGTCTATTTTCAGAATTCCATATGAATCCTAAAATTGTTCTTTCTCATCTATATTTGGTACATTTTGTAATTTAGTCTTTTTGAGCTCCTATCCACTTACTTTCTTTGACTTTTCTTATTTGGCAGGACCACATTTTCCTCCTTCCTGAAACCTTACCAGTTGCATATTCATGTGAAAGTCCCACGGATTTTATACTTTCTGTGACACTTGAAGATTCTTGTCATGTATCACTTGTCAAGTCATAACCTCTCTCTTTTTTTTCCCCCTCTGTGTACTTCATCTCTTGCCAGAGTCTTCTTCCCTGCTCTTGAGTCACACAGCTGTTATTTCCAAGGGGGCACTAGAGACACATTGCACTCTGCCCTCCCTCTGCTCTGAACATCTGTCTCATTGTTAGGATCTTGATGAGCTCTTTAGCCAGGGCTCATTTGAAGATCTTTTTCTTAAGTTCAGGACTCCTAGTCCTCTTACAAAAGACAGATCTCCCCATCTCATTCAATGAAACCGGCATCTGGGACGTTGGGCTCCATTGGCATCTCCTGCATGTTACTCTGTGATACCCATGAACCTGTTCACTCGTGCCCCTTTGCACCCTACTTGCATGGCCAGAAGTGAAACCTTTCATGTTTCCGAAATGAAACTTCAAATGCCACTATCTTTCATGTGTAGGAATTTGTGCCTATGTGTTCTACTATGTAACCTTTTACTTAAATTTGTTTTTTTTTTCACCTTCCCAGCAGCCTCTTAATTTTGTTTTATATATTAATAATATTTCTCTGCTTCCAGTGGAGAAACATCACTCTTTAGGTAAAATGTCTCATCATTTCCTATTAACCAATCTTCATATTATCTTAATTAAAATTATCCGGCAATGTATTTCATAAAAGGCAAATTTGTTTCTTTAATCCCATTTCTTGTGTCATCTGATTATTTTAGTTGGTAAATGTCCTTCTGAGGATTAAATAGTTGGCAGAAAATTGTACTTTATTTGTGTGATAATGTGTCTGATTTCAGTTGTTTTGCATACGTCCTACACTATAGTGCTTGTGTCTGTATCTCAAGTAGAGTTTTCACTTTCCTTTTCTGTCATTCTTTTTAGGAAGTGGGGATAAATGGTCAAACAAGCAACTCTTCTTGGATGCTATTCACCCTACAGAAGGTAAAAGAGCGCAATATTCATTGTATAATTTTAGGTAGCCTCTGCTAGAAATGACTTTTTTTATGTGCTTAAAGGGTATAATTTTTATTTTTAGCTATTTTTTGTTTTATTGCAGTAATGTTGGTTTATAACACTAAATATGATACAGAGGTGTAGGGCTATGTTACCACACCACACCCACCACAAGGCACCCATAATCCTCTACCATACATAGTCCATTGTGTCCTTTTCCTCTACTCCCTTCTACTTCCCCATTGTAGCCTCAGTTCCACACTCAGATTCTGAGGGTTTGCTATTGATTTGTTTTTATCTGACCCTTTATTTCGTTTTTCTGTATTCCACATAAAAGTAACCTTTTATGATATTTGCCTGTTTCCTTCTGACTTAACTTCACTTAGCAAAATCCCCCTCCATTTTCATCCAGATTGTTGCAAATGGCAAGAGTTCATTTTTATTTGATGTCTGAATAGTATTTCATTGTATGTGTTTATCACATCCTCCGAATGTGTTTGGACACTTAGGTTGTTTCTGTAATTTGGCTATTGTAGTGCTGCGATGAACTTAGTAAGAATATCTCTTTGAATTAGTATTTCTGCATTCTTTGGATGGATACCTAGGAGTAGAATTCTTGGATTATATGGTAGATCTAGTTAATATTTCGAGGACTTGCCATACTATTTTCCATAGGGATTGGACCAGGCTGCATTCTCACCAACAGTGCAAAGGTTTCCTTTTCTCTACATCCTAGCCAACTCTTGTTGTTTCTGGTCTCTGATAGGAGTCATTCTCACAGTTATTAGAAAGTACTTGGTTGTGGGTTTTGATTTGTATTTCCCTGTCAATTAGTGATGATGAAAATTTTTCAGATGCCTGTTTTTGGATAGTGCCTGTTTAACTCTTTTGCCTGGTTGTTGATTGGTTCTTTGTTTTCTTTTTTTGAATTGTATGAGTTCTCTGTAGATCTTGGAAATCAGACTCTTGTCAGATCTATAGTGTGTAAATATTTTCTCCCATTCAGTAGGGTGTCTCGTTTTAGTGGTAGCTTCTTTTGCTGTGCAGAAGCTTTTTAATCTGACATAGTCCCAATTGCTTATATTCTCACTTATTTCTCAAATCCAACAAAGACATCACTAAAGCCTATTCCATGGAGTGTTTTGTCTTTGTTTTTATTTTTTCTTTTGTGTATTTTATGGCTTCAGGACTTACATCTGAGTTTTTTATCTATTTTAAGTTAAATTTTATGTATGTGTGAGATAATGGTTTAGTTATATTCTTTTATGTGTGAATGTCCAGTTTTCCTAATACCATTTGTTGAAGAGACTTTCTCCAAGGTATACTCTTGACTCCTTTGTCATGGATTATTGTCCATATAAGTGAGGATTTATTTGTGGGCTCTCAGTTCTGTTCCATTGGTCTACATGTCTTTTTTCCACCCAGCACCATACTGTTTTGATTATTATAGTATAGTGCTTGTTCTAGTTTTTTGAAGAATGCCATTGAAACTTTGATACAGATTGCTTTGTGTAAAATGGCCATTTTATAAAATGGACTAATTTTTATTGTATCATCCAGTAGCATTACACTTGAGTATTCATAGTTGTGTTATTTTTAATTTTCAAATCAAAACTGACATTATTTTTGACCTGCTAAGGTTGAGTCAGGTAGTATATCATGTGAATTTTAATCAAAGGGGGATTTCATTTCATTGAACTTCATTAACCTGAAATTAGAGTTTTTCATAACTAAAAGTAGTCAACATTGCTGTTCATGTTGTAGGCACATGCTGTTAGGAGTCAAATTAGGGCAGCATGCTGCATTCCTGGTTGACTGAGCACAGGCAAGCCTGAAGAAGTGGTTCCTGACCTGAACTTTTCCCCAAACTCACCTTCTAGTATTCTAGTATTTCTGGTTGTGTTCAAACAGATTGCTCCTAACGCTTATACATAGCTAAAGAAAAGTCACATATTAATTAGTATAATGATATCGATAGTAAGTGCAGATTTTATTTAAAAATTTTACTAGTCATATGTATTTGTGATTTTATCTAATTTCTGTTAAATATTGAGCCCACAGGTGAATGTCAATTTCTGTGATGGTTGAGGGGCCATATTCTCACTGATGCCCTTTTTTTATTGTAGATACTTTTAAAGACCTGAACATTTGTCTAGTATTTAATTGGAGTCATTTAATTTGAAAACTAAAAGGAATCTTAGTGATCATCCAGTCCAAATGTCTTTGACTTATTTATGGCCAAAAAGAGGAACTTAATAAATCCATGTCTCATGCCTCACAAGTGCACTCTTGTTCCTTTGCTAAAAAGAAGTTTAAATAATGAAAATTCACATTTGACCATTCATTTATCAAAAATACACATGTTAAAGACATCAAAAATATTCAAATTTGAGTTCATAATAAAAATGAAAATTTTAATTTAAGGTATACAGCCTAATGACTTGGCTTTCTTATTTTGTGAAATAATTACCACAGTAAATTTTGTTGACATTCACTGACATGTATAGATAGAAAGAAAAATTGCTTTTTTTTTCGTCATGATGAGAACTCTTAAGATCTACCCTCTGCAGCTGCCAGGTTTCCCACACAGCAGTGTTAACTATGGTCACATGTGTTCATGTTGTACATTTATCCCACATCTTCAGTGCTTACTGAACTTACAGATGGAAGCTTGTGCCTTTGACCACCTTCACCCAATTCTTCCTTCCCCACTCCCTACATCTGGTAACCACAAATCTGATCTCTTTTTCTATGATTATGTTTCTGTTTTTGTTTTTGTTAAGATTCCACACGTAAGTGAGATCATACAGTTTGTCTTTCTCTGTCTGACTTCATTTATTATAATGCACTCAAGATCCATCCATGTTGTCACAATGGTAGGATTTCCTTTTTTATGGCTAAATAAAATAGATATAAAATAGATATGTACCACCACTTCTTCATCCATTCCCCTGTCAACAGACACTTAGGTTGTTTCCATTGTAAACTACCTAATTGTAAATAATGCTACTGTGAGCATGGCGTGCAAATAACTCTTTGACATTGTGCTGTCATTTCCTTCAGATACATTTCCAGAAATGGGATTGCTGGATCACACGGTAGTTCTATTTTTACTTTTCTGAGGAATTTCCATAATGTTCTCAATAGTAACTGTACCAGCTTATAGTACATCTGTTTTGTGCCCTGTTATTTCACACTCACCTCTATAGAATATTATTTCTGTACTCCGCTGGCAAAAAAGTATGAATTGTTCTGATATTCTCAACATTAAGTCCTAATATCCCCTAATTGATACAATAACTGTGTATTTTCAAAACTTATTCTGTACTTATTTGATAAATGTAAGGCACTTTATAAACTACTAGAGAAATCTAGAAGAGGCATTTAAGATCACATTGCTCTTTACTTGAATGATACTATTTTAAATATTGTGTTTTTTAACCAACTTCATTGAAAAAGGAAGCATTACAGCATTTGCAGTGTGGGCAAAAGGGCACAGTAGGTAGGAATTAGGAAACCTGGGTCTCAGACCTACCACTAATTATTCCTGTTAAGTAGAACAACACTCATACTCCACATTTGTACTGTGGAGTTTAGGGTTGGGGCAGACGATGAGGTATTGTAATAAATGAACAATAAATTTCATTTCTCTTTAATACTCTAATGAAATCAAGTAAGTGGTTTGAAGCTGAAAGTACCATATTGTGTGACCCTAATTTTATGCCCTTGGAAGGTTAGAGAATTAAATGAATTTTGAATCTTCTAGGCAGTGCTAAGGGTATAGTGAAAATAAAGTTATTCTTAGTGATATGTCATTATATTTATTACTAATGGATATGGAACAAAACTTTGGAAAGCATGCACAGAAAATTGCATACCCTTTAGTGTACAGTGAAAATTCATTTTTACATGGCAGGAAAGAAGTAATCAGTTTAAGCATTGGAAATTACCAGTTATTTAGTGACCTTTTTGGTTATTTTCATACCATCCCCAATATTAACTTGTTCAGGTGGTGACTGTGTGCTTTGTGAATTATCTAGGTCCTTTTCTTCATCATCTCTCTCACCGGTGGCCATGTCATTGCTTATTAAAATTTTACATTGGAGATAATGTATAAGGACAGAAAATGAAGCCATAATCAGGATAATTTTAGCTCGTGTAAGCTGTTCTGGACAAAGATTAGAGAGAAACTGTTTGTATCTAATGCCTATAATAGAAATGTTGGTGCAACCGAGACTGTGCAGCTGTTAACTGTTTCTGACTTCTGTTTAGGTGGTTGGCTTAAAGTTCACTTCCTTTCTTAATACCACCCTAAGTATAATTGGCTTGCAATCCCTATTTTTACCCCCAAAATATCAGAAATCTTTAGGTGCTTAGTAATACATCAGAGGTAAATGCTAACTTATAACCTGTTTTATACATTCCCTATGTTTTTTTAAAATTCAAAATCACTGAACCATTTCATGAATTTTTTGTTGTTTTCACACCATCCCCAATATTAACTTGTTCAAGTGGTAACTATGTGCTTTGTGAATTATCTAGACCCCTTCATCATAAGCATAAAAAAAGATTGCCTGGGGCCTAGAATTAAATGTAAAATTTTCAGATGAGCCAAGGCTATATACCTCTGCCACTGTATTTATCTTTTCCACCTAATTATGGTGACATATGCTTACACTTAAGCTAGAAGTTTAAAATTGTAATGATGGTGATGATGATGATAATTAATCCTTAATATTGCTTTATAGTTTCCAGAGGGCCTTTGTGTATGTGTGTGTGTGTATATATTTTTTTTTTTTTGTAAAAACTAATCTTGGCAGCTGCCCCAGGTAAATTAAATAGAGTTTATTAGCCCCAAATACATGATAAGGAATTGAAGCCTGACCAACATAAGCAGTAGAAAAGAAGCAAGGACACTTTTTATCAATATATAGTGCCTACTAGAATTTTTGGCTTTTAGGCATATCTGTAGACAGTTAACTCTCATTTGGCTTTGAAATTATGAATGTTATCTTACAAGGAAAAAAAAAATCTTACACTGGGAGTCTGCATAAGATTAGTTTCTCTGCAATGTGTAAATCTAATTACAGGTGAGAAAAGTTGGTTTTTTGGTTAGATCCTTAATCATGATCCATAGCACTCAGGCTTACTCGATCTCTTTCCACTAGTTTGACGTAGTTGGTATGTAACTTCAACAAGTCTCCCAGGATATTAGATAAGGCTCATTCATTTTATTCTTTTTCCTGTGTTTCATTCAGCATCTGACTGCTTTTCTAGCTCATGGGAGACCAACTGAAGGCAATGAGATTCCGGATTTGGCTATAATAATTTCAGTGCAAATTTGATTCCCTTGTTGAATGTGAATTTATAACTCTGGAGTGCTCTTGTGGTCTCCTGGGGTACAGTACAGTCTCAGTGCTGCTACCTAAAAAACTTACCCACATTTTGGGAGCAGAGTTTGGAAAACAAGACAGTCTCTTATTACCACATTCCTAATGTTACTCCAAGAATGAGCTCACATTATGACTCTCAGATGATACACACCAAGCATGTTACGATGATTGTGGAATGTAAAAACGAGCCCCGTGGACTTGTTTTTCAGTGCTTGGTTAGTTTTGTGTGTTCAATTAAAAGCTGAAAGAGAAATGACTAATTCGTTTTTAGAGAACAAAACTTTTCTTTTCCTCACATTTCTATTACTTTGTCAGGAAGAAAAAAAAAAGGACTGGCTTGCTGTGTTGGTTCTCAACCTTGGACCTATTTCCTTCTCTGAACATTTCCCATTTCCTGTCTCTCACCACCAAACCTTTGTGGAGATAACCACCACTTCTTTGTCTTAACTTCCTCCCCCAGTTCTTCTGTCTGAGAAGAGGTTCATCTTGAGTGATGACCCTAAAGTCTGTCCAGGCTGCCAAACAGGGCAGTGTTTCTGGGAGTACTCCTTGGGGCAAGACACTCTAATAACCCTCTTCCAAATGCTAGCAAGACCACTCTTTTATGTCTTTTTCAAATGTGGACAATCTACAGGCCCTGTGATGCCTGTTGCTCTAACAGGGTTTAGAGGAGATGAGCTCTAGATGGGTGGTGTTGCCTCCTTTGCAGTGACTTATGAGAACTCCCAATGTCTTCTCCTTTTTGCATCTTGGACTTAATCTGCAACCTGAATCACTCCTTTGCTGTCTCCCAGTACACCAAGCTCTGGGACTTGAGTATCACTGGTGTCTGCTGTCTAGTCACTCTGCCCTTTACCCCTGTCCCCTGTTTGCTGGTTTCTGAGCTTCCTCTACTTCCTCTAACCCCAATCTTCTTAAACTTCTTCTAGGCCTAAGTATTTTAGGCCTGAACGGCACCTCTCATTTGCAGTCCATTTGCAGCTATGCCCTTGGCTTTTTTTTTTTTTTTGGGGGGGGGGGCTGTTTTTCTCAATTAACTTGGAATACAAGAAAAGGAACAACCATTGAAAAGAAATGAAACTATTTGAAGGCTCTCCAAAAACAAACAAAAAACCCCAACAATGCTAGCTAGGGGAGTAATCTTCCTAGCCCTGCCACTCTGGTGATTACTTGTTTTTCCCTGACCAGGACCTAGAATCTAGTATGTTCCTTTCTCTTGACACAGAGTATCTTAGAATAAAAGTGTATGCTGTGAAATGATTTGCTGATACTACAGCTGCAATTAGGAAACCTAAAAGTAACCTCTCCTCTCCTCCAGCCTGGCTGACCTGTAGTCTTATTCAGTTGTGTCACTAAAACACATTCATCTGACCCCAGAATTCAGTGAAGGGGATTCAGTTCCCTTACATATTTCACCTGTGTTTGTCATGTCCTGACTGGCGGTCAGTACACAGTCAGGCCTCACAGCTTCTTTTTTTGATCAGTCCAACTTGGTGATTGAAAGCAAATATTCCAATCAGCATATTTAGTCTCAGTCTCCCTGAAGAGAAATGTCTTTAATCATCCTCTCCAGGCCAACTCACCAAAAGGATCCTACATAAATATACTATCATTTCCACCAATCTTCAACACTTAGAATGTGTTATTCCAATAGCCTCTTAGTTCAGTATTCTGGTGTAAGAGAGAGAGAGCATCTTAATTTTGTTTAATTTATCAAAAAAGATACAAATAAGTATATTTGTTTATCATTATGGGCAACATTCTATTTTTTTCTATCAATATTATGTAAATTGTGAATGTAATTTTTCCTTTCAGAGGGATCAGGCATTTAGAAATGTTTCCTTCCAAGAGCAATGTTGGTGCTTTGTGTTTTTGTGTGTAACTATATATGGTTTGTCCTATTTCAGCCATATTTTCAGAAGACAAAAACACCACAGAGCCTGCTCATAAGGTTAAAAATGCCCCATCCATTCCCAACACTCCAGAGCCAACAACGCAAGAACCCTTGGTGGGCAGCCAAAAGAGAAAAGCAAGGAAAACCAAGATCACACACCTTGTCAGGACAGCAGATGGCCGGGTATCACCAGCAGGAGGTACTTTGGGTAAGAAGAGGGAGTTTTAGACAGAGATAGCTAGAGCAAGCAGTTGAGCGTTGTGGCCATATTGGCTAGTGAATGACTATAAGCCAACTGTGGGTCTGTTCTGTGGGTTTGGTCATAGTGATATTCTTTTTCTGTGCTTCTCCTTGAGAGCTAGTTTTCTACAAATGTCTAAATGTACAAGTTGCATTCCATGTGTTAAAATCATCTCTCTTTAAGAGCGTATCTGGAATTCTTAGCAAGGAACAGTATCAGCTTCACCTTTCTGGCATGTACTCAGTTTGAATTAAATAAATTCTCAGAGATTCTAGACTTTTAAAAATAATGGATGAGTGGGTATTTTTCGATGGCTTGCTATTCAAGTCACTACAAACTAGATCATCAGTATTTAAACCAGTGGATTACAAAAGCATCTAGCATTTCTTTTAAGCTGATTCAGACCACTGAGGGAGTCTAACAATGCTTCTGTATTTCTTTAGTTCTCTAGGTTATTCCTTAACTAAATCTTAACTTACAGTAAATATCTCCATTTTCTATTTCTGCATTTTTGTGGACTGCAGTCTGTTTGCTGTTCCTGGTGGCCTCTGGAGAAGCAGAGTTGCCTTGATGCCTAAATTAAGAGAGACACTAAGTATCTCCCCTCCCTCCGATCTTCGATCTTCGGGTGCTACACCAACCAGGCATTAGTAGCCATTCTGCGTTTCGGCACCTCCAGCATCTCATTCTGTTAGCCCTGAAGGAAGTTTTCCTCCTGTTCCCCACCCAGTGCAATTTTCAGGAAAACATCAAGACCTTTCTATGACTTTTACACATAGAAAGAAATATTTAAGAGCAACCTTTTTGAAAGTGATTTATAAATACCTGATTGGGATTAATCTAGTTGTTAATAGAGATTATTTATGGAGATAAAATTAGAGGACAACTAGTGAGTTGTGTATTTTTTCTTGTATTTTACACATATAGGTCATTTAAACCATAAATCATTAAAGATCCCCAATTTTACCCTGTCATATAAGAGATAGTGCTCCAAGAGGTATTTTTGTTGCTGTGTAATTCAACTAGTGAGAAGTCAGACAGGAACTACTTTTCCTGATTTTTAGTTCAACAGGCCTTTCCCTCTAGCTTCTGTTCTGTGATTTTCATCTCATAGCCTGTTATGGCCTTATTTTCACCTGTAGGAAGAATGAAAAGACTTTAGAAAATGCTCCCTTTTATGTAGAAAAGTACCTAGCACTTTCGTATCCTAATATATGACATTTACAACTTTTAACAATTGCTTTCTATATTTAAAATATTTTAAAACCATGATAAAGATTCCTTTTGTGTAATGACTACATCATAATTATGAAAGTGTACTCATTTCCATTATGTATGTATATTTACTAGCATTTCATCCACCTCTCCATTAATACCAGTGGGCCCTTTGCCTTCCATCTACTAGGTTTTCAGAATAAAAAAATAACGTTTTGGGATCTCATTGAGACTGATGAATCTCATTAGGATTAGTTTCAGTCATCCAGAGTGTTGGCGTCACAGCATTCCAAATGTCCACGTTGCCATCGTAGAAAAAGCTGTGGCTTCATCAGAAATGTTGGATCACTTAAGAACCTTTTTATAGACAGTCTCTCTGCAGAAGTCACTTGGGTTTTATTTTACCGAAGCCTTTTCTCCTCCTCGCTCCAATGTCTATTCTTTGACCTTGAATAAAACACATCTTCTTTTCTGCTCAGCTTCAGCACTGCCCACAATTGCCATTGAGCTTAATAAAAGAGTTTTATTATTGTGGGAGAAGAGATCCTGTAAAAGCCTTAATATTCGTTGGATGACAAAAGTGAACAGTAAAGAATATTAGCTCATTTCACATTGTCTGGTGCAGTTTTCTATGGGTCTCTTCTCTGGAGAGAACAGAGTGATTCTCTTGTGATGAATTTCCCTTTTGTTACAGATGACAAACCAAAGGAGCAACTGCTGCGGAGTCTCCCCAAAGTAATGGAGACTGGCTGCAGTGATGAATGTTCACACAAGTGCACCGAGGCTACAGACACGCGGAGCAGCACTCCCGAGATGCCGGCTGTGTCTGCATTCTTTAGCCTTGCTGCGCTGGCTGAAGTGGCTGCCATGGAGAATGTACACAGGTCAGTGGTGAGGAACCTTGCCCTACCAGGGTTCTGAGGCTCCTGTGGAACTTCACTCCCAACATGGAACATGGAGAAAGACACAGAAACCCAAACCATCCTTCCTGACATGATTCGTGATAATTTTCACAGTGCATTAGGACTTGTGACACTTAGTTCAAGAGGATTTTTATGGCGGGTGTTAACAAAAGTTAGCATCGTGGAAAAATACACTGGAATGTAGCCAGCCAGGTGTTTTATTTTGAATACATTATTCTGTGGCTAAACTTCATTTGCACCCAAAGCCCCAGAACAGAGAAGCAGTCTTATCTCATGATTGAACATGAGCTTTGAGGCCAGGTCTGAGACCTGGCCCAGCTCTATCTCTATAAGCACCAAGGTTGTGAGCAAGATCATAAATCTCTCTACTCTGAATTTTTCCTCCTATAAAATGGGGTTAAGTGATACTTCATGGAGATTTTATGTGAAGCAAATCTAATGTCATAGTGCTAGCAGGTGGTAAACGCCCCACTAAGGATGGTGTTGGCGGCAGTGGCTGGCTGGCAGAAAAACAGGACATCATAGTTCTGGGCACAAGAGGGGGTTGAGGGAGGATATCATGACTGGCAGAAGGCACTTGGTTTTTTTTTTCAACTCTGTGTTTGCTACAGAGTAATTTATTTCAGGGTCCTCAGTTTTTCATCTTAGATCCAGCATAGTGCCATCCCCAAAGAACCAAAAAGTTATAAGGATCAGACTAGATCATAGATGTTGAAAGCCTTTTGAACTCAATAATACCCCAAAGAAAGTATAGTAAGTTCTAAATGTGTAATTGCGGTTTTCTGCTCATTAATAGGTCCTTTGGGAAGGCAAAAAAAAAAGCCTTTTGGTAATTCAGGTATTTCAATTTTTATTGAAAGTGGCTTACCCACAGAAGAATTGCTGTCTTAGACAACCATCTGCAGCACCAAAGTGCTTGAGGTCTAGCTCAGTTTGTGGACCCACCTGTCAGGCTCCATTCTCCTCTCTTTCCTCGAGGGATGGGAGACCCTGATGTCCTCTTTGTTTGCTTCTTACTCTTTACCTGTCATATTACAATTTAGCACTTCCTCACCAATAGCCTCTAGATAATTATAAAAATGAAGTCAAGTTTCCTTTTCATGTGTACATCACAAGACCCTAATAGCAAGTGAATGCTGACAGATGCCGTTAAAATGGCTCAACTCTGAGGAAGGTAATGCACACACCCTTCTCTCCCCATGGAGTTTACAGTGAGTTCAGAGGACACACTTCATGCATGCTAAAGAGTTTAATATGTGCCTGTGTGTTACTAAGTGGGCCTGTGAATTAATGGCAATAAGACTATTAGAATTCAGAGGGAAGATCACAATTGAAGGTTCAGAAAGGGCCTCCATAGTCACCCTTGCTGCTGCCAGGGTTCCTTTCTAAATATGGCTGCGGCCCTCCGGTGCTCTATTAACCAACCTTCCAAGACAGCGGCAGAAAGCCTCAGCAGATCTTTCCACTGTTACCACCATGCCACCCCGCTCCTCCCTGCCCTGCTGGCATGTGGAATTTCTTGCTCCTATCCAGTACTTTGTCCTCCTCATGAACTGCTCCTGCTCCTCCTGGCTCCAGTTCTTTGTCTCAGGCTTCTTCCTGAAGCCTTTACGTTCATAATGCACACCTCTGTTAGCCCAGCTGCCACACTGGGTTGTAATTTGTTAATGCTTCTGCCTCCTATTATATTTGGAAAGCAAAATATACTTTCTTAGTTCCCATGACATCAACGGCTGAATGAACAAATGAATGAGTAAATGAGGTGTTCTTGACATTTGGCTGCCTTAGCTATTAGCTAGCATAGAAAAAATGGTGTGAGTAAATGTTCTTCTTTTTCCAAAACCTCCCTTAGTTAGAACAATATTGCTGACTAGAATTTCCCTATCAACTAAACAAATGACCAGTGCTCTTAATATCTACAAAGACAAACGCCCTTGGGAAATCTTAGTGGTAACTTTAGCCCTTACCTATTAATGCAGAACTACCAGCCTATGCTCTCCCTATAAACTTAATGTAATTTACCTGTGCTGCACATCAATTAATTATTGTTTAGGCATCACCTTGGTTCATAATTTAGAGGGTGGCCAATACAATTAAGGGTAGGAATATATTTCTTGCACTCTTATGTGTAGAAACCCAACATAGGAAGAGAGTTTTACAAAATGCAGGAATAGAAGTTGGAATAAACCTTTGATTGAGAGCCTGTTTATTTAGTAGGAGTTTTATAAGGAGGAAAACTCATTACACTTAATCCTAAAACCAGCCCTGCCATTGGGTTTCTTTCAATCCCATTTAATGATGGCGTAGATGGTTGACTTGCCAAAAGCACACAGCTATATTGAGTCAAGATTTGAACTAAGGTCTTGAACTCCAGCATACTGTTGATGCAAGCCTCTGTTATTCCATAGGAAGTCCTGAAGTCTCGCTGGTTCTGAAGACCTCAGTTGGTTCCAGCCACACCATGCATCGACCTCCTTTTCTTTATTAAGTGGTCTTTCACCCCATTTTTTCTCTCTCTTTTTTTCATGTTGTGTTTCTTACTTTTCACTATTTTTTTCTCTATTCTTTTCCTTTTCCAATACTTATAAAATTCTTTTGGCTTTTGCTGCACTATTTCAAATTCAACCTTACAGATAAAAAACAGCATTTTCCTTTTATTTTTCTTGAACAAATAGTTGAGCATATTGAACAGTTGGTGCTTACAGCATCCCTGCATGAATAAACAGATTAATCCAGAGGTTTGATTGTAACACATGTTTTGTTTCCCTAAAACCCTAATATCTTATACTGTTAAGTGATCATTGAATTCTGAAATTCCCAAATGTTGTAATTCATCTACATTATTTTTCTTCTCGTACATCAAGAGAAGGAAATGTGTGGTTATAGTGATGGAGTAGGTATCATCTGAATCATAAAAGTTACTACATAATTGGAAAAAGACGTTGAAAGATGAAACCAGTGAACCCCTGGCAGTCACTGGTAGGGGTGGAGGTGCCGGGGGGCATCGCCTAGTTGTGGGAAACCTGTTGGGATGCGTCGAGGGTGTCCCCAAGCCTGTCTTTTTAGAATAAGAATGATGAGAATTCCACAAATTTCCTAGTCTTGTCTAGTGTCCTCTTATACACTGATTTCAACCCACGTTTGACTGGATCTTCTCAGACTCTGAAATCAGAGTTCGATACTCACTTTGACAGCACATACACTAAAATTGAACCATACAGAGATTATTAGCATGGCTCCGCCACAGGAATGACATGCAAATTGGCAAAACATTCCATATCTAAAAAAAGAAACAAGATAAAATTCAGAGTTGGTAATGGGCCTTCTTCAGCCCCCTCCGCTCTCCACATGCCTGTTAGACTTTACGAGAGTTTCGTTGCTTTCTTTGTATTTATTTATTTATTTATTTATTTATTTATTTATTTATTTATTTAAGATTATTTATACAAGAACTGGGGTACAGGTCAGAGGTGCAGGAGGGTGAGAGAATTCACCAGAGAGAGCGGGGAGCAGAACAGGCAGACGGACTGCAGACACTGCTGAGGTGGGGAGCAGCAGGCGGGGCAGAAGAGGTCTCCCACGCCACGTGGGTTTTTCCCTGGCTGGTGGGGAATCGAACCTGCGCTGCAGAGGCTGTGGACAGCTTCACAGCACTGTGCTCAACCTGCTGTGCAACTGGGGAGGCCCTCTTTGCATTCATTTTTTTAGAGTTATAATCCAACTCTCTTTCTTCAGGGATCATTGCTTTTATTTGTCTTTAAAGTTTTAAAATTAGGTTTCTTAGTAGAGATCTAAAGAAATGAGTCTGGTGGTTATCAATTAGCGTAGGTGAGTTTTCCCTGCAGGCGAGTCAAGAAAAGGCGCTCATCATTGGTAATATCAGTGGATCAAGAGGGAGATTGTTGTTCCAGATCCACAGCCCTTCACTGAAGAGTTCTCACTTCTTAGGGAATTTCCCCAAATTTCTTGGTGCTTTAGGCTTCATCTTTACAAAATGGAGGTGGTAGGTTGGGGATGGAGTATATTACTGAGTTGTCTAAGAGAAATTGAGATAAATTCTTTAAAAAAAATGTATAGAAGGAGAAAAGTGGCTTTAAGAAACGTAAGTAGTAAGTCTACAGTAGCTATTAAGTAAGACTTTGGAAAGCTTGTATTAGTTATCCATCATCCTGTCTTCTTTCTCATATTGTACTCTGAATAAGTACTTTCTTTTTTTCCTTTTGTTTTGCAGAGGTCAGAGATCAACTCCACTCACCCATGATGGACAGCCAAAAGAAATGCCACAGGCTCCTGTACTTATTTCCTGCGCTGACCAGTGAAGCGCTATTTAATTGTAAAACGTTGTGCTTTACCTACTACCCTAGCCTTGTCTTTACCGAGGGATGCTAGTGAGTCCAAGTGGTGGAAAATATAGACTGCAAACAAGTGCTTGTTGCCCGACATGGCCCAGATTCACTTGAAGCAGAAGTTAGCATCCTGGGCCAGTTTGTTCTTTCAGAACCCAGATTCCTTGAGGGTGATGTTATCTGTCTGATACTGAGCAGAAACAGAATGCTCCTGGAGCTTTGCTTTCTATTGAAGGCTTTTGACGGTAATAGGTGGTAACTTGGTAAAAGGCTGCCTTTACTGTAGCTCATCCAGCATCTCTTTTACCAACCAGAGAGAGTGAAACTAGTTTCGTATATTACCTAGTTATTCTTTCAAAACAAAAACAAAAAAACAAACAAAAAAAAAAAAACAACAACAAAAACTGACGCACTGCACTAGTTATGATTAGATATTCTTAGTCTTTTTTTGTACATGGAGATTTAAGTTCTAAGATGGTTTATATAATAGGTTATACCTACATTTATATTGTAGAGTAATATTAAAAAGCCTGTTCCAGAGACTCCCAAGCAGCATGGGCAGGCAGATGTACCATTGTTAGCGGTGTGCTCGGCCTCGTGGTCCATATATTCTGCACTTTTCTATTTGCCACCAGAGTGGTAGTTTGCTGGCAAAAAAACAGAAAAAAAAATTACAATTCTTAACAAGCTGAATTTTTTTCTTAGCCTTGAGTGACCAAGGAGAATTTGCTTGGGGCAAATTGTGGCAAATATTTTCCCAGACAGGGGAAGAGTCCTGCAGATTACAGATTACTGATGTTTTCATGCCTTGAGGATTCTTTTATTTTTACACAGGGGTCCAAGTGACCAATGGATAGTTCATAAAAGCAAACAAACAAAAATGAGAGAAATATTATTCAGAAGTGACCTTAGTATTACTTCACTATTCTGAACACATTGAAGACACTCACTTCATGTGGACTTTGAGCTGCAGATCTTTTACATTCTCCCCAGACAGACTGGACGGGTAGCAATTGCTATGCACAGCCTAATTGGCACTGCAGGTTTCTAGAGCCATTTTGAGTTTGTGTTGTGAAAGGAGGTAGGGAGTAAAATGATGAGGGAGGTATGCCTGACCAGAGTGGGACTCTTAGTCACAGATCCACCTGCAAGTTTCTGTTTCCTTTTTTGTGTTTTGTTGCTTTTGAACATGAAACCAACCATACATATGCCAGTGCCAAGTGGATTAACTGGCTCAGAACATTCAACATATTGACTTAACCACCTGATGTTCACAGTGTCTTGTTTCCTAGCAACAGATGCACAGTGATAAATCAAAATTAGTCTGAGGCCACAGATTTTACAGGGTATTTGTTCCATAGCACAAAGTATTTCCCCACTCTTGCATCACAGCACAAACTACCAAATTTTAATTATTGGATTCCAGCAATAATTTTTATTGATTTTCAAACTGGCAGAATTTTTGATAGCATTAGTTGGAGTTTGAAGCTTTTGGATTAGATCTCTAAATGGTGACAGTTTACAAGGTTTTATCTAGCTTTCTTATTTATACTTGACTGAATTGTAATGATTTTTTTTCTAATCATAATTTGACCTAATAGCCATACAAAAAAATGACTCTATTAGTACTCACTTTGTTTAGCTTTTCATGGTTGTAGATATTACTTCAGTTTCGGTGCTGAAAAATATGTACAACATACTAACAGAATTGAAAAAGAAAATAAGAGTTTTTTTTTAAAGCAGGTAAAGAGGGCAGCAGAGTGTTGGAATGGTGTCCTCAAAAATGTAAACTAATTGTTGGCATGGAGGAAGAAGGAATTAGTGAGCAGGGATAATCAGAGGTTAAAGCTTAACCCCATTCACATAGAAATAAATGAGGTCAGCAGCCCCAGATTTTAGCATAATATTTTTACTATGATACTCTTTTTATTAGTATTTTCTAAATTTCAGAACACAAAGTGAATGTTTGGAAATTGCTGGGGCCAAATGTTGGTGGCTGTTGGTGTTTTGGACCACTTGCTAGCAGTGATTTAAAAATTATAATTAGCTGAAATCCCAAAAACATACCCAACATCAAAATTCGTCTGGTGCAGACCGTGCACCTGGGCAATGGTACTGACTTGTTATTCTATAGGACACGTTAGAATAGATCTATTTTTGCCAGAGCACCCTCCTTCAGTCCTCCGATTACATTTCACTAGAGTTCCTTAAGAAATTGCTGTATATTCATGGGACCTTTTTTTTAAAAGAAGCAAAACAAGATTACTTTTTTCTATGTGATTAATATCTTACTTGATCTGCTTTTCCTAAACCTCAGTGGCTTTTCCCTTAGTCAGGGGTAGGGGTGGGAGGGCAACCTACTGGATATGACTGTTTTCAAATACTTAAAAAAACCTTTTTGTAGAAATGCTTAATTTTTAAGCGGTTAGGCACTGAGAGTAGCAGAAATCCTGCAAAGCTTTATAGTCCTTTAGACACTCGCCTTGTCGTTTCTGAGTCAAGTCTTGATTTCAATAATAGTGCTTTTCTCTTGCCCTGACTCCACGGGACAGGGGTGTTGGTATTTTCAGGTAACATTTGTTAGCACAAATACTTCAGACCAACATGTAGTGCCCCCTTCCTCCCCCCCCATTTTTCATTTGCATTTCATTTCTCTTATTCTTTTTTATTTTGGAAAATCATATTGCTATGGTGTGTACGTTAATCTGCCAACAAACAACATCTACACTAACATTTGTCCTGCAAGCATCTTCAAGAGAAAAAATTGTTGCACCTTATGTATATCTCAAGCAAACCAAAAGATGATGCTGTTCTGCTTTGTTTTATTCTAAATTGTTGTATCATATCTTTCTGAAACCATTCTGAATTTAGTTGAAATTATCAATATTTATGCTTTTAACCTGAATTTCTGTATTCAAACCTGTATATAAATCTTTTGAAAAAAATTGTCCTAGCCCTTCTCTGTGACGCTGGAAGTGGATGATTTAGTCTCAGATGGAGACACAGTACTGTTCCAGTTTTCGTTAGCCTTTTATTTATTTAGTTACTCTGGGTATTTCCTATGTAATTTTGAAGTGTGTAGAGTATATTATAGTAACTGAGCTGCAGCTCTAAGAAGCTGAGTGAAAGAAAAAATACTGTAAGACATCCTTTTTAAGTTTTTATTTGTTTGGATACTGTAATGAGATCAGGAAAAGAGAAAATGTCCCATAGCCACGTTGAAGATACAGGTTCTTAGCCCCAAATTAGGTTAGTTTTAGATCAAAATGGTTATTCATTAAAGCCCTTTTTCAAAGGTAAATCCTACTGTTGTAATTCTGACAGTCTTTTCTCCACAAATATCAGAAATGTATGTAATGTATTTCTGTCAGATGAGCTTTCCATCAATGCCATCCTGAAGCCATGCTGAGATCCCTCCACGTTATCACTGTTACTCTAGTTCCTGCCATTAAATCTGCTGGAGGAAAAAAAAAAGTGATGGAACACTATGAACAAAAGGGAGCGTCTGAACTGGTCTGATAGTTTAGAATCCAACATGTTTATTAATGCCTGTCATTTTCTTACTAAGTCAGATGCTCTTCTACCTGCGTCATAGAGAATTGTGTTTGCGCTCTGCAGTCTTTGGCTCATCATATGGAAATATTTGTACTGATGTAAAATCTCAAGCAAACTATGTATTGATGCAGAACCAGTAGTAAGCTGAAAACTGATGTTTTGCTCATACAGTGTGTTTTGGGGGGAGGGCGGGCAATGGGGAGTATCAAATAGCTCTGTTCCAAGTTTGGCATTTGGCATTAATGTGAAGCAGTGGGACCATGCTGTCTACTAAACTACTGTATGAAACCTAAGTGTTCTGGAGCCCAGTGGCTGGAGGTTGGAGGCCAGCATCCATCCCTGCAACGAAGAAGCAGCAGCCATGCTCCGTTGGGAAAAAGGAAGGAAGTCAAGGGAGACCTGGAGTCAACATTTGTAAAGGAAAGTTGAGGTGTATGTGATGCTGTTGAGATTCACCTTTGATTGCACTGCTCCACAGAGCCCTCATGTAAGGCCAATCCTAATGGGCTACCTCGGCTTTAAAAGTTAATTTCAGTAAGTTCTGTTTCAAAGGTTTGTCTTTTTTTGCTTCTACCTTCAGTGCCATTAGTTTCCACTGCAGTGTTTTGACTTTACAAACCGCCTTCTCCAGAGAGAACAATGTATTGCTGAAAACGGGCAGTAGAAGCATATGCTATAATTGCATTTGACCTATAAAGTATTCAGAGTGACTGTTAGATGGAAATTAAAATTTAGTTCTCCCCACATAGGACCTTGTTTTGCACCTTATAAAGATTGTTAATTAGATGTTACTTTTATTTATACAAACATTCCCAAAGAATTAGATTTGAATTTTGTTTTTGAGTTTTGGGATTTTTAAAAGTTATTTAGATTGACTAACATCATAATTATAACAAAAGAAACTTGTTCAGTCCATCTTACCAGATATATCTGGTAAAGTATTCAGGGTTTGATGGACTGCCATGCTTTAGTTTGGAAGTGATGTTAAGTTTATTATACTCCACTTTAAATGACCCCATCCTTTTCAAAGGGTACATTATCTTGCTCACATTTCAGAATAGAAAAGCAACAAGAGTGACTAACAAGACAGAGATTTGACCCCTCGTATCCCTCCATCTATTTGTGCTACACTTTCCTTAAAAAATATAAACACATACTTTTCTTCACACAAACGAGAGTTTCCTATCCTGGCAAATTTTACTTGTGATCTGATTTATACTAACAAATTGAAAAAGGAAACTTTATACTTAAAATTTCTATGGCCACTGTTACCTTGTTTGTAGCGAGTGGTCAAAATTGATCCAGTCCTTAAATTGATTTTTATGTACAGAACTAGTTGTTGTGAACATTGTTACTCCTTCCAAAGATTTCCTAATAACTTGGGCCAGAACTGGTTACTGAGTAACAGGACCTAATCCAATGCCTCTAAACCCACCCACCTGCCCTGCAAATCTTACCTCACAAGCTCTAACCTGAATCACAGAGACACATATGTGTCATGAACTAACACCCATCTGCGGCCCCCCAGAAGGGCTGACTTGTGTCCCCCCGACACCTCCCATTAGTGCCTCGGCTCTAATAATGGCAGAACTGGGGGTAGGGAAGGTTTGTGATCTGGAGCTCAGCACATGCTCAGCAACATTTTTCTCATTTCATTAGCATACAAACAAGTCTCTTGCTCTCAGGAATTTGCCCCCCCAAAAGAATAAAAACCACCTGAGATTCCACATACCAGATTATAAACTTTTCTCATAGGTTTAAATTGCTTGTCACAAATTAAACAACCTCGTTTGACCACCAGGTCTTAAAGTCTGTTGACAGTTTCAGCATGACCGAATCGCTCATTTTTTGCTTTCAGAAATTGGCTTGGTTCTCTTTAGAGTTGGTGTAAACATGCCATGTAATAAATGATT
This sequence comes from Talpa europaea, assembly GCF_964194135.1. Classification (NCBI taxonomy): domain Eukaryota; kingdom Metazoa; phylum Chordata; class Mammalia; order Eulipotyphla; family Talpidae; genus Talpa; species Talpa europaea. The sequence goes on from NC_140070.1 coordinate 91,806,228, forward strand.
TCCACTTAATGGTACAACAGAATTATTGCTTTCTTAGATGTATGTGTAGTAAAAGTCAATATACACATTTATATAATTTCTTTCTTCAAAATCTTATACTTAATTTGATATTTCTAAAAATTGCACATGTAAGTCATGTGTATAACATGCTAAAGTACTTTAACTGTGATCTTAAAACTGAATAAAATATTTAATAAAAATTTGAAATATTTTAAAGATATTATTTTAAATATATTTCTTTATGTTCACACTACTGGCCGTAGGGTATATGTGCCTTCAATGGTCTATATCCACTAAACGCAGCCGGGGAGATACTTGAATACAAGTCAGTGAAGCTGCTTCAGAACGTCCAATGATGGTCTTCCCTAAACTGTTCGCCTGAAATTCACCTTTGTTTGAGCAGCTCAGGTTGTTTGTCTTTAATGTGGGGAGTGGAAATCAGCTGGCTACAAGAAGATCAACCTTCGGCTGCAGCTCAGTCTGAAAGTCTTTGGGGAACCTCCTTTTGAAAAGCTTTACCTGAACATCCATCTTTCCCTGAACTGTAACAAGACGATGGGAGTGATTTAATTTAGATTGTAACCTGAAGTATTATCTCAGGGATCAGATTCGCTGAATAAAATGTTGCTGGGCCATTGGGACACACTCGGACTGCATAACTGTGCATGTAGTATAATTAAATCACAGGCTTTGCATTCAGGCAGCCTTGGCTTCAAATTCCGGTTCCACCCATTTCCCACTGGTTTTTTGTTTTAACACTTCTGAACCATGCTTACCTAAGTGGTGATGGTGATAGACCTTACACTGGATTAAAAGGAGAATATCAATGAAAATGTTGGCAAGGGGCCTGTAATATAAATGCTCATTCAATTTTAATTGTTGACTTCATGATTTTTATTCCAACTCTGAGATTGTTGGATTTAAGTATTCAAGAGAGAGGCTAAGTATAGCTTCCTCTTCAAAATATACTTGTAAGGGCCTGAGGCTTTAGTGAACTTTTTAAGAGCGATCTTGTAGAGGTAAGCTGTTTTAGGAGATGTGCTAGTGTAGAAAATTCAGGATAGATTAAATTCACATCACTAATGTACACTTGTATGTGTCCCACTATAAAATTTTTCTGTAAAATTAGTTTGCCTAATGAGTTGTATTTTCAAATACTCCAGCATACTTTATTTGATTTATTAAGAATCAAATGTGATAGTGGCGGGCCTCCTTACCAAAGAGATAAATCCTGTTAGGAAAAAAGTGACCGTATACATATGTGTGGTTTTATGGTCCTCTATATATTATACAATTACCTTTTTTAGTAGAACAAGAAGCCACTTGCAAGAAAAAGTAAAATGGTTATTCTCAACAATGGGGGCAAAAGTAGATTAACTTTTTTGGTTTTTTTTAAGATTTATTTATTTATACAAGAATTGGGGTACAGTCAGGCGCGGGAGGGTGAGAGAATTCACCAGAGACAGAGCAGGGAGCAGAACAAGCGGATGACCGAAGACTGCTGAGGGGAGCAGCGGGTGAGGCAGGAGAGGTCTGCAGCACCATATGGGAATCTCCCTGGCCAGCCAGGAATCGAACCTGCACTGCAGAGGATGTGGGCAGCTTCATAATGCAGTGCTCAACCTGCTGCGCCACCCGGGAGGCCCTAGATTAACACTGTTTATAGCCATCAGGAAGTTTCAACAAATACCAACATTTCTTTCTGTTCCTGTTTGTTTCATTCCTTTCCCTCCATTTCATTCTCAAAATGCAGATGGGCGCATCCCAGAAGTGTGATTTCATGTATAAATGCTTTAAATAGTCTTTCAAAACATCTTTGATATGCTTTTTTTTATGTATCGCCTTCTCACATTTCCAAAAATATGTTTGTCTCTTGTCCAACACAAAAAATCTATGAGCCACAAGAATAGTAGTGTAGGAGTGCAGTTCATTTAGAATTAGAAAACACTGTTCAAATTGAATTTCTATTTACCTTTTTGATCCACAGTTTTCTAAGAAGATATTTGATCGAAGAGAGCTCGCTTACTGTGGATTGGGTTTTTTTTTTTAATGGCCTTGCTTTCTATTTTTTTTTCCCCAGAATCAATATTTTAAAAGGCCCAAGGGCTAAAACTTTCATAATTTTATACAAAACTTTTAAAACTTCTGTATATCCTTTATACTTTTTCCTCCAATCGTGTAACCATTGCATTTTTTCCTCTTCCAAAATTGAGTGAAATTTATTGTAGGGGAGAGGTAGAGACAAAATTTTAGATGAGCACTTGAAGGCAAGTTGCCAAAGATTAAAAAAATCTGAAATCCTGGGTCAACAGGTCAGAAATTAAAGCATAAAATGAAATCTCTTGCTGACAGAGATAAAATGATAATTCCTACTTCAAGGCTCACCCCACTTGGAGATCCCTTACCCCAGGGAATTTTACAAAAGGTCATTTCATCTCTGGGTTGTGTATTGAGAGAAGAGAAAGATGTGAGGATTAAAAGTTTCTGGAGAATGATAGAGGATGAAAGGGGGAAGGGGAAAGTTTATACAAATAAGCCTTTAAAGTTCTGTGTCTGAAAACCAAAGGTTTTAAAGCCAGCATGAAATATTCCCCAAGAAATTTGCTCAAGTATGATGATTATTTTTTCTTGATCTTTTTTGCTATTGGGCATCATATCGGTGGTGCTTATGAAAGGTGAAACATACATATATTCCAGAAACAAACATGAAAGCACTGGAAATACATCTATATATAAGCAATTGAACTATAAAACTTGGTAAATTGCAATATTATAGGTAATAATTTGATTATAGTTGGAAGCATTGAAGTATTTTGAGTCGAAAGCAGTATTGACACAATTATAATTTTTTCCTTCACAATATATAATCCTTGTGATAAATACAGGAAAAATTCAGACATTGTTATCTTTTAAGTTTCACTTCTGTATTATAGCTTGGCTTGAATATTTATAGCAGCATACTAAAATATACAAGCAATATTCTAAACATGAATCCCTGAAAATCTCAACCCTTCTTACAAATAGAATACAGTGTATTTAACACACTGATACTAGTCTCACCTGCATTAAACCCAAATTGTATATTAATCAAAATAAAACGGCTTTGTTCCACTTCTGTTTCAAAGTCCATGAAAATTATTCCAACTCATTTGATTGGACTCCAGAAGTGTTCTCTGCTACCCCTACCTTATGTCCATTAAATTGCTTTTTTTCATGCCCTTATAGCAATCCAATCATTCAGCAAATCTGCATTGTGTGCCTACTGCTGGATGCAGTGTACCAACAACATAGTCTTCTGAGGGTGTAGAGTGGCGATCAGAGTCCACTGAAATGTAATGCACATGAGGTTGGCAAGGAAATTAAAGGCTGTCAGGAAGAAGTGACACAAACACATGAAACTTGATAGTCTGCATTTAAAAGACTAAGAAAAAATGCTGTGTTACTGTTCTTTCAAAGAATAAAATTCTTTTTAAAAAAACTCTCATGCAAGAGATCTTGGCATGAGAAATGAGCCACTAAGATCTCAGCCTGACAAAAATGTGGTGTTTGGGGCAAGACTGATGCAGTGTGTGTTTCCTGTGTGTGCACTTTGGGGTCTGGACCATCCCTGGCACATGGCTTCCAGAGGTGCGGAGCAGCTAGCTAGAACGTTAGCTGCAGCCCTGGCGTGGCACAGGGATATTCGAAAGGGTAAGGTCAAGCCTCATGGTTGAAGCACTTGACCTTGGAGAAGTCATTCTGGCAGCCAGGTAGGGTGACTCCCTGATTTCGTCTGCCTTTTCCTGTGGCTGATTACTTGTCTCACCTTTGTCCCAACTCTTGGCTGAAGTGTTTCAATTGTTGGCATTTTTCTTCAGCAAAGCATCCCTGCCCACTTTCCCATCCTCCACACAACAAAATCTGTTAGATTTTGCTTTCTTTTTTGCTTCATTCTCCCTGAAAATAATTACAACGTTTTTATGGATGGGTGAATGACTCAAAAACTCCTTTGCTGCAGGATTCCTGCTGCAAAAAGGAACTGTTTAAAGGCTTCTGGATCCTGATGTGTCTTGCCAATATTTCAGTTGAATCTAAATTGGGTACATGACTCTTCTTGTGCTAGCCCTCAGCCTTTAAAGAGGACTTCCCTATAAGTACCACCTATTCTTACCTCGGATTCTGTGGGATGACTGCCCCTGGGGAGTAGGAAGGCTGGGCATCTGGGGGTGGGGGGGGAATCAAGATCTCTTTAGGGATTGATAGTTACAGAATTCTTTTAACTCCCCAAAGCATCTGCTTTGAAAAGCAAGATTAGCTCTCTTAGGTCTGCAAACTGCACTGTAATTTATGCATGAATTCGGAAAAGTTTCAGAAATGTAAAGCGTTTATTTGAAGTTCATCAGTTATCCTTAGTCCCCAGTCAATGAGCTCTGTGCTTTCAAAACACCTAACTTGGCCTTCCTCTTACTTCCAAATATCTGATTTTAAATGGACAGGTCACAAGGCAGCAGCATTCCCCCATTTCCAGAGAATCTAACTGTGCCAAGCGCTGTGGCTGAAGCAAAAGCAAAGGCCCTGACCTTCAAATAAGCCTCACCTGAAAGTTGAATGGGAATGCGGATGGGTTGATTCCACAGTCGTCACAGTCTGCCCTGGGATACTGCAAACTGGAATCAGGCCAAGATCTTTTCTTCTACGTATGGGCATTTCTCCATGTGAATTACTTTTTTTGGGTTCCTTTTTCACTCCTACCCACACATCCAATATTCCATATGCCTTCTTTTAAAAAACAAATGGTTTGTTGGTCTGGGTGTGCACTTTCCTCTTCGGTGTTGCCTTGGTGTGACATTCTAGCCTGGCACCGCCACCATCTGCTCCTCAGCCAAAGATCTATTTTAGATAGAATCTGTCCCAGCTTTTTGCACCCACTGCAAAGAGCAGTGTCAGTAACTGGTGGTGGCAAGATGAACCGAGTTATAAATTAACCGGTGATCATTATTTCCAGGGGCAGAGTGGGACTTTGCCTGCAGTCAAAGAGGAGGCAGAACCAACCACGTGGCAAGACTGCATGGCAGGTGGGGCCCTGAAAGTTGCCCCCGTCACGAGCTGGGAACTCTCTTCCCGAAGGTTCTCATTTCTCTACAGAGCAGCGCTGGCTGCCTTCACAGTCCTCCAAGTCTTGGAACAGAGCCGAGGTTTCCAAGATTAAACTGCTATGGATGAGCAACATGATTCACACCTCTTGGTCTCATTTTCTTCCTAGTCAATTTTATACTAAGATTCGAACTTTTTGACTCGAAGGTTAACCTCATAATAGGTTTGCTTAAGCCATTTGTCTTCAAAACTTCCACCATGCACGCACAATTCTCAGTTTGAAAGTCTGGCAGGAGGGTGACCCCTTGTTATGTAAAAATGACCTTGAGTCACTAGGACACAAATGGAAGGTAAGGAGAGGCCTCCCCGGTGGCATAGCGGGTTGCGTGCTGTGCTGTGAAGCTGTCCGCAGCCTCTGCAGCATGGGTTCGATTCCTGGTCAGCCAGGGAGATACCCACATGGCATAGCAGACCTCTTCTGCCTTGCCCCTGCTCCCCTCAGCAGTGTCTTTGGTCCCTCTGCCTGTTCTGCTCTCTGGTGAATTCTCTCACCCTTCTGCGCCTCTGGCCTGCAACTCAGTGCTTGTGTAAATAAATAAATCTTAAAAAAAAAAAAAAAAGGTAAGGAATGGCTTTGTCCCACCTCTCTCTTTTTTTTAAATCAAAGTTTGTGTTTCATAGCACTTATTTTGGTCTGGGTGTGCACCTACTTATTACCCAAGACATTTAAGTAGAATTTTATGTGTTTCAAATTCACTCACAGCCTGATCCTCCTTTTGCAGTTTTTAAAAAAAGATTTATTTATGTATAGAAGAACTGGGGTGTAGACCAGATGTGCCAGGGAGGCCCCACCTTTTGCAGTTTTAGAAGAATGTTTTATTTCCCCTCAATTACACATGAGCTGCCAGCCTCACTGAGGAATCTCTGTTACAAGGTTTTATTAACCTAATTATGTCCATTTCTATAAAGCCACCTTTTCTTTGACATCCATGTAAGATAAGCATGACTCGGTTTATAAATCACTTGAGGGTTGTCTTCGCTCTTCACTTCCACCTGCATAGTGGACCTATTTCCCAGGTACCCTTAGCGGTTGAACGTCCAGCTCCTTCCAGGACCCGTCTGAGCACCTGCCTTGACGCCTCCAGAGAGAGGGAGGAACTACCAATAGGCCTTGAGTTCATTTATACATTCCACTTGGCTGTGATTATCAGTCAGAGAATATTCTCCTGAGATGGCTGGGACCGGGTCTCTTTCAAATGCCTTCGAAAGGACAATGCTGTCATTTCAGGCTCAGGGAAATTGCTGGCTGTATGGAGGAAGAGAAGTGACTTCTGAAATGTGATAGTGAAGCATCATATAAGATGAAATGTAATTTAAATGTATTACTGGACAAAAACCATTAGCCCAATGAACATAAATAGCCACGCTGAGGAAGGGCATTATTTCCAGATAACTTCTCCCTCCCTTTGGAGGAATTTTCTCTCTTACTGAAGGCTTTTCAGTGTCATCAAAGGGGTTTGCAACTGAAACATGTTATCAAGGAGTCAGATTTTTCCACTTGTGTAAACAACTCCATTGGAATTACTGTGACATTTTTGCAGGCAGGGAAGCCAATAACAACTGATATAACCAGAACTAGGCAATTTTGCTCTCTGAAAGAAGGGTTGTCAACTCGATTATTCCTCTCAGATTATCCTCCCAGATGCTACCAAATTCCTACTGACATCACCCACACCATTAACCACCTCATTAAATTCTTCATGTTGCTAATGCTGTCTTTATGTAATCTGACTCAGCAAGAACTAGAAGAAAAGGAACTTTAAATCTGTAGGTTCAACAAAGTAGCAAAACTCAGAGACCACAATACTGCCTTAGGCTAAACCTGTGCATCCGGGTGGGTAGAAGTTGTGCGACTGGGTAGCGGTGCAGAGACAATGTTAATGTGCATAGTGCAGATTTGTCCCCCTTTGCTACACCAGCAATGCACCGCAGAGTTCATGCAGCTTGCTAATGTGCGGGAGTATGGGTGTGGTGCGCTCCTCCCAAGGAGCTAAGACTAAGCAGTAAAATGGCAGTCAGCCAGCAAATGAGTTCACTGCTGAGCCCAAATGCACCTGCTCCTTCAGAAAGAGTATTTCACTTTTTTGTTTTGTTGTTGGTCTTTGTTTTGGTGTTTTGTCAAAGGAGGAAAGAAGGTTCCCAGAATAATCACTTCAGACACTGAAAAAATACTTCAAATCTCTGTTCTCAAAGTATTGGCTACCCAACCTGTTGAACTGGAGCCATAAGAACCCTAAGATGGAGGCTGAGAAGTGGGGGAGAGGGTTACCCCACATGAGGGATGTGGCATGAAGACGCTGGATGTGGGGTCTCTGAAAGCCAGGTCTCTTGAGGCCTATTGGATGGTATGATTTCAGACTCGTTCTAATGGTTTACATTTTTATTCACCTCTGTGCTATATAATTTTGGTGTCCATTATTCTAGCTGAAATTTGCTATAATTTTTAATAATTCCTTTAGTATTCATTCCAATTCTAGCTTGGTGGTGATATATTCTTTTAATTTTTGTATTCCTATAAAGCTCCTTATCCCTTCTTCAGTCCTGAGTGGTTGTCTAAATAGTTGTGGCACAGGGAGCAGCTTTGGTGGAGCTGGAGTCTAGGCCAGGGTTTGTTGCCTTTGCCTTTTAAGTACAGAGCCTTGCCCTGAGAGTTTGCTCTGGCTGCCAGGGCCTGGTTCTTTGAACTCTGGTTAATGGCAGGGTGCACCTTATAGAATTGTTATCTGCCCAGTGGGCGTGAGGCAGATGCTTTGTGTATTAGCTCTGCTAGTTTAGAGAAGAGCCTCTTCTGCACGGAGGCACAGGTGAGCAGGTCTAAACTTCTCCACCGATTCAAGCTCCAGCTGTTGATATCTGGGTGTCCCAGCATAAGCTGACAATCACCACCTTATGCAGCTCACATACCAGCAGTCACTAGACTGTCCACTGTTGTCAAGCCCCCGCACCCCATTTAGGTATGCACAGTTACCACTCTCCAACTCTAGCTGGTTAGTTGCTATGTGGCAGTCTAGTGCCTGCTTTTGCAGGCATTACTCTACTTACTGCAGCATTGTCTTGGTATCTGCTTATCTGTTCTGTAGTTCTCCAGAGGCAGAACCCTCTGTCCTGCACAAACTATGTGTACCCCCTTGGTGTAGTCTCTGGGTTCTAAAGCCCCACTGTAGGCGTGAGCCCTTGAGTTAACTACAGCCGAGGGTCCTTGTCACAGGACCCCTTCCCTCTATTAGATTGTGACACCAAATTAGTAACCCTTCAAACAATTTTAGTTTTTCCTACCCCCTCTGTCATATAGTCCCCCTTTATGCAAACCAGGCCATCTGGCCATTATCCAGGGACTGCTGTCTTTATTTATGTATAATTTGGTTATAAATACGTGGAGGAGGAGGAGAGTCTGGTGTCTTCTCTCTTCCACCATCTTGCCAGATTCCCTGATTCACTAACTGTAAGAAAGGTACCCCATTAATACAAATGAGGGGTTGGAGAGGGAGGGGAAAACAGATATTCTCTGTACTTTCTGCTTAATTTTTCTATAAACCTAAAACCAGTCTGAACAACAATGGCTATTAAACAAAAACCCAGACACTTTCCTCCATGCGTCTCTTTTTAAAATATCAACAAAGAGGAACAGTTTAGTGGGTCAAAAGTCATGTTCATTTTCTCTTTGTTATTCTTCTGCTTAATGAAGTAGGGAAACTAAGTGAAAATATATATTTTTTCCTGTTTTGGAACTCAACAAGGTTTTTTTTTTCTATTTTGAATGGAAAAAAATAAGCCATTTGTAAGCTGTTCCTTTTCCAGAATTGACACACAAAAAGATTGATAACTACTGTATCTAAATGAAAAGAAAGCTATCTCTGTGTAGAACAGCTGCCCCATTTTACACTGATGCTCTAGCCTGATTCCACATATAAAATAATGTTTTAGAAAGTGTGATCATCAGAAAGCCCTCTTCTGCTCGGTGGGAGGTGGCTGTGCTTTGTTTGACTAAACCACTTCAGTGTTTTAGATCTGGAAAAAAACTACTTACAAACTTTACTGCTATTGTGGCACCCATTTGTAACAGGTTTGGTAGTAATACAACATCTTTAGGGCCTGGGAGAAATATCTGAGAATTATGAATCTATTTTGAGGGTGATAGACCTTCACTCTCTCACGAGTTCATTTGTCTATCCACTCAGCAAATATTTACTGAGGCTGCTGAAAATGGGGTTTGAGATTTATGTAGGAAATAACAGGAGGAAAGCTCTCATTTCTGCTTTAAAAAAATCATGACCCATTGGGAAATTGGGAAGACAGAAATTTGAGAATTACAATATAAAATAATAATCCTTCTAATGTCTAAAGAGCACAGAGAAGAAAGTCAGGAAGGATTCCCAGAGGAGGGGACTAATTAAGCTTGTAATCGGGATGAGTTGTCTAGAACTCTGTCTCAGATCCAGGGTATAAGAAAGTGCATTTCAGACCAACACGTCTTTCACTGGGTGTGAGTGGGAGGGGTGGGGGATGGGGCAGAACTACCCCTTGTTTCTTTTCTGCAGAAGTGGAAACACCATGGCATAAAGAGAGAAACAATGCATGGATGGATTTCCAAGTGACGACAAATGTCACAAAATTTGATAATTTAATCCTATTTCTTTACAATGTTTTACATTCCCTATGGTGTTGTAGCTGTAAGTGATGCCAAACAGCATTTTTATTTAAGTATTTGCAGAAATGCCAATCATATTTATTTAAGTGTATTTTCATAAAATCATTTATGATCTTCAGTGATACTAAATTAGAAATCATAATCACTCTGAATTTTTGTAGGAGAAGTACTGGTTCTTCTGTCTGTCTTTTAAAATTTCCATCCTGTTTTCTACACTGTCTGCACTTTAGTCTATCTGCCCTGATGTGATGATGGAGGGGCAGATGCTCTGGCTTGAGATTCAAGAGCTATTTGCATTACAACTGACCATCACTTGTGACACTGGATTAGCCAACAAAAATACACTCAGGATGTTCTTAAGGCACCAACAATACTGGAGTCCCAATGAAACATTCTGGAAATAATTTGACATTTGATCTTGCATTAGTTAAGCCCCAGTAGGAAATGGGTTGCATAATTACATTGGAGAAATTTGAGTTAATAAAGGGAACTATTTACCAAAGTATAAGGAAACCATGAAAGATAGTACAAGCCCAGAGGTCTGGTAACTTCTCTTTCTCCTAGGTCTACAGAGTCTAGGTTCTAGAAAGGTAGTTCGAACTTGGAGTCACAGCTGAGTGGAGGAGGTGGCTGATAGAGAGCCACAGGCAGCACAGGCAGCACTGACCTCTCCATCCCCCCTTCCTCTCCTTTCCTGCTCAGTTTCCCGTTGGGTAAACCCAGCTGGAAGCCAAGAGCAAGAGAATGGGGTTCATGTAGTCTTGCAGTTCTGTTCTGTGGAGAACAGGCCTGGGGAAGGTGGGGAGTGGAACAGGTCAGATATTCATGTATTTACAGATGGCACACAAATGGTCTTGACTTATTTTATAGACTAGTATGTTATTTTAAAATACATGGTGAGGGAACAACCGTACTTGTTGTTACACGCTCCAGGCCTCCCCATTTGCCATTTTAAGCTGAAGAGTAAGGGTGTGGTAATCTGGTGCTTTTCAGTGAATCCCAGCCCAGAAGAGCAAAGGCTCCCACAGTTTAACTCAGCCTAAGTACAAGGGCTTTGGCCTTGAGAAGAGCTGGGGTGTCAGAGTTGCCCCTGACCCCCCAGGCCACACACTGTACCTCCATCACCCTCCGAGTCTGCCCGGTGAAGTTGGGGTGTTTCAGACCATCAGGAGCAGAGAGATGCAAATTCCAGAAGGCAGCGGTCTCCCTGGAGGCAGGAAGAAGGGAGAGTCAATACACACTAGTGTAGAAAAAATCAGAATGGGTACACAGCACCCTGATGGACTTTTCCAGGACAAAACATGCGTGGTTATTTATTAATGTTGATAACTCGCAGCAGTGAAAGCAGCAGAGAATTCTCATCTGTATTGGTACCAAAACAACATTTGTATTTAAATATTTGCGTTACACATATCCTGTGTTTGTAGAGTATTAATGCTGTTGACATTGTTCCATAGCTGTGCTCTTTAGGGAGTTAGAATCTGTCTTCAATATTAGTCAACAAACCTTAGAAAACATTTGAATAGGAATTAGGAAACTCAAAGGAGCCACTGAATTGGAGAAAGGAGAAAAAGTCCAGTGGTGGGATGGCAAGAAAGTCAGGGCCCTTCGAAGCAGATGTCCTGGTTGCTCTCTCGTGAAGGCTGAGCGTACTGTCAGTGGCTACACGTTGGGCCAGACAGAGCTCGTCCTCTGGGGAGATGCAGCTCTTGTCCCACATGAAGCGTGACCTTCCTCTTCTGGCTGAGCTTCTGCTTTGGATCCCTAGAGAACTCAGCTCCAGCCTATGGACACTGAGCCCTCACGTTTCACTCCCTGCTACTCTGCCTGTGCTGGCCTCTGAGTTCAGAAACTACATCTTAGAATCTTGGGAAAGAAAGCATTTCACGGTGGGAGCTGAGTCACTGAGCTGCTGACAGAGGCAGCCGAGGCGCCATAGAGGCTGACAGCACCTACTGTGCCTGCTGTGACCCCAGACCACACCCACATGTCTGTCCCTCAGAGACCCTGGGTGCCAACTGAGGTCCGGGGTGATCAAACTGCAGTCCTCAGAACCCAGGCAGGCTGGACTCCCAGCTTCTTTCCTATTCTGACCACACAGCCCTCTGAGATGCTGTCTTAAGAGGCTGAGTGTCAAGAGTACTTAATGGGCCTCATGCGGGCTAAGAAGGAAATTAGAGCACCGAGAGCTCTAACTTTTCATCAGTGATTTGGACCTGACCTGGGCAGCAAGTGTGAAGGAGGGGGAGCTCGCTAAACATGATCTCTTTTATCCGGAGGCTCTGACGGAAAGGCAGGTGGCCAGGGTCCATGCAGGGGGGCAGACGGCACCAGAGAGGGAGTGAGATTGAAAGTATTAAATACCCCCTCTCTGCCTTTTTCTTTTTTGTTTTTTAAGATTTACTTATTTATTTATACAAGCACTGGGTACAGTCAGAAGCGCGGGAGGGTGAGAGAATTCACCAGAGCCAGAGCAGGGAGCAGAGCAGGCAGAAGGACCGAAGTACACTGCTGAGGGGAGCAGCGGGCGGCAGGAGAGGTCTATGCGCCATGTGGGACCCTCGCGGGAGGCCAGGAATTGAACAACTTTCCGTCAGAGGCTGTGGGCAGCTCCCCAGCCCAGAGTTCAACCGCTGCGCCACCAGGGGAGGCCCTCTGCCTTTTTCTGCTCTGCCTAAATCTTTTTTTTTTCCTCCTGGGCCACTTCCCCACCCTGGACTCTTCCAGGACTTGGGGTCACTGGGCCTCCATGCTCCTGACCACACTATTCTGTGCAAGGGAGAATCTACTTGTCCTTGTGATCTGAGACATGGGACCAATGGGGAGGTGGGAGTGTCCCTTCAAGAATATGTGCATGGCAGCGGTAACTCCAGTGCCCAGCTAAAATGGGGGCCAGGCAAGGGTCCCCGTGGTGTGAGGACTTAGGGTTGTCTGGGGAAGCTCTATCCATGCCACTTACCAGGGCCCAACAGACGTGATCTGGGCAATCTTTGTCTGCCTCCCCCCTTCAGAGAGTGTCCAGTCAAGTTCATGGCTAGCGAGGGAGTTGCAGGCTGGAGAAGCAGCTCTCCCTCGACAGCCTCCCCTTTTTAACTTTCCCCATGGGACCCTGTCACTTGGTTGCTCAGCCTTGGAAGGGCTGATCTTTAGCTCCCTTGAGCTGCTTCTTCTGATAGAACAGGCACTTGGACAAACACTGTTGCTGCTCCTGAAACCTTGAATAACCTGAACCCCCATATCTGAAAATTGTGACCTCCAGACTCACTACACTTGACTCTCAGTAGCATTCTGTCAGTAGATGCCTCGAAGCCTTCTCAATGCCCAGCTTCCTGCTCCTTCTACCTGCCCAGCTAAGCCCACACTGTCACCTTCACTAGTTCCACTAGGTTATTGAGGCCCTTTGGTCACGCGCTCCTACCACCAAATCAGTGCCTGAGGCTGCTGCATAACAATCTCCTTCCTTGATTAGAGCATCTTAATTATGCTCTAGGAATTTGCTTAAACAGATTAATCATTCTCGAGGACAAATTTAGAAGCTGTGCTTACTGAGGGATCTGCTCTGAATATCCCCTGGGAAATTCTGATTACACCTGTCTCTTGGGCCCTTGCCAGGGCCGTGGGGGCATCAGGGACTCGGACATGGGCAGAAGACGATAGGCCACCCTGGCTCACTTCTCTTAGTTTCTCTGGGCCAGAAAAGTCGGCTCTGAATGGAGCTAACACTTGATTGTACAATGTGGCTGGAGATGGAAAGCAGGGCTCTTCTAGGGCACTGGATTTGTGGACTTCTCAATGAAGTTTAAAGTCTTAGTCTGTCCCTAGAGATTTTAATTAGAACCCCTAGCATTTAATAACTACTGGCATTGGTGCTTCACCCCAGGCCAACCTAAGCAGAAGTTCCAGGATGGGCCAACTTTATTTTGAAAAGGCAACTGAAAGAGTCCATCTTGTATTTCCAATATACAGTCAGGTAAGAACCACAGCAAGATCTGAGCATGACCACATGGTGTAGTTCTATGCACATAATAAAGGGCGTTGGCTCCAGAGGCTTTGGTCTTAAGGTCAGATCTCAAATAGTGTATACATGTGAACTACCCAAAGTATGTGTTCACAAACCCTTGAAATTGGGGAAACTATGTAGCATAATGATTAAGTCAGGACTTGGATCAGACTGCATGGATCTAAGGGCCCTTCCACCATTTCCTAAATCTGTGACCTCGAGAAAGCCACATAACCTCTCTGAGCCTCAGTCTTCTCATAAAGACTGCACTGACTTCAGAGCATCCGTAAGGAGATAGATGAGATTATAGGAGAGCTTAGAAAATGCTGGGCTTATAGTAAACTCTCAGTAAAAGTTAGCTTTTACTTTCCTCACTTTTCTCCTTAACATCACCATTTGGCTCAAGGATAGAACAGAATGTTCACAAGCGGTGAGACCAGTAGACTTTTTCCAGTGTATTAGTCAGTATTCTCCAGACACACACACAGCATATATATATGTATGTATATATATATATATATATATATATATGGATATTTATTATGGAAATAAGCTTTGTGAGATTATGGGAGCAGAGAAGTCCCACAATCTGTCATGTGCAAGCTGGAGAAACAGGGAAGCTGGTGGTATAATTTAATCAGAATTTGTAGTCCTAAGAGATAGGAGAACCATTGTGTAATGGCAGCAGAAGATGCATGTGCCAGTTCAGGCTAAGAGAGAAAACTTGCTCTTTCTTCACCTTTTTTGTTATATTCAGGCCCTGGATGCGCTGGTGAGAGTGATCTTTACACAGTCTACCAATTCACATAGTGATCCCTTCCGGAAGTACCTTCACAGTCGTACAGATAGAATGCATTATGCTAAGCCCAAACTGACACATAAAATTACCCACCAGATTTCCAGCCCTGTTAGCCTGGCACCCGTTCACATTTCCTTAAATCATATTTAATCTTCAAGTAAAGACAATAATAGCAAGGTCATAATTCTGCCTAACATAACTACCCTGTGTGCAACCCAAAATGCACAATTCCCCTCCCCCCCCCCCCCCCCCCCCGCTCCAGGAGAAGAAAGTCCTTGAGTGGTATTGACTCCTTTCCTGATATCCCATAGCTTGAATATTGGGATGTAAAAATGAGCAATATTTGAACACTGCTACATGTATGGTCAATACATCTTAATCACATGACAAGGGAATAAAAGAGGAAAGAAAGCAAAGATATTCACTTAGTATGTAGTTATACACACAGACATATTCAAAACAAAGTAAGGAGCTAATACTTGGGACAATTGTCCTCATGTCTGTTACTGGTCACACGGGATATAGCTGGTATTTTTGTAACTACCTTCTCCACTATGCATTCCACATTCCCTTTGCCTTCAGCATCACCACTGGTCTTTGTTCTTTATGTAGGGGTCATCCAGTATTTCATTCCCAAAGTGAATGGCCATCACTATCTTGACTGGATCAGGTTGTTCTAGTTCTCCACTGACAGTCACAGTTCATGCTAACACTAAGCAGCGCCGTAAGGGATCTCAGGTATTCCAGCCGTTCTTTTCCTTCCCTCCACTCTGGCATTAAAGTTTCATTTCCTCTTGTGCTTGCTTCGGCAGCACATATACTAAAGTTTCATTTCCTCTTGATAGTATAGATCAATCACCCCAGGCAACACCATAACCCATTTTTTCCCACTGGTGATTCCAAGGCTCAGGAGTTCAGAGTGGTAGGGTAGTAGTCTCACTTTCAGTTCAGTGCAATAATTGTGTCTTCTGGTGGCAACATTCCTTTCTTGGAAACTAAGGCCTCTTGACCAGTAGAGCATAGAGTCATAGGGTCAGGAAGCAAAAAATCTCTAGTGGGTCACTGGAGGTAATAGCGATTGGTGCCACTCCCATATCCATCTCTTAATTTCTGGAAATTAAGGACCCAGGGAATCCTGGTTATCAGAGAAGCAGCACCATTGGAGTCTGATTCAGAGCATCTGTAACTTTCTGGAGAACCTTGCTCCAGTCTCAAAAGGTATTGTCATCTAATTGACAATGTAACTAGTCTTCAGTAGCCATTGCATGCTTCCATCGAGCTAGCTGCTTCAGGGTGGTGGGGAGTATAAGACTAGTAAATAGGCCCATTACTACACTTCTTTTGCTCTGCAATGTGCTCTTTGATCAAAAGCAATGCTTTGTGGAATATCACAGTGGATAGGAGGTCAGTGAGTCCACAGATGGTACTTTTAGCAGAAGCATTGTGTGTAGGGAAGGCAATCCATGTGCAGCGTGAAAATGTCTATTCCAGTAAGGACAAAATGCATCACACTGAAAAGCTTCTGCACAGTGAAAGGAACTGTCACTAAAACAAAAAGACACCCTATTGAATGGGAGAAAATATTTGCACACCATACATCTGACAAGGGGCTGAAATCCAAGATCTACAAAGAACTCATACAAGTCAACAAAAAGAAAACAAATAATCCAATCAAAATGGGCATAAGAGCTAAATAGACACTTCTCCAAAGAAGACACACAGATGGCCAACAGGCACATAAAAAAATGCTCATCATCACTTGTTTTATTATGTAGGAAGAGTAGTGTTAAAGATATTTATAGACAGATTTGGAAAAAAGAAAGATCGGAAGCAGAGAAACTGATCAAGAACATGTTTAGTCAGAGAGGTGGAAAAATACAAAATATTTAGGATTTTGTTTAGTGTTTAATTAAAGCATTTTTATTTTTAGGGAAAAAAGTATATAAGTGATCCAAGTATTTAACTAAGACATATCTTTGGCACCAGCAACTATGTGCAAAGTAAGACCATATTAAAAAGGAAAAAAAAAATTACATTTCTAGATTGAAATTATTTTTTTTTCTTGTATGGCTTCTATACAAAATTTGTCAAAATAAATATATTTGACTTTTCATTGCATATCAGTAAATAATTTTTTCAGGTCTCAATGTATGTGATATTACAGGAAATATTAGATTATACTATAGACATAATTTCCACCATTAAAAACATTCATATCCTCTTCTTTGGGGAGAAGAGTTAGAGTAATTCGATCTTTAATAAAAACTTAATGAATGCCTGCTGGGTGAAGAAAGGTCCTGGAATGAGTCAGACATAGTCTTGGTCTTGAGGAATATACCATCTAGTTGGTGAACTGAGAAAGGATGCAAGCAATTATAATACAAAGCAAATGAGAGGAGCCACTCAAGAGTACAAAGTGAAATGAGTTCAAAGGAGAGAGTGCTTACAGCCTCTTGGAACAACAGAATTTTTCTGTGCGACTTTGAAATTTAAGATTGGCTTCAAAGATGAGCAAGATTAAAAAAAAATATCAAATCCTAACGGGGGAATCAAGAGAAGTCAAGGTGCCTTGTTAGAGAGCTCCTGTATTGTGCGTGTTGGCATGGGAGGACAACCAGCTGGATATTAAATTGGAAACTTTAAAAGATTGTAACAGACCAGAGTGGTGAGGGGGAGAGACAACAGGGCTTCACCTGAGATGATCTGGTCAGTGTCAGTCATGCCAGTGACCAGCGTGGGGAGTACTGGGTTGTCCCTGGTTTTCACCTCAGCTGCTTCTTCTGAAATCAGAGCTAATCTATATGGGCCTTTGACTCATGTTTTCCAGTCTTGTACTCATGTAGCTTATTTCTTGGGTCCCAGTAGAAAACTTTATATTTATCTTAGTAACATTTCATCTTGGTAGCAATTTTCAAATATGTGAAGGGTTAGTGTATTTGTGGAGGGATTATATATGGTCTGTTTAACCAGGGGCCAGGAGCAAGAGAGATATGGGCAACAGAGAGAGAGAGATAGAGGCCAGCATAAAAAAGCAATTTTCTAACCTTCAAAACAAAACTAGGATGCATCCTCTGTGTCAGGAGGGGGTGTGTTTCATGTCACTGGGGGTGTTTAGAGAGGGCCACGGTAGAGATGATTCCAATATCAGACGATATCTTTTCCAGATATGATGTTGAATTAAAAATGGCACTAGATAAAATCTCATTAACATGGAATGAGAGTAGAGGGAGGAAGTGGCCTTCCGGTTAAAGACTAATGAGGAGGTTTCCATTTGGAGGTTTTTACTGCTGTGAGCTGACTTTGAATTTAATACCTTTTTTGCTGTTTTCTGAGAAAATGCTATTTTAAGTAATTCCTAAAATACATCTTACTTGGTGTAAATATAAGGCTTTCTCTCTGAAAAAGCTTTGTATGTAATTCATAGAAAAATTATTTAACCTTAAAGTGCCAAAGGTAATCTTAAAAATATTAATTTAAAAAGAAATTTCTATTCGTATCTAGAAACTTCTGTATCTGTATATTGAAACATACAGATATAGATATGTCGATCTATACATTGATATTAATTAAACTATAGAGAAAATTAAATAGGTCTCTTAATTTTCAATACATTGAATTAATTATTAAGAATTTAGTAACAGGAAATAATTGTTGACAACCTAATCTTTATAGTGGATTTACTTCTAAGGAAAAGAATTTTTTTTTCAAGATTTATTTATGCATACAAGAGCTGAAGTGCCAGAGATGTGGAGGGGGGGTGAGAGGATCCACCAGAGACAGAGTGGGGAACAGAACAGGCAGAGTGACTGAAACACACTGCTGAGGGGAGCAATGGGTGAGTCAGGAGAGGTCTGCTGCACCATGTGGGTTTCTCCCTGGCCGGCCAGGGATCGAACTTGAGCTGCAGAGGCTGTGAATTGCTTCACATTGTGGTGCTTAACCCTTTGCACCACCAGGGAGGCCCAGGAAAAGAATTTTGAAATAATTGTTGAAATGATTTATTGTATTCAGTCTGAGTACTTGATGAAGTGAAAACATTTATTGCTTTGTCATAATTATATACTTATCTGAAGATTCCTTGAGATAATCACTTGGAATATTTATTTCAATGAAACTTATTAGGCAAAAGTTCATATAAAATATTATGTACCTGAAATCCCAAATTCAACTCTCTGGTCTAAAATACTCTTTCTGGGCAGAACTGAACCTCTGGCTGAGTACACGGTCCCCTGTCAGTCAGTCTCCTGACCATCACCTGCCTCTGCCCGGAGGAACACCCATGTCCTGGGATGGGTGATGTCCCCTCCAGAGAGATGGCACATCTACTCTGGTCACTAAGCATGACCTCAGTGTTTCTCCTCACAGAGGTGCATTTGACGTTTAAGGGACAGCACCCTATCAATGGAAGTTTTGTGTGTTTTTCTGTTTCAGCCATTTCTTTTTTTTTTTTTTTTCATTTTTAAAATTTTAACATTTATCATTTTTATATTTTTTTAGACCATATTTTCTTCCCCCCACCCCCTCAGATTGAGTCCCCATAGAATCTCCTTCCCCAAGGCACCCGTGTACCATCACCACAGTCCCCTGTTCCTGCAATTTCTTTTCTACACCTCTGAAGTCATACAGCACTATTATCTCAGTGATTCTCAACTCTGGATTTTAATCTTTGGAAGCTTTTAAAGAACACAAATGTCAGTGCTTAAAGCAGTGGCTCTTGAACTTCAGCAGTACTGGAGAGCTTTTCTAGCACAGATGGCTGAGCCCCAGGTCACCACTCACCACCCACTCACCGCCTAAAGTTCTGATTCACTTAGGTCTGGGGGCGGCCTGAGCATATGCATTTCTAGCAAGTTCCCAGGTGATGCTGCAGTCCCTGGCCCAGGGACCATACTTGAAGAATGAAGACTGAGAGATCTGGATTAACTGGTCTTAGATGGTGCCTGAGCACTTATAGTTTTGAAAACTCCTGATGTAATTCTAAGGAGCAATTAGGGTTGAGAATTACTGTTACATCTGGTGGCTTTTTTTCTTAGAAACAAGTCCCTTTTAGTTTTTATGTCAAGGTTAAATGTGATGTGGGAAATCTTATGCTGAATACAAAGGTAGCATAACACCAACTGCTAAATGTTGAGTGTGACCTAATTTTAAATGCACTTATTGACTTAGCTATTACACCAACAATAGCTCTGGCTGTTAGCACATATAGTACTTGTAAGGCTACGAATATCTTCTTAAAATAATTCTTATGACATAACTTTAAAAAATAAAACAAACACATGGCAAGTTCACTAAATTTCACTGGTGAATAATTTTCATTTGTTCTACTCAGACCTCATTAAGATCCTTATAAGAACATAACATAGTGTTGAACAAATACAGAAAAGCTAAACAAGCAAATGTGTTATTGACTATAACGTGGGAGCAATATAAAGTATTTTAGATGAAATAGGCTCATTTCAAATTAACGCTGTCACTAAAGAGCTTCTAAAACTTTGTTTTAGAATTAAATCTTATGTTGTTATCATGTATCACACTGGATCAATAAAGATGGAATAAGCAAAAGTGGTTTGGGAAATTTTTTCATTTTTTTATTGCTAAATCATTGAAACAGTATTGGGTAGACATCTTTAAAGGCCCAAGGGTGTGTTTCTCTGCATACATGTTCTGGGAACCCTACATCAGAGTTTGCTTTGGTATAATGAAGATTTCCAGTGGAAATTATCCTAGGGAGATTTTCACCAGAAGGCTGAGATGTTGTATTTGGTGTATAACTTCGCTTGTCAGGGATCATGGGAACTTCAGGTTGACTAATCTGCAATTTCATACAATAGCGAAGTACCCTGAATAGAACTCTTTAAGGGCAATATGACTAAAATTATGGCTAAAGGAAAAATGCTATGGAGTATTAAGAATGTTTTTTGGGGAAAAAAATCAAAACCTAAAGTGAGTAGACATGTCCCTGTAAAAACTTTATTTCTACTTGCCAACACAGAAGGGCGCCTTGAGAAGGCACATAACAGCTATTGCTTGCACAGCACTTTACAGTTTGCAAATGCTCTTACATATAGGACTCATACGATCCAGGTGTGATTAAGAAAAAACAACATGTGACTTTTTAGAAAAACTATTCTGAGAGAGTAGAAAATAATTTGCCTGCTTTTGTTCAATGACCCTTATCTATCAACTGTGTGTGTTTGGTACCAGCTGGGCCACAAGCTTGTGGGAAATCCACAACCTTAGCAGGAACTGATAGGTGGGGAGAGAGTGGTGAGGCATCCTCAGGTACCTGTGAAGTCCACTGCCCTGCGGGCATTGTCCATGGGTGCTCAGCTCCAGCATTGGGTGGATCTGAAGGCTGCAGGTGACCTGGGGCAACTGAATGCAGAACAGGGCTGGATCCCAGGGGTTGTCCTTCCCCTGAAAGGAGGCCCCAGTGGATGGATGGAAATGGCTGCTGATGGGATTTCAGATCAAGGACAACAGAAGTGGGTCAAGATAAAGAAAACAACAACAAGCAAAAGAAAGCAGGAGGATTAAGAGGAAATAAGGTCGAGAGCGCATGGGCAACAGGAACTTGCCCTCCTGGGCCAGAAGTAGGCACAACTGTTTCCATTCTTTTGCACTCCACTTCCTGCTCTGTTCCCGAGCCCAAGCTCAGCACTAACGTTGTTTTGGAGGAACCAATGTTATAGTTTCAGCTTAAATTTTCCACTGGCTTTTCTCTTCATTTTAGGAGTGAACTCATACCTTGGGTAATAGTTTCTTTCCAGTAGGAATTTATTGCAAGCTTTTATATTTTTATCAAACTAATAGTTCACCATCTCAGATTATCTGAATATGCTTAAGAGATATCAACTCATAAAATTAAGAAATTTTTTTTCACAGTTTTTATGTGGCAGAAAATTTGGAACCAGGTTAATCTACATCCTTTCTTATTGTCATAGAAAAAGGAGCCCACACAGTTCTGCAAGCACATTTTTAATCCCCTTCATTACTAAACTAGAAAGGGTGTCAATTCCTTTCTTCCTACACATACGATAATGAGTCCCAGGCAGGAGCCCTTATCATCCTCATTCCTATGCACTAAAGAAGCTTACCCAGCCAGATCCTCTCCACGTGACTCAGCTCCATGTTCCATCCCTGGGAAAAAAAAAAAAAAAGTATGAGGCTGCTGCTTCCTATTTGCAAGACCTATTCCTTTCACTTTCTGACTCACATTTGTTATCGCCTGTCACAGAAACTGATTCAACAAACACATATTCAGTTATACCTTCCCCTTCATCTCAGGCAGTAGCAGGAACAGAGACAGAACCAATGTGGCATTGATAGCTGGGTGTTGAGAGGCCTTGCATGTGGGTTAAAGAGCCTGCAAATTTTTCCTGTGCTACCCTCTCAGTGACAGCTGCTTCTCGCTGATCCTGTAGTCAGTGCTTCTGGAATGGGTAGACTGGCTATTTCCTCATAGCCTTGATCTTGTTGTGGGTGAGCTTCTGTGCATTCTCCTTAAGTGGTGCTTAGGGGAATATGTCCAGAGGTTCTGAAAGCAAGGCCAAATACTGACATCAATTTTGTACATTGATGGAATCCTGTTGCTGGTAGCAAGACTGAGAAGCAGCAGGTAAGACGGGTGGGGAGCAGAGGTGGGCACAGAGGCAGGATAACGTGAAATAACCTGGAAATGAATCTGACCCTACTGCAGGGCAATGTGGGGAGAAGGACCAGCTGCCATGGAGGTTCTTGGAGACTGTTGGGGGGAGCTGGTGGGGTACAAGCTGAGGGCTTTAGGGGCTTTAAGTAAACCCCAGCCATAGACAGGCAAATAGGTGGGGCCTCGGGTTGCACTAAAGCAGAAGGATACCCTGGGGGATATGCCACACCTGCCGGTGGGAACGAGGCTGGTAGTTCAAAGGAGGGGAGGTGTGGGGGGTGGGGACAGTACTGCCCTCCGGGGATGGAGGTGGGTGCGAGTACATGGGGCTCTGAACAGGGCTTAATTCCCTCTCGCAGTTTTGAGATTCAGTTATTCTTTTTTTTTAAACAAGGAGCCTGACATTTTCACTTTTCGCAGGAACAGTCTCGAGTGGTGGCACGTGACCTGGGCGAAGGGGGGAGGGTGTGTTCTTAGGTGACAGGCCCTAGACAGCAATTTGGGGGTTGAGACAAAACTCCATCCACCCCACAGTCTCCATCATCTCTGGCTCCTTACCTTCCTTGGCATGGGGAGCATTTATTGTTTCCTTGTTTCTTGCCCACCTCCTCTTTGCCCACATTAACCTAAAAATAAGGAGCTCAAATGAGAAGCAATCAAATATATTTACAGATCAAATAACTGCAATATGGGATGCACAGTTTAAGGGCAGAAACCTAAAATATGCCCCAAGAAGGGGTAAATCAGAGGATTTTTATGGGCAGGAAAAGGAAGCTGAGGTAAGCAGTTGTAGGAGAGCTAATTAGTGCTAACGAGCTTAAAGGATTCTTCCTTTACAGCATTGGCTACTGATTCTGGCAAAAGTCCACCATCATCTGTGCCTGCGACTAGGGTGTTCATTCTCCTGTTCATTCTCAAACAACCGTTTGTGAAACAATTACCGTTTGACCCAGTGCTAGGGTCTCTTGGCCCAGTGCAAACACAGGGAGCAGTTTCTCCACCAGGACAATTTTGACCCTATTTTAAAATGGCTTCACTTATGCTTATTTTTCACATCCTAAAAGGCAAGGACTTAGCTCATCCCGCTTGTTGCGCTGTCCCCAGATCTTACCGCAGTTCTGATAACCTGCACATATACACACGCGCTGTGTGAATGGTTAAGGAAGCAAGGCTGCCAGGAGCCCCTAGCAATTGCTGGACTCCACAGGGGTCTCTGAGGAACTCAGAAGGAACTCAGTCCTATGCATGGTTCAGATGTGTGATCTAGAAGAGTGGCTCTGTTTCAGGGAAGGAGGAAACATGGTGAGAGAGATTTCTAGTAAAGGCAAGATCCATGTTTATGCCACTTACCTGCCTTTCATCCGGCTGCCTGGGCATCTAGACATGGAGGGGTGCATGTGAGTGCAAGAAGCACTGCGCCAGCCTGGAAGTAGGCAAATGCGGCTAAGATTGAGAGTTGCTGGTACTTAAGTACTTTTTGATTGCCTAATAGTAATGTCTAAATCGGTAAGTGATATGCTAGTTTACAGTGGCTGAGTTTTCAAAGGTAAAACGGAAAGGAAAACCGGTTGTGCTGGTGTTCTCAACCCAGCGTACTGATGGCAGATTTCCAAGTTTCACAAAAGCATGTACTGATTGGAATTCCCTAGGGGATTGGACTTAAGACCCCACTGATGATGTCGTCCTGCAATGTTTTAAGATTGTCTTAAAACTAGCCTTTGTCAACACACTTCTCATTACCCGCCAGTGCTCTGGGATCACGAGGCCCTGTACCCATGGCCATAAGTGCTTCAAGAGGCGACCTGACCCGACCCCAGAGTGTCTTCGGACCAACGAGTGATGGTCTGGTCCTTTGGAACTAATGCAAAATGCTCAAATGTTTCCCTTTGGATCTGAGTGCCTCCAAAATCTTTCCTCATCACTGGATTCCCCCAACCCCCCCTCCCCTGACTTGTAGGATGAACGAATTGAGGTACCGCAATGTGATCCCAATACTGATGGTGAGCTGGTGTCCCTATGTGCAAACCGTGCTGCATATGGAGGCACGGGGGAGAGAATAATTAGATTGAATTCTGATCAGCTTAAATGACATGTTTGGGAAACTAGTTAAGCCAGGAAAGGGTTTTAATATGGGCAAAACTGCTGCTGTGCCCAGCACTGTCTCTTCTGGTCTCAGGTTAAATAGATGCCAGCCACACCTCCAACTGGAGGTGGTGAGGATGGGTCAAGGACAAGCGGCCAGTGGGTTTATCAGGCGGGAGGGGAGTTTCACTTAATTAGGAAGTAGTCATTTCAGAAAACATTTCATCCTTGCCTTCCCCTAAACATGGTGGTTAAGTCCAAGGTCTCTGAAGTCATCAGTCCTGTGTTCAAATCCCTGCTCTGACACTCATTACTTCTATAACATTTAACAGATAATTTAACTTCCCTGTGCCTTGGGTTGTCTGAAAAATTAATTCCTGTCTTGTTGGGGAGGGATAATTAATTATCTCAGTGTCAACTATTATACCAAAAACACCAAGACTGGGTTGCTTAAACATTTACTTCTCATGGTTCTGGAGACAGAAAGTTGATGGTCAAGATGTTAGCAGATTGGGTGTCTGGTGAGCACACAGTTCTCGACTCATAGACAACCATGGTGGAGGGGCAGGGAACCCCCTGGGGCTCTTTTATGAGGGCACGAATGCCATTCACTTTCCCAAAGGCTTCAACTCCTAATACCATCACACTGGGGATTAGATTCAAATGCACGAATGGAGGGGGCGGTGCACAGACATTTAGTCCACAGCATTGACATATACAAAACACTTGTGATGGGGCTTGCTGGACTTAGGGGTTCAGTGTAGGCTGACTGATAGTGTCATTTTGTTATCTTTAGCACCATCTTTGTCAGCCCACCTTTTCTGATGGACAAATCAATTTCAATTTTCATTTATTCTCTTCCTGTTTGGACAGGCTGTTTCAGAGGCAAAGATGTGGGCTGAGTTGTATGGCATTTCTCGATGATGAATTTATTATTTAATCAATCAGTGAAGAGCACAGTTTATACAAAGGTGTAGTGTGGGGCATGTCTGGTACAGGGAATGGGAGGACTATTGACTGACCTCTGGCCCCTGGGCCTAATGATCACATTGTGGGTCTCCTGCCTGTTGGGACAGGCTTTTCATCTTGTAACCAAATATGCTGCATGACAAGCAAAGAGAGGTGGACAATGACTATGGAGAGCATGACTCATGATGCTCATTTAAGGTTCCCTGGAATCAGGTGGAGTTGGATGCTTTCTGGAAAGCCTGGGAACCAAATCAAACCGTTATCAGGGTGGAACATCTCTTTTCAAGGCACCTTATCACCAGGCATAACTCCAAGTCAGGTAATCTGCAAAATGGAGATAATTACACCTGCCTGCTCGGTGTCGCACGGAGACAGTGTGAGGATTAATTAAATAATGACTGCCAAGAACACTGAGCTCCTTTGAGATAAATGCTCTACAAATGCAATCTTAGATTATTATGCAGAACTTCATTCTGTAAATATCAGGACAGGTCTCCAGCTTATGAGACCAGACCACATCTGCACTGCTGGAATTCCCACAGAGGCTAGAAAGCCTGTCTGGAAAATTCCTGACCACCCACCAACATATTACTAGAGAACCTCTGTTTTACCTGGTCACATGCAACCCAACAGATGTTTTCTCCACTATTATCAGAGTCTCTCCCCAGGCACTTGTTTTAGGTTGACAGCTTCACTAGTGACATTGCTCCCTTGATTTTTTTTTAAAAAAATATTTATTTATTTATACAAGAACTGGGGTACAAGTCAGAGACATGGGAGGGTGAAAGAATTCGCCAGAGAGAGTGGGGGGCAGAACAGGCAGACGGACCAAGGACACTGCTAAGGGGAGCAGCGGGCGAGACAGGAGAGGTCTGCCACACCATGTGGGTATCTCCCTGGCCGGCTGGCTGGGAATTGAACCCACGCCATAAAGGCTACGGACAGCTTCACAGCCTAGCGCTCAACCCTATGTGCCACCAGGGAGGCTCTGCTCCCTCGTTTCTAAAAGAAAATTCTTCTGTGGTTATGGCCTCAGCCCCCTGATTCCGCTTCACGTGACTCTATCCTCACCACTGCAGAGGGACCAGCCATCTGCTCTGCCCACAGTGCAGGACTTTCGATGCTAAAGCTGGTAAAGTGCTGGGAGAAGTGGGCCGCCTGGTCCCTCTAATGCTGCTGAGTAGTAATGATGCTACAGTGCTTTGTGCCCCTGGAGAGTTTACTTCTGCTTTTTGGTCACCAGTTCTGTAAACCCAGAACGGTAAGAGAAAAACTTCATTTTGTTCTAAGCACTTTGTGCTTCATACTGTAACTGCCAAAGGAAGGCATTATTACTGCATCCATTAAACAGACCAGGAACATGGAGAGAAAGAAATTTGCTTAAGGTTACTTAATTTGCTTAAGGCTACTTGGCTGGTAAATTGGCAGAGCTTGGGCGCTCACCCAGGTGACAAGGAGCCAGGTCCATGCTCCCAGGCGTCATGCCACACTGCCTCTCTGAGGTCTTGCAGCGTGCAGAGTTGATGATTTTCCTACAAAAGAAGCCATTTTTTCTTTATTTCTATTATAGCAATCAATAAACTAAGTACAGGTATATATTTTTACTTTCTCCAGTTATACAACCAGCGCCTCCCCTGGTGGCGCAGTGGTTGAGAGCTTGGCTGTGGGGCTGCCGGAAGACTCTGCAGCGCCGGTTCCATCCCCCGCTGCAGGGTGAGGGTCCCACATGGCACGCAGACCCCTCCTGCCACCCGCTGCTCCCCTCAACAGTGTGTTTTGTCAGTCTGCCTGTTCTGCTCCCCACTCTGGCTCTGGTGAATTCTCTCACCCTCCCGCGCTTCTAACTGTACCCAGTGCTTGTGTAAATAAATAAACAAATCTTTTATATATATATATATATATATACAGCCAGCTTAGGACTGCCTCTGCTTGGAGGTCTGCAAATCTGTTCTATCCATTTTGAGTGTTTCTTTCCTGCTGGAGTATCCTGGTCACAGGCTCCAAAGACATGCAAGGAAGCAGCCACATCTACCTGCAGAGAGGGCAGGAAGTCGCCCGCTTCTCCCAGCACTTTACCAGCTTTAGCATCGAAAGTCCTGCACTGTGGGCAGAGCAGATGGCTGGTCCCTCTGCAGTGGTGAGGATAGAGTCACGTGAAGCGGAATCAGGGGGCTGAGGCCATAACCACAGAAGAAGCCACACGGCTTCCTGCTGCCGCCTGCAAGCTCCTCTGAGAGCCGCCTGAGCTGAGCCTGCAGGGGCCTGGCCTCTGCTTTTAGAGGTGGACCAGTCACCCTCAGTGCCAGGCATATGCCCTTTTCAGGATGCTGACCTTCCCCTGCCCCAGCGCCCTAAGATTCATGGACCCAGGGGTCAGGTTGCTTTCCCTTGTTCAAAGCTAAAAAAAAAAAAAAAAAAAAAAAAAAAATGCTGGTTACTCTTTTTTACTGCAATTGAGGTATCGGCTCAAAGTTTGAATGACAGTGGTTTTGCCCCACCACACAAGAAAATACTGTTGTCTTAAACAGTAGAGATGTATTTTCTCACAGTTCTGGAGTCTGACCTCAGGGTGCCAGTGGGGTCAGGTTCTGGAGAGCTCTCTTCCTGGCTTGCTGGAAGTCACTTATTCTGCATGTGCTCACATGGTAGAGACTCTGGTGTCTCTTCCTCTTCTTATAAGGAACGATTCCACCAGGATGTTCCCCCCACCCCAACCTCACTGAATCAAATTAACTCCTAAAGTGACAACCTCTTGAGTGAGATGGTTTATAAAGGCAAAGGTTTAGGCTTTTGACCATGTTCTTCTTTATTCTAGGGACATAAGTATTCTGAAAGGATTAGCATCAATCTAATACCATCCCTTTTCAAGAAATGGCATCTTCAATCAGCATCATCATGAAATTAGAACCAGCCGTCATGGCTTGGGATTCACTACCTGAGATCCAAATTCTATCACATTCAAAACATGAATTTGGAGGCCTCAGGGAGAAGGGGATATACTTAAGTCCATAGCAACAGCTGACAGGTCGTTTTCCACAGACCCTCCATCCAAGTAGTACACCTACCCCCGTTCCATAGGGAGAGAACTCTAACTTAAAGGTGATTCACTCCCTCGTTGTGCCAAGTCTGACCCCTTCCTTGTTTCTGCAGAAAAAGAACAAAAAATGATTCAACCTTGAGGGCTGAATCTCAATCTACCTGTGAAAAATAGCCTCAAATCGATGACTGACTTACCTAGTTTAGGGCCCAGTGATTTAAGGATTAGATGGTAGTTTCTAGTGACTTTGGTGTAAAGTAATATTCCTACCCTTGATTTTGAATTCAAAATGAAAGTTGAAGTGACACTCAACCAAAAGCAAAGTATCATTTTTCTACTCTGTAATTAGCCATTACCATTAGCAAGACACCCATTCCTGTTCACACCTGCTTCCTGCTTCAGCTCATGCAGACGTGCTCACAGATGAAGACGGATATCACGTGAAACAGAGGCGGCATGACTGGCTCATTGGGTTGGGGGATCGGGTCATTTGGACCAGTGGTCTCTGATTACCTGAAAACTGACTTGACCGGAGTGATCCATCTATGGAAGTGCCCACTGAATATTTTGACATCTGTCTTGGTTTTCTTTTTTCACTTCCATCGCCATTCTCTACCCACCCCACTGAATGAAGAAGTTAGAAATGGGTATAGGTAGTCATTCAGGAACAGGGTGCCCCAAGCTCTTTATCAATATGAACAATCTGTGGGAAGCCAGAGGGTGCCCCCCGCAAGCCTAGTGGTCTCAAACCCATTTATCAAACTGAAAGGAGAACAGTCAATGATAGTCAGGGTGCCCCCCAACCCAATTATAAATAGAATGTTCAGAACATCAATGCAATAACACAGTGTTAAAGCAAAGGTCCAAAGCTGGTTCCAGAAAAAGGCCAGGTAACATGGGAAACTCAGTGGGCCTCAGTAACCTAGGAAACACAGTGGCCTCCAGCCAATCAGCAAGAGACACAATGTAGAGACACCCAATGGCTGAACCCCACTACTCTTTGTTTACTATACCTATATAAACT
Organism: Talpa europaea; assembly: GCF_964194135.1. Lineage (NCBI taxonomy): Eukaryota > Metazoa > Chordata > Mammalia > Eulipotyphla > Talpidae > Talpa > Talpa europaea. The sequence goes on from NC_140070.1 coordinate 91,835,568, forward strand.
CCTGCTTTTTTTTTAAAACTTTTTTTTTTTAAAGATTTATTTATTTATTTATACAAGCACTGGGTCCAGTCAGAAGCGCGGGAGGGTGAGAGAATTCACCAGAGCCAGAGCGGGGAGCAGAGCAGGCAGAAGGACCGAAGTACACTGCTGAGGGGAGCAGTGGGTGGCGGGTGGCAGGAGAGGTCTGCGTGCCATGTGGGACCCTCGCCCAGTGGCTGGGGAGAAGCTGGGGATCGAACCAGTGCTGCAGAGGCTGCGGGCAGCTTCGCAACCCAGCGCTCAACCGCTGCGCCACCGGGGAGGCCCTAAACTCCTGCTTTTTAGCCCCTCAGTGGCTATACATGCTGGTCCCTTCTCTGCTCAGAGAGCTTTCCTGTCCTTACCTGTCAATACATCCCTTGCTTTGCTGCCTAACTCTGGTCTCACCCACAGTTTAATTATTTCTTTGCTGAGACAAGAACTGAGAGAGCCCCCTGGAGTTTTTAGACCCTTGGGCCTGATTCACCACTAACCAGCTTTGGTTTCATGAAAGAGCAAAACCTTTAAAAGTTCAAAGTGTTTCTTTGGTTCCACGCCAGCTCCCTGGAAATACCATTAATAGTTTATTTTCTTAGGAGCTTAAAAACAGGTCAGTTATAGGATCCTCTGCCAGAGGTGACCTGGTGCTAATCCTGACTCCACTGCTTTTGACTGAATGTCTTTGCACAGGGATATTGCAAGAATTAAATAAAGTAATGTGTGGAAAGCACTTAGTGTGGTGTCAAGTGCAATCCATGCTAGTTGATTTTATTATTTTCATTCTCCTAGAGGACAAAGTCATTATTTTTCCTTTGGTGGTCATAAGAACAGGCAGATAAGTGAACATTTGTTGAATGATGATTATCTAGAACAATAGTCTCCAAAATTCTGGATTTTAAGGCCCACTAAGACTTTACAAAGGAAATTTGAATTGCTATATGGTTACTTACTTTTTGCTTTTTTAAGTTAAGGAATGGGAAAATGAATTTCCAGCTATAGCAACAATAAAGTATGCAGAAAAAGGGAATTGCATTATGGATGTAATCTATAATTAAAACGGAATAAATATAATTTGTGGACAATATGATATATTGCTCCTATTTTTATGAAGAGTGGAGTCAGCATGTTAGTTTTGCATGGGGCCATGGGCCAGTATTTAGAAATCACTAATCCAACCCAAGCCTCTGCCTTCATAAACCATCTGAGTCAAATGGTGGTGGCTCCTTGTTTTAGGGACTAGGATTTCACAGTCTTCCTGGCAACTTGTTCTAAAGCTTAATCATGCTTAAGTTATAGATGAGTTGCCAGAGGATTGAATCAAACCGCTGAAGAAAAAGTCAGCCTCACCTGCCTGCCTTCTGGGCAGCTTGTGCTTCAGGGGAGTTTAAATTTATAATCACATCTACTTGTGGTCTTTCAGATTTGAATACAAACCCCACACAGAGCAAGAACCTCAAATTAAAAACAAATTAGTAAGCAACATCTGACTCTCCCTGAAGTGCTTTGGGCCACATTCTCCTCTTCTGTCCAGGGACGTGTGTACATGCATCCTGGGAGTACCAGAATCAATATAATACACTCTGCTCAAGTCATGACAGCTTCAACCAGAGTAAATATGAAATTAGATCCAACTCACTGCTGTGGTGTCCACCACGTGAGAGCCAAGAGCCACTGCATATGCTTGACTGTCCATTAAATTTCCAGGCTACATGAAAAGTCTTTTCATCGTTACAGTAGTTATAAGATAATGAAATCAGAATCTCTTTACATCATATTTATAACTATTAGTGCTAGACTCTGAAGTCAGAAATGTTCAGAGAGCTTGGAGATTAATTCATTCAACAAATAAACTCCCCACTGGACTGACTTTTTTGGATCCTTTTAAAGTAAAATACAATACCAAGCCCACCCTCCCCTTTTTTCTGTTAAGTTGGTTCTACATAACACAGCTAATTATCAATATGTTTTATTATTTATATCCATCTGGTGTCTCCACATAGCTGCAGAATGCTTACAAGATTAAGCAGAACACAGATTAGTTTGAAATAAATTTAGGAGCCAAACAAAAAATTTATTTGTTTCAAAATTCTTCCCAGGATAACAAATATATATTTTGAAACAAAGGTTGGGCTAAATCTTCCTTTTATTTCTTATGTTCTGTCCATATTTATCATGTTTTACAATTCGGTTATCCTCTCTTTAGTCCCTCCCTAAGGTGATTTGTTTGCTGTCACCCTCAAATTGGGACAAACGCTCTAACAACAAAACATTTGAAATTTTCATTACCCTTGTAAACTTCAAGGTGTGGGGCCTCCGTATCTGAGTGTGAGCAGAACATGATGTTATAAAATATCAATTATCAATTACCAATTTTCAGTAGTCTATCAGGATGCTTGTTTCTATATTTCCGGCTTAAAGAAAAACCCACCTTAAGATGAATCAAATAAATGTTGATACCTGTAGACAGACTCATGGACTTCCATGCCACCAACTGGAGAATCACCAGAGACACACTTTTCCTTTATTACTAAATGGCACTGCTGCATTGAACATTTTTCCAGTTCTGAATCAATAAAGAAAGGTTCATGTTTTTTTAAAAAAGTGCTCCAGCACATAGGCAGATAGCTGAAAACAGGAAATAATTCAGCTTTATTCCATACACACCATTTTAAATGAAAGCATCATTCCTCAGGGACAAAGTATGCTTTGGGGAAGGCAGAACTGTACTATTCTGAAGGAGACGTCTCTGTACCCCGGTGACCCTTTGCAACACGTTCTGAAAACCAAAATTATACAGTAAATGCAGATTCTCTCTATGATACTCGGGTGCTCTGAATAAACCTAATTGTATCCTTCGCTCCTCCTGCAAAAAATAAAAAACAATTAAAAAAAATGCTGGGTCTGGGTCCAGTATTTTTTTTAATTGTTTTTTTATTTTTTCCAGGAGGAGCAAAGGATACAATTATGCTCAGTGAAATAAGCCAGAAAGAAAAAGAAAAATACCGGATGGTCTCACTCATAGCAGGAATTTAGAAAACCTAAATAAGGGACCGGGAAAAAGACTAATCAATACAAAGTAAAAATCAAAATCAACAAGCAACAAGCAACTATAAACCAGAGACACACTACGGGGGTGGGGGGAAGGGTTGGGGAAAGGAAGGACTAGAGTCAAAATAAGGGGGGGGGGGTGCAATTGTACGGGGAATATAACCATAATGAAAATGCATACATTGTGCAAAGATGAAAAATGATGTAAGAATGATATAAAATAATATATTAAAAAAATACTGGAGAAAAGTCTAATGCTACAAGTATTCATTCAATAGAACTCTCGCCAAGAGGAAGATATATTAGTATTAAGACAGAAACAGAATTGGCTCTAGTGGGCTTTCACAATCCAGTGCCCCTGCTTTTAGCAAATTCACAAAACCAGGACATTCCCAGGTCCATATACTATCAAGGGATTAGCTCTTGAATACAAAGCACAACCGAGACTGCATGAAGGACACTGGCGGGCAGGAAGAGCAGCTGTGATGTTTGAATGCAGCCTTTACGGGAGCGACAGGAGAGAGGGGCTAACACTTTCCAGGGAATGTTGACTTGCTATTCCTCAAAGGTACCATTCTCCAGGCGTGTATGGACCACGTCTCCATCATGCTGCCAGTCTTTGCTGCTGTATTACAGCATTAGTGCTATTTATAATCAACAGAATTACTAACGCTGTAATCATGTCAGTTTGGTGATAGTAATTATGACAGAATAAATAGCAGGCAGAATGTCTTGCTGCAGTTATTGATGTTGATGGCAAACACAGCCAAGGGAGGGTTCTTTTTTTTTCTTTTTTCTTTTTTAGGGAAGCCATCCAAGAGGGCAGAACCTGCAAGTGTTGCCAAGAGAAAAATGTTATATACCATTTTAAAATAGACTTCCTGAAGAACTGAGATTTTGAAATGCAGATGGGGACGAGAGGGGGAGGGGCGTATAAATTCGAGTCTGGTCTGCTGTGTGCAACCTACCTTCAAAAAGTCAAGTGAAACTTCCCTCTGTCAAAAAAAGAAAATAGACTTCCTATAAGATGTCAGAAAGGTATATTACCTTCTGGAATGACTTTTGAATAGTTCACTTATTTTTAAAAATAATCACATATGTGTTTATATAAATTATACATGCAAACATATGCTCACCAGTCTCCCTCGTGGAAAGCCTGTGGCTAATCCAAATTTGGCGCTGACACCCTCTTTCCATGGCCCCTCTCCAGCGAGCCCCCGCTGCTGTCCCTCCGAAGTGCCTACACAGAGAGTTCCTTTTGTGGTCCTCGAGTTCTTAGACATTTCTTACTGATGATGCTGGTGAAAAATAAAATCAGAGACTTTACTACCCATAATTAAGCGTTCCACTACCACAGGTCATATAAAGATTGAGTTGTCTGAGAAAAAGGCATTTTATCTTGTGGTTGGTTTTATTTCCTTGTGGCTTAAATTATGAGTGAATGTTTTTCTTATTTCTTACTTTCCTTGTAAGTCGTCTTTTCGGCAGCAAAATTACTACTCATTCTTAATAACTACCAAGCAATAAAGTGAGATGTTTATTTGGGAGGCAGTGGGGGTGCATGCCAACTATTTCCTTCATCATGATTTCAGGAGAGCAAAAGGCAGGGATTTCTGCAGCCTCTGGAGAGGGTGGCTTTAAAAGACTACAGGAAGTTAATATCAGTGCTTCGCTTCTTGATGGAAGAGTAGGTTCCAGATAGCTCTGGGACTGAATAGGCACAGGCAAATAAAATAAAATCAATGCCCTTACAGTTAGGACTCTGTTAAATGAGGTACTTGTTTGAGCTTGTTTTCTTTGACTCAAACATGCACATTTCTAGGAAATTAACCTACGGCAGCAGAGATGTTCCTTTAAGGGTCTCCTGGGCACCATTGTTCATCACAGTCCCTATGTTAGTTCGGGGCCTGAGAGTAGGACTTATCTGGATATGGGTAATTTATTTCCAGAATAAGCCCAAGAAACAGGAGGGAGTAGGGAGGAAGGAAACGTAAATATGATGAGGCTGATGCTCTGAGCTGTTGGGGCTCAAGTCCACTACACCCTCATGGGTATTACTCAAAAGGCCTACTCGAGTTTTCCTCTAAAGGACAGGAGTCTAGGGCATTTATTCCCAGGTCTGTTCCCCACTGGTTGAAGGTCGCCTGGGCGCAGGAGACACAAATCTTTCTCCTTTGTTTCCAGGCTGCTTGGGCCTTGGCCTAGCACCTGTGCCTGCTTGAGCAGGATCTGCCAGCACAGCGGAGTCTGAGCTCTCCTGACACCCCCACTGCAGTTGTGGCTGACACCAGTGGCAGATCAGGAACATGGCACTGGGAGACAGAGGACCAGAACGTTCTCTGGTCCAAAGTGCAAGCACCTAAAACATCTACCATTTTGGGACTACAAATAAAACATTCCATGCAATGGAATATGTGCAGTCATCAACAATGATGATATCTGTACTTTTTTATTGACATTAAGAGGCATTTACCAGCATGAAAAGCAAGTTACTAAAGAGTACATATACTAGAACTTTCAAAAAAAGAACTATTAATGTATAGATTTTCCCAAGTTATGGGATACAGAACAGACAAAGTTGTTTTATGCAAGTTGCTTCTAAAACTACACAACTGTTTTAGAGATATATGGACAATTTCATATCTGGTAGACAATGCCATGCAGCCAAGGGCGAGGGCAAGCCAGGCGAAGTGCAAGCAGGGCCCACAACAGTTTCCCCGTCCAGTTCCCTGTCTCTACCTGCTCCTGTTACCTGCCGGGGTCTCTGGGCATCAGCCACACTCATCCTGTGTTTGTGTCACTCTCCTTTACTGCATCCTAATTGCAACTGCAAAGTGGTGATAAGCAGAGGTTAGCAGTCGATTTGAACACATAAAAGGAAAACTACATCATCCTTAGCACAAAGTTTATGGTTAGTCATAGGCGGTTCAATAGTTTTAAAGACCTTGTTTCTTATTTTTTTTTTAATCATTTTAAAAAAGCGAATGGTAACCCTGCCAGTGTGAACACAAAAGCAGTAGAAACAAATCTAAAGCATTTCAATGTCTATGAAATGTGATTTACTCAAGACCTTTGAACACTACCTGATTTGCATAAAATGGAAGGAGCCAATATTCCCTAGGAAAAGTGGTTCTCTCTGCATGGTGGAATTTCAAATTATATTTCTTTGTTGGCTCTCTTTTTAATATATCTCCAAAAATTGTGTCAGTTGAGTAACAAAGCATGATGATGAAGGGGACAGGGGAAGAAGACAGAGCACTTGTAGTTTTTGTGGAATCGGCCATTAATAAACACACAGAGGCAGTTTCAGAACATCTATATAGAAATCTGCTGGGAAGGATGGGCTGCAGCTGTGTTTCATAATGCTCCAGATAAGACAGAGACGATATCAATTCCAATTGTCCAGATGTCAAAAAGAGAGTGACTGGCAGATTATGGCCAAAGGTTCCCTGCCCCCACTCCCACAAGTCACTTTAAAAGGTGACCCTCTGATGATGAGAATCTGGGCTGGGGCCTTATCTATTTCCATGCCAGGAGAGAACCAGTTTTTTCACTTCACAGAAGGCCAAGGCCAGGTGGCTTGGACTGTGGGTGGAAGCAGACTCTGGAACAGGCCTGCTGCCTCTCACAACCTTAGTCTTTGAAATGGGTTCCAAATGTGAACACCTCTGTGTGAAATAAGGCAGGTGTATCTGACTGATGTCACTAATGTAAACATGATCATAGTAGACCCTGGTACAAAGACCACCTTTGGGGGGGCTACTTTATTGAGCTCAATAATACCGTGTTTCTTTAAAATAAAAACAATTATTTCCTAAATATTTTTGAATGATGCTATATGAAGTGTTGCATGTTTCTAAAATGTGGATGGGCCCTGGCTGAATGCAGCTATAGTTAATTCTGTAAATTGAAGTTAATAAATATTTAGACTATTCAGTGCATAATCTAGAAAACTTAAATAAGGGACCAGGAAAATGAATACCTATAAGAAAGTGAAAATCAAAATCAACAAAAAACTATGAACCAGAGACACTTTTTGGGGGGAGGGATTGGGGTCAGAATAAGGGGGTTGTAATTGTATAGGGAATATAAAAATAAAATTTATTAAAAAAATACAAAAAAAAAAATAGAAAGACTGATAGGCATTGAGAACAATGACATTATTTAAATGTCAAGCATTTTAATGGAAGAAATGGCTTGGTTGTCCTCCCTTCCTTCAAGACAATGATTTCCGGCTTGGATTTCCAATGCCCCATGGTATCACCAACAATTCTAAGGGAGGCCACTAAATTGCCACTGCCTTGTGTTCAGCTCATCACATTTACTGATTTAATAGGTTCATGTGGACATTTCTCAAAGACGGTAACTGAAAACGTAGCCTGTCAGGTTAGCAGGAGTGGGGGCGCAGCGAAGACTGGGAGGCAGGGTGGAGGTGGGTGACTTGCTTGCCCATCAGCCACTCCAGTGGGTACGTGAGAGGCTGACACTGAGGACATGACCCAGGCCCTACTGAAGGCCACAGGTGTGAGACAGGCGCTCCCGCTGTGACCAGTGTCTCAGACACTGCAGAGAGGCAGGAGAGTCAGGAGACAAAAGTATGCAGATTCCCCCTGGGGGGTCCATCTCTGGGAAACCTAAGGTGAGGCAGGGCAAATATCCAGAGGCAAGGTTTTGTCACATAAAGTCATCTTCTCCTTGTCATGGGAAACCCCTCCTCCCTCCTTGACACCCCAAGTTCTTTAGCAGAGGATATGAGCCCAGGCCTCCATTTACTTTGGAATTTGCTGCCATGTAGGTTCTCCATCCATATAAACTTGGTTTTGTTCTTCCACTAATCTGGCTGATGTTCATTTGTTCATCCAGCCTCAGAAGAACCCAGATGTATGGGGGTATTTCCCCGTGTGCCACAACACTGGGAATTTAATAAGGTTCAGAGGCAACCTTGGTACAGAGCCCATGTGTTATTTTCTCCTTTCCTCATTATATGAAAAAAAATAATTTTTTTTGAATAGGTGGAATATCCACACTTAACCTATCCAGATCTATTTCTAAATATCCATTATTATTGTTGATAGAAGTGGGATATTAATTTTTATAAGCTATTTTAAAGTTTCATAAAATATTAACTAAGTTCCCACTGATGCATCAGTGTTTCTTCTATGTCTACACCCCGTCAGGGATCTAGGCAATTCTGTGCTCATTATATTCAGGGAGGATGTGACTCAGTGGAGAGCTGGGGAGAACATGTGCAAGTTAAACCTAAGGCCTTGAGGGAATGATGAGGGTTTTGAGGAAAAACAAAATCTCTGGGAAGAATATTATAAAGAATTGTATGGGAAGGAAGACTCCTCTGGGGACTGCAGGTGATTTCCCAGACCTGGTAGAGAGACCAGTAAGCAGAAGACAGATGTGTTTTCCTGTTGAGTAACTCACCAGCCTGACATGGCAGAAGCGGTAGACTGGTGAGGAAAGTGGATGGAGCCCAGGAACAGAAAATCTCCAGAGGGCACTTCAGAGTGAGTCTGGGGAGAGGGACCTTAGATAGTCTCCCAGAGAAATGCCTGCACCTCCAAGGAGGTGTAGACATGGTAGGAGAACCATGGGGCGTAAAGGTGCCAGGTGGACAGAAACAGATCCTGTCACTGGCCTCCTGTGTGAATTAACAGCTGAGGAGGAGGGGAAGCCCAGCAGGTATCTGTGTAAAAACTGCTGAAGCCAGGTGCTCCTGCTACTACCACCAGCACCCCTTGTTCTCTGTGACCCCCTTATATTCAACGATGTAGGAAGGAAGCACAAGGGTAGCCGAGATTGCTTTTCTGGGTTTGAAACAGTTTAGTGGTAAAAATGAAATTTTTTCCTTCCCCAATGGACCTGTGCACCATCACCTCAGTCCCCTGGGCTCCTCCCTCAAAATTAAACTTTTTGTAGACCTGAAATATGAACAATGCTTATGCAGCGTTAGTAGCATCCTCACCTTATTGTGCAAATGTTAGAATGATTCAACCTGTAGAGGTGGATTTTACCATTTTCAAGCATTTCCATGGACTTTTTAAAAGTGTGATCGTCCCCAGACGTAAGAGGCAGGCAGGAAGGCCATCATGCTCACGTCACAGGTGAGGCTGCTGGGAGACAGGGTGGAGAGACTAGGCACACTCAGTACTACCCAGATGGCCTCCTCTTCAGCTTTACTAGATGAGTGCATACTAATCCTTTCAACCTACCCTACCACCTTCTTCTTCAACCACCCACGACTTAAACCCCTTCCCTCCGGTAATCATAAAAACTCCATGTACTCTTTAGGAAGAGTTTTAAAATAATCTTTTAAAGTAAATTCATGTATTTGAAAGAAAATTATAGCAACTGAACAGAAAAGTTCTTTGCTTTCAAAGTGTGTTTCAGTTTCCTGCATTGTTCTTAAATATTACTGAATTAGTAAACTACGTGAGGGCAAAGTCCATAAACATTCTTTACTGGGTTTTGCAGGGAGTCATCCCCTAGTTGGTTCATCCATTATAGAGTTGTTGGGGAAATGTCAGCTGAGCATCCCCAAAGGGACAGGGTTAGGAGGACTATGGAGAGCATAAGTTCAAGTCCAAGTAGAGAGAAATTTGGTGCTTGTGGAACGTGACACTGGGGCACAAAGAGTAGCAATTAAGTAATAAGGTTTCCTCTTTTCCTGTACAACTTATTGTCAGCTAGCTTGAGCAAGAGTAAGTTCAAACTTCAAAGAATTTAACAATGTCCCCAAACTCAATTTAACAATGTCCCCCAAGTTACATTTATAAGCAGCAGCCCTCAAGCAATAAAAAAAAAATTTTTAGCACAAAGCTCTCCGTATTTGACATGCTTTAAAAATTACTGCTACAGAGAAAAAGTAGTCACAATAAATTTCTCATATTGAAAATGTCAACTTCTTGTTTGTTAAATGATGATGTCAGTAACTACAAAATATGAAGTTCTGTTTAAGGATGTAAACTCTACAGAGCCTTGGATTCCAGTATCTGTAGAGAGATGAGAGATATCTAGGAAGTTGTTGTGCATGAGTTGTTTTGAAATCCATATTATGACTGTTGTTGTTTCTAGCAAGACTGCGTATGTGCATGTCTGAAAGAGAGATTGTGACTGCAGATATTTGGGCTCATATTTGTCACTGTCGCCAAACTCCAAAGCGGATATTGCCAAAGGGCATCATTATCACTGGAGATATTGTGGCTGACAACAGAAGGACAAGGCACCAATATTTATTGAGTATCAATATGTCTAACATGCTAGGAGGATGGGCACTTCTGTAGGAACGTAGGAAACAGGCTGTCTTACAGTGTGAATGCGCTACCATTAACTTATGGCATTCATTGATATATCCACTCAACAAATCATCCACCAGGATGTGCTGGGTTCCTAGGTAATGCTCTAAGTGCTGGGGATATAGTGTGAGCAAATCAGCTAAGCATCTTGTTTTTCTAGAGCCTATATTCCAAAGGGGAAAGAAAAAACAATAAAAATCTAGCAAATAAATGAACAGGCTAACAACTCTCTCCACTGGTGTGGAACACTTAATTACACCATGTCATTTCATTATCAGAACAACCCGAGTGGATACTACTCTTCTAATATTACAAATTAGTAAATGCTGGACCAGAGAGTAAATAACTCTCACTAGACTCCCAAAACCCATGATTGGCAGAGATGAAAGAGTAACCCAGGATATCTTAACCTTGAGGTTAATATGCTTAATCCAGGGCTCAATCTCTTAACCATTTCACTGTTTATGAGAACCACCTACTCAATCTAGGACTGATCTCCCAGGCTGGTGGGGGGCACAGGAAGTGACAATAGAGATGAGCAAAACTTCAGCAGGATTGCATAGGATAGGGTAACTGGAAAGGTTTCCTAGGGAAGTTGAAGTGCGCTAGGGTCTTAAAGAACAGATGGGAATGAATGGTGGAGATGGAATGGAAGAGCACTGCTAGCTCAGAGGGCAGACTTAACTTGGGAGCCATGAGACAGGAGCCATGAGACAGGAGGAAGACGCCAGGGGCTACATTTAGAAGGTAAGTACTACCACAAGGAACAGTTTGCATTTTTCTCCAGCGATTTAAAGAAACAGAGTGGTATGATCTCATTTGCATCTAAAACATTATCTTTGGGGCCTCCCCGGTGGCGCAGCGGTTGAGCGCTGGGTTGCGAAGCTGCCGGCGACCTCTGCGGCGCCGGTTCGATCCCCGGCTGCTCCCCGGCCACCGGAGGAGGGTTCCACATGGCGCGCAGACCTCTCCTGCCGCCCGCTGCTCCCCTCAGCAGTGTCCTTCGGTCCTTCTGCCTGTTCTGCTCCCCGCTCTGGCTCTGGTGAATTCTCTCACCCTCCCACGCTTCTGACTGTACCCAGTGCATGTATAAACAAAGAAACAAACAAATAAATAAATAAAAACATGCCTCTATAAAAAAATAAAATTAAAAAAAAAAAAAACATTATCTTTGGACTCCTTGTTCATTGGGAACTTAGTGAAGAGTTGAGTCCCTTTCTTAACTCCAGTTTCCAGGAGTAACTAGGGTCAGATTTATAATACTCATCCAGACACCCTGCCATTGGCAAGATGTGATACTACTGCTAGAAAGAAACAGATTTTGAAATAGAATGCCAACTGGCTAGAAGATATCACAGTGAGAATATGTTCTGCTAGCCTTTTCACTCCTGGATATTTATCTGAAGTATTTGAAAACACTAATTTAGGAAGATATGTGCATCCCTATGTTCATCACAGCATTATTTACAATGGCCAAGATAAGGAGAAAATCTAAGTGCTGCTGGCTGAATGGATGAATGAATTAAGAAGACATGGAATATGTACAAAATGGACTACCACACAGGTGTTTTTTTTTTTTTTTAAGATTTATTTATTCATGCATACAAGAACCAGGGAACAGGCCAGATATGCAGGAGGGTAAGAGGATTCACCAGAGACAGAACAGGGAACAGAACAGGCAGACTGACTGATATACACTGCTGAGGGGAGCCGCAGGAGAGATAGGAGAGGTCTGCTGCACCATGTGGGCATTTTCCTGGCCTGGCGCCGGGATCAAACCTGGGATGCAGAGGCTGTGAACAGCTTCACAGGGCTGCGTTTAACCTGCTGCGCCACCAGGGAGGCCCACACAGCTATTTTAAAAACAATAACAACAACAACCATGATGAAATCATGCCATTGTGACAAGTAGATGGACTTTGAAGGTTAAAGTCAGAAGGAGAAAGCCATGTATATGTGTTATATTCAGAAACAATACAAACAAATGAATTAAATAAGACAAAAAGACATTTTTTGATTAAATGGTCACATTAATGATTCCCAGAACTGGAGGGGAAGGAGAGAGGGCAAATCCAGTAAAAGGGGCCAATTTATGGTGAAGGATAGATCTAGATTTTCAGTGATGAACTTAATGCAGTTGATACAGTTGATTTATAGTGATGCACGCCTGAAATCTGTAAATGTTATAAGCCATTGTTACTTCATTAAAAAAAGAGATAAAATCTTGCCATTTGTGACAACATGGATGGACCTTGATGTTAATATGCTTAGTGAAATTAGTCAGCAGAGAAAGACAAATTCCATATGATTTCATTCATATGTGGAAGTTAAACAAAACAAATATCAAAAAACCCATACATCAAAGCTTATAGGAACAATACAGTAGTTATTAGAAGGCAAGGCAGGAGGGGATGGGTATATTAGGTAAAGGGGTTAATTGAATGGTGGTGGATGGAAACTTTGGTGGTCATAATGCAGTACATACATATGTGGAGTTATGATGCTGCACACCTGAGACCTGTGGATTGTTATAAACCAATGTTACTTTAATCAAAATCCCGAATCATGTATCTTTTCTTTTTTTTCTCCTGTCTTTACCATGTCTAATCAAACTAATTTCACATGATCCTCTCAGCTCACACAAGCTTATCATCAATCCTAGCTCCTTGAGTGCTTTGCACAGCTGGATAGGAGTATGGACAAGATCCAAGTTGTTTTTCCTGGCTTCTTCCTAGTTAAGAAGGGAATTTTGCAGGATGGAGAAACCTTGAGCTTTCACATCTGATAGTACTGGTTTCAAATTTCCCTTATGAAGGCCCAAATTTCTTGTAATATTGTGACCTTTTCTTTTTTCTTTTCTTTTTATTTTTTTAAGTCAAATTTCTTTCTTTTCTTCTTTTCTTGAGATTTATTTATTTATACAAGAACTGGGGTACAGGCCAGAGGTGTGGGAGGGTGAGAGAATTCACCAGAGACAGATTGGGAAACAGAACAGGCAGACTGACTGAAATACACTGTTGAGGGGAGCAGCGGGGGAAACAGGAGAGGTCTGCCGCACCTTGTGGGTATCTCCTGGCTGGCCTGTATTGAACCGGCACTGCAGAGGCTGTGGACAGCTTCACAGCACTATGCTCAACTGCCTGTGCCACCAGGGAGGTCCATGATCTTTTCTTTTTTAAAAAATAAACTGAGGGTGTAAGACTATACATTCACTTTTTGTCTTTTATGCATAAATGAACTGTAGAAGGTGACACAGAAACCAAGAAGTGGTCTGGGGGCTGGGAGAATGAGAACTGGTGGGGAATATGGGGAGAAAGTTTTTCAGTCCTCCTGTATACATATTTTTAAGTCTTTGAATCGAGGGACTAAAGCACCCATTCAAAAGATATCTCATCTCTAAAAAGGGTCTGAACATGATTACTGATTATGGGGCTGTGAGAAGTGGGATAAAAATTTGTGAAATAATAGACCTGAAACACAAGGAGGAAAGAGATACTCCTTGCCTATAAGGTGAGTTGTGTGCCTCTGTGTGTTTTGGGTTTAATGATGATGGCAAATCTAGAAACTGCTTCCTCTGGGTCACAGTAGAGTAGGAGCAAGAGATGATTACTGACTTGAGTAGGAACCTGATGTTACATACAACACAGAACAATGCCAGTTTGCTTTTCCAGAATGATCAGTCATCAGTCAGTCATTTTATTTTTAATGTTCACAAATGGACTTGTGAATTGAAGAAGTATCCCATTTTCCAGGTGGGAAAATTTTGGACATTTTCATTGAAAAAATCTACCATTCAACTAGCCTAGAAGTATGCACTATAATTTCCTTCCAACTTAGATATTTCAGTTAGGGTAAAAAATTATTTGAGAAATATGTGGTTGAATGGCAGGTACAAAGGTCAGGCAATTGGTGTCTCTGTGATTTAAGAAAATACTTACAATTTTTTTTTAATTCTTCATAAAAGATGACTAAGTCACAGTGATTCATAGGTTTGATTTAGACTTAACATATGCTTCTAGTTTCATTTTAGTAAATATTTATGGAGGGTCCTTGCATACCTAACACTATTTTAGCTGTTGAATGGGCATATAAGGAAATACTGCATATAATTCTATCTCTGCTCTCAACAAGTTTTTTTCTTTTGCAAAAATATACCAAGCAGTACATAAGTGAATCCTCACTTCTATATAATAAGACACCAGCGCAGAAAGAAAGTCGTTTTGAATGGGAGAGGGGTACCTGAGATAAACGTGGACGGATTAGGCAACAAGTATGTGACAAGACATCAAAATAAATTATTATCAGTAATAACAGTAACCTCTCTTTCTCCATGGCTAGACAGACTCAAATGTCAATTGTATTTTGCACCAGAAAAATTAAACAGTAAATATAAAACTGTGAAAACATGAGGACAACTACATATTCAGGCTTAACCATTTTATTTTTTAAGTTCCTTTTACATGAAATGTTATGAGAAAATTGGGGGCTGGAGCTGGCTTCTGAAAACACGAAAATAAACTCTCTGATCTGTGAAAACGAAAACTTCTACTTCTAGCCATGAAATTATAGTGGGCCTGAGCCACAGAGGGAATTCCCCTGATGTTGGCAGATGCTCCTCACCAACACATTTGAAAGAACTTGAAAAATTAGTTTAAAAATGTTTAGGGAAAGTTTATGCAGCCATCATGTAGGTTATGAATTTGGTAAAGATTCTTAAACAATTGTGACATTTCCTGAATAATATCTTTTGATTAATAATACATATACATGTAGGGCCTCCCCTGGTGGCACAGCAGTTGAGCGCTGGGCTGAGAAGCTGCCCGCAGCCACTGCCGTGCTGGTTTGATC